>NW_026555043.1:0-564599 GCF_021234165.1 Pteronotus mesoamericanus
TGGGATCTCTGCAGAGATCTCTCCCTGCCTCTCCCTTAGCCTTCCCGGGCCTCTGTTCTAACTTAAGGAACCCTCTCCCTCGGATATCTGCAGAGATCTCTCCCTGCCTCTCGCTTCGCATTCCTGGGCCTCTGTTCTCACTTTCTGATCCCACTCCCTGTCATCTGACGTCTCTCCTCTCCCTGGGATCTCTGCAGAGATCTCTCCCTGCCCTCTCTTTTCGCCTTCCCGAGCCTCTGTTCTCACTTTCTTAAGCCTCTCCCTCGGATCTCTGCAGAGATCTCTCCCTGCCTCTCGCTTCGCCTTCCCGGGCCTCTGTTCTCAGTTTGTGATACCACACCCTGGGATCTGTACAGAGATCTCTTCCTGCCTCTCACTCGCTTTCCCGGGCCTGTATTCACACTTTCTGATCCCACTCCCTGGGATCTCTGCAGAGATCTCTCCCTGCCTCTCGCTTCGCCTTCCCGGGCCCGTGTTCTCAATTTGTAATCCTACACCATGGGATCTCTGCAGAGATCTCTCCCTGCCTCTCGCTTCGCCTTCCCGGGCCTCTGTTCTCAGTTCTGATCCCACACCCTGGGATCTCTGCAGAGATCTCTCCCTGCCTCTCGCTTCCCCTTCCCAGGCCTCTGTTCTCAGTTTGTGAGCCCACACCCTGTGATCTCTGCAGAGATCTCTCCCTGCCTCTCCCTTCGCCTTCCCGGGCCTCTGTTCTCAGTTTGTGATCCCACCCCCTGCGATCTCTGCAGAGATCTCTCCCTGCCTCTCCCTTCACCTTCCCGGGCCTCTACCCTCACTTTCTTATGCCACTCCCTGTCCTCTGTCCTCTGTCCTATCTCTCCGATCTCTGCAGAGATCTTTCCCTGTCTCTCGCTTCGCCTTCCCGGGCCTCTGTTCTCATTTTGTGATACCACTACATGGGATCTCTGCAGAGATCTCTCCCTGCCCCTGCTTCGCCTTCCCGGGCCTCTGTTCTCATTTTGTGATCCCACTCCATGGGATCTCTACAGAGATCTCTCCCTGCCTCTGGCTTCGCCTTCCCGGGCCTCTGTTCTCAGTTTGTGATCCCACTCCGGGGGATCTCTGCAGAGATCTCTCCCTGACTCTCCCTTCGCCTTCCCGGGCCTCTGTTCTCACTTTCTGAACCCTCTTCCTCGGATCTCTGCAGAGATCTCTCCCTGCCTCTCGCTTCGCCTTCCCGGGCCTGTGTTCTCAATTTGTAATCCCACACCATGGGATCTCTGCAGAGATCTCTCCCTGCCTCTCGCTTCGCCTTCCCGGGCCTCTGTTCTCAGTTCTGATCCCACACCCTGGGATCTCTGCAGAGATCTCTCCCTGCCTCTCCTTCGCCTTCCCGGGCCTCTGTTCTCACTTTCCGATCCCACTCCCTGTCCTCTGTCCGGTCTCCTCTCTCTCCGATCTCTGCAGAGATCTCTCCCTGCCTCTCGCTTCGCCTTCCCGGGCCTCTGTTTCAGTTTGTGATCCCACCCCTGCGATCTCTGCAGAGATCTCTCCCTGCCTCTCCCTTCACCTTCCCGGGCCTCTACCCTCACTTTCTGATGCGACTCCCTGTCCTCTGTTCTCTGTCCTCTCTCTCCGATCTCTGCAGAGATCTCTCCCTGCCTCTCGCTTCGCCTTCCCGGGCCTCTGTTCTCAGTTCTGATCCCAAACCCTGGGATCTCTGCAGAGATCTCTCCCTGCCTCTAGCTTCGCCTTCCCGGGCCTCTGTTCTCACTTTCCGATCCCACTCCCTGTCCTCTGTCCGGTCTCCTCTCCCTCAGATCTCTGCAGAGATCTCTCCCTGCCCTCTCGCTTCGCCTTCCCGGCCCGCTGTTCTCATTTTGTGATCCCACTCCCTGGGATCTCTGCAGAGATCTCTCCCTGCCTCTCCCTTCTCCTTCCCGGGCCTCTACCCTCACTTTCTTATGCCACTCCCTGTCCTCTGTCCTCTGTCCTATCTCTCCGATCTCTGCAGAGATCTTTCCCTGTCTCTCGCTTCGCCTTCCCGGGCCTCTGTTCTCATTTTGTGATACCACTCCATGGGATCTCTGCAGAGATCTCTCCCTGCCTCTTGCTTCGCCTTCCCGGGCCTCTGTTCTCAGTTTTTGATCCCACTCCATGGGATCTCTGCAGAGATCTCTCCCTGCCTCTCGCTTCGCCTTCTCGGGCCTCTGTTCTCAGATTGTGAGCCCACACCCTGTGATCTCTGCAGAGATCTCTCCCTGCCTCTCGCTCGCCTTCCCGGGCCTCTATTCACACTTTCTGATCCCACTCCCTGGGATCTCTGCAGAGATCTCTCCCTGCCTCTCGCTTCGCCTTACCGGGCCTCTGTTCTCATTTAAGGAACCCTCTCCCTCGGATATCTGCAGAGATCTCTCCCTGCCTCTCGCTTCGCATTCCTGGGCCTCTGTTCTCACTTTCTGATCCCACTCCCTGTCATCTGACGTCTCTCCTCTCCCTGGGATCTCTGCAGAGATCTCTCCCTGCCTCTCTTTTCGCCTTCCCGAGCCTCTGTTCTCACTTTCTTAACCCTCTCCCTCGGATCTCTGCAGAGATCTCTCCCTGCCTCTCGCTTCGCCTTCCCGGGCCTCTGTTCTCATTTTGTGATCCCACTCCATGGGATCCCTGCAGAGATCTCTCCCTGCCTCTCGCTTCGCCTTCCCGGGCCTCTGTTCTCAATTTGTAATCCCACACCATGGGATCTCTGCAGAGATCTCTCCCTGCCTCTCCCTTCGCCTTCCCGGGCCTCTACCCTCACTTTCTGATGCCACTCCCTGTCCTCTGTCCTCTCTCTCCGATCTCTGCAGAGATCTCTCCCTGCCTCTCGCTTCCCCTATCCGGGCCTCTGTTCTCAGTTCTGATCCCACACCCTGGGATCTCTGCAGAGATCTCTCCCTGCCTCTCGCTTCGCCTTCCCGGGCCTCTGTTCTCACTTTCCGATCCAACTCCCTGTCCTCTGTCCGGTCTCCTCTCCCTCAGATCTCTGCAGAGATCTCTCCCAGCCTCTCGCTCGCCTTCCCGGGTCTCTATTCACACTTTCTGATCCCATTCCCTGGGATCTCTGCAGAGATCTCTCCCTGCCTCTCCCTTAGCCTTCCCGGGCCTCTGTTCTAACTTAAGGAACCCTCTCCCTCGGATATCTGCAGAGATCTCTCCCTGCCTCTCGCTTCGCATTCCTGGGCCTCTGTTCTCACTTTCTGATCCCACTCCCTGTCATCTGACGTCTCTCCTCTCCCTGGGATCTCTGCAGAGATCTCTCCCTGCCTCTCTTTTCGCCTTCCCGAGCCTCTGTTCTCACTTTCTTAACCCTCTCCCTCGGATCTCTGCAGAGATCTCTCCCTGCCTCTCGCTTCGCCTTCCCGGGCCTCTGTTCTCAGTTTGTGATACCACACCCTGGGATCTGTACAGAGATCTCTCCCTGCCTCTCCTCGCTTTCCCGGGCCAGTATTCACACTTTCTGATCCCACTCCCTGGGATCTCTGCAGAGATCTCTCCCTGCCTCTCCCTTCGCCTTCCCGGGCCTCTGTTCTCACTTTCTGAACCCTCTTCCTCGGATCTCTGCAGAGATCTCTCCCTGCCTCTCGCTTCGCCTTCCCGGGCCCGTGTTCTCAATTTGTAATCCTACACCATGGGATCTCTGCAGAGATCTCTCCCTGCCTCTCGCTTCGCCTTCCCGGGCCTCTGTTCTCAGTTCTGATCCCACACCCTGGGATCTCTGCAGAGATCTCTCCCTGCCTCTCGCTTCCCCTTCCCAGGCCTCTGTTCTCAGTTTGTTAGCCCACACCCTGTGATCTCTGCAGAGATCTCTCCCTGCCTCTCCCTTCGCCTTCCCGGGCCTCTGTTCTCAGTTTGTGATCCCACCCCTGCGATCTCTGCAGAGATCTCTCCCTGCCTCTCCCTTCACCTTCCCGGGCCTCTACCCTCACTTTCTTATGCCACTCCCTGTCCTCTGTCCTCTGTCCTATCTCTCCGATCTCTGCAGAGATCTTTCCCTGTCTCTCGCTTCGCCTTCCCGGGCCTCTGTTCTCATTTTGTGATACCACTACATGGGATCTCTGCAGAGATCTCTCCCTGCCCCTGCTTCGCCTTCCCGGGCCTCTGTTCTCATTTTGTGATCCCACTCCATGGGATCTCTACAGAGATCTCTCCCTGCCTCTGGCTTCGCCTTCCCGGGCCTCTGTTCTCAGTTTGTGATCCCACACCGGGGGATCTCTGCAGAGATCTCTCCCTGCCTCTCGCTCGCCTTCCCGGGTCTCTATTCACACTTTCTGATCCCACTCCCTGGGATCTCTGCAGAGATCTCTCCCTGACTCTCCCTTCGCCTTCCCGGGCCTCTGTTCTCACTTTCTGAACCCTCTTCCTCGGATCTCTGCAGAGATCTCTCCCTGCCTCTCGCTTCGCCTTCCCGGGCCTCTGTTCTCAATTTGTAATCCCACACCCTGGGATCTCTGCAGAGATCTCTCCCTGCCTCTCGCTTCGCCTTCCCGGGCCTCTGTTCTCAGTTCTGATTCCACACCCTGGGATCTCTGCAGAGATCTCTCCCTGCCTCTCCCTTCGCCTTCCCGGGCCTCTGTTCTCACTTTCCGATCCCACTCCCTGTCCTCTGTCCGGTCTCCTCTCTCTCCGATCTCTGGAGAGATCTCTCCCTGCCTCTCGCTTCGCCTTCCCGGGCCTCTGTTCTCAGTTTGTGATCCCACCCCTGCGATCTCTGCAGAGATATCTCCCTGCCTCTCCCTTCACCTTCCCGGGCCTCTACCCTCACTTTCTGATGCGACTCCCTGTCCTCTGTTCTCTGTCCTCTCTCTCCGATCTCTGCAGAGATCTCTCCCTGCCTCTCGCTTCGCCTTCCCGGGCCTCTGTTCTCAGTTCTGATCCCAAACCCTGGGATCTCTGCAGAGATCTCTCCCTGCCTCTCGCTTCGCCTTCCCGGGCCTCTGTTCTCACTTTCCGATCCCACTCCCTGTCCTCTGTCCGGTCTCCTCTCCCTCAGATCTCTGCAGAGATCTCTCCCTGCCTCTCGCTTCGCCTTCCCGGCCCGCTGTTCTCATTTTGTGATCCCACTCCCTGGGATCTCTGCAGAGATCTCTCCCTGCCTCTCCCTTCTCCTTCCCGGGCCTCTACCCTCACTTTCTTATGCCACTCCCTGCCTCTGTCCTCTGTCCTATCTCTCCGATCTCTGCAGAGATCTTTCCCTGTCGCTCGCTTCGCCTTCCCGGGCCTCTGTTCTCATTTTGTGATACCACTCCATGGGATCTCTGCAGAGATCTCTCCCTGCCTCTTGCTTCGCCTTCCCGGGCCTCTGTTCTCAGTTTGTGATCCCACTCCATGGGATCTCTGCAGAGATCTCTCCCTGCCTCTCGCTTCCCCTTCTCGGGCCTCTGTTCTCAGATTGTGAGCCCACACCCTGTGATCTCTGCAGAGATCTCTCCCTGCCTCTCGCTCGCCTTCCCGGGCCTCTATTCACACTTTCTGATCCCACTCCCTGGAATCTCTGCAGAGATCTCTCCCTGCCTCTTGCTTCGCCTTACCGGGCCTCTGTTCTCATTTAAGGAACCCTCTCCCTCGGATATCTGCAGAGATCTCTCCCTGCCTCTCGCTTCGCATTCCTGGGCCTCTGTTCTCACTTTCTGATCCCACTCCCTGTCATCTGACGTCTCTCCTCTCCCTGGGATCTCTGCAGAGATCTCTCCCTGCCTCTCTTTTCGCCTTCCCGAGCCTCTGTTCTCACTTTCTTAACCCTCTCCCTCGGATCTCTGCAGAGATCTCTCCCTGCCTCTCGCTTCGCCTTCCCGGGCCTCTGTTCTCATTTTGTGATCCCACTCCATGGGATCCCTGCAGAGATCTCTCCCTGCCTCTCGCTTCGCCTTCCCGGGCCTCTGTTCTCAGTTTGTGAGCCCACACCCTGGGATCTCTGCAGAGATCTCTCCCTGACTCTCCCTTCGCCTTCCCGGGCCACTGTTCTCACTTTCTGAACCCTCTTCCTCGGATCTCTGCAGAGATTTCTCCCTGCCTCTCGCTTCGCCTTCCCGGGCCTCTGTTCTCAATTTGTAATCCCACTCCATGGGATCTCTGCAGAGATCTCTCCCTGCCTCTCGCTTCGCCTTCCCGGGCCTCTGTTCTCAGTTTGTGATCCCACCGCTGCGATCTCTGCAGAGATCTCTCCCTGCCTCTCCCTTCACCTTCCCGGGCCTCTGCCCTCACTTTCTTATGCCACTCCCTGTCCTCTGTCCTCTGTCCTATCTCTCCGATCTCTGCAGAGATCTTTCCCTGTCTCTCGCTTCGCCTTCCCGGGCCTCTGTTCTCATTTTGTGATCCCACTCCATGGGATCTCTGCAGAGATCTCTCCCTGCCTCTCGCTTCGCCTTCCCGGGCCTCTGTTCTCACTTAAGGAACCCTCTCCCTCGGATATCTGCAGAGATCTCTCCCTGCCTCTCGCTTCGCATTCCTGGGCCTCTGTTCTCACTTTCTGATCCCACTCCCTGTCATCTGACGTCTCTCCTCTCCCTGGGATCTCTGCAGAGATCTCTCCCTGCCTCTCTTTTCGCATTCCCGAGCCTCTGTTCTCACTTTCTTAACCCTCTCCCTCGGATCTCTGCAGAGATCTCTCCCTGCCTCTCGCTTCGCCTTCCCGGGCCTCTGTTCTCAGTTTGTGAGCCCACACCCTGTGATCTCTGCAGAGATCTCTCCCTGCCTCTCCCTACACCTTCCCGGGCCTCTGTTCTCATTTTGTGATCCCACTCCCTGGGATCTCTGCAGAGATCTCTCCCTGCCTCTCGCTTCCCCTTCCCGGGCCTCTGTTCTCAGTTTGTGAGCCCACACCCTGTGATCT
Organism: Pteronotus mesoamericanus; assembly: GCF_021234165.1. Classification (NCBI taxonomy): domain Eukaryota; kingdom Metazoa; phylum Chordata; class Mammalia; order Chiroptera; family Mormoopidae; genus Pteronotus; species Pteronotus mesoamericanus. The sequence continues at coordinate 6,830 of NW_026555043.1, forward strand.
CTGCAGAGATCTCTCCCTGCCTCTCGCTTCGCCTTCCCGGGCCTCTGTTCTCATTTCTGATCCCACCCCCTGGGATCTCTGCAGAGATCTCTCCCTGCCTCTCGCTTCGCCTTCCCGGGCCTCTGTTCTCATTTTGTGATCCCACTCCCTGGGATCTCTGCAGAGATCTCTCCCTGTCTCTCGCTTCGCCTTCCCGGGCCTCTGTTCTCACTTTCCGATCCCACTCCCTGTCCTCTGTCCGGTCTCCTCTCCCTCAGATCTCTGCAGAGATCTCTCCCTGCCTCTCGTTCGCCTTCCCGGGCCTCTACCCTCACTTTCTGATGCGACTCCCTGTCCTCTGTCCTCTCTCTCCGATCTCTGCAGAGATCTCTCCCTGCCTCTCGCTTCGCCTTCCCGGGCCTCTCTTCTCAGTTCTGAACCCAAACCCTGGGATCTCTGCAGAGATCTCTCCCTGCCTCTCGCTTCGCCTTCCCGGGCCTCTGTTCTCACTTTCCGATCCCACTCCCTGTCCTCTGTCCGGTCTCCTCTCCCTCAGATCTCTGCAGAGATCTCTCCCTGCCTCTCGTTCGCCTTCCCGGGCCTCTACCCTCACTTTCTGATCCGACTCCCTGTCCTCTGTCCTCTCTCTCCGATCTCTGCAGAGATCTCTCCCTGCCTCTCGCTTCGCCTTCCCGGGCCTCTCTTCTCAGTTCTGAACCCAAACCCTGGGATCTCTGCAGAGATCTCTCCCTGCCTCTCGCTTCGCCTTCCCGGGCCTCTGTTCTCACTTTCCGATCCCACTCCCTGTCCTCTGTCCGGTCTCCTCTCCCTCAGATCTCTGCAGAGATCTCTCCCTGCCTCTCGCTTCGCCTTCCCGGGCCTCTGTTCTCACTTTCCGATCCCACTCCCTGTCCTCTGTCCGGTCTCCTCTCCCTCAGATCTCTGCAGAGATCTCTCCCTGCCTCTCGCTTCGCCTTCCCGGGCCTCTGTTCTCATTTTGTGATCCCACTCCATGGGATCTCTGCAGAGATCTCTCCCTGCCTCTGGCTTCGCCTTCCCGGGCCTCTGTTCTCAGTTTGTGATCCCACACCGGGGGATCTCTGCAGAGATCTCTCCCTGACTCTCCCTTCGCCTTCCCGGGCCTCTGTTCTCACTTTCTGAACCCTCTTCCTCGGATCTCTGCAGAGATCTCTCCCTGCCTCTCGCTTCGCCTTCCCGGGCCTGTGTTCTCAATTTGTAATCCCACACCATGGGATCTCTGCAGAGATCTCTCCCTGCCTCTCGCTTCGCCTTCCCGGGCCTCTGTTCTCAGTTCTGATCCCACACCCTGGGATCTCTGCAGAGATCTCTCCCTGCCTCTCCCTTCGCCTTCCCGGGCCTCTGTTCTCACTTTCCGATCCCACTCCCTGTCCTCTGTCCGGTCTCCTCTCTCTCCGATCTCTGCAGAGATCTCTCCCTGCCTCTCGCTTCGCCTTCCCGGGCCTCTGTTTCAGTTTGTGATCCCACCCCTGCGATCTCTGCAGAGATATCTCCCTGCCTCTCCCTTCACCTTCCCGGGCCTCTACCCTCACTTTCTGATGCGACTCCCTGTCCTCTGTTCTCTGTCCTCTCTCTCCGATCTCTGCAGAGATCTCTCCCTGCCTCTCGCTTCGCCTTCCCGGGCCTCTGTTCTCAGTTCTGATCCCAAACCCTGGGATCTCTGCAGAGATCTCTCCCTGCCTCTAGCTTCGCCTTCCCGGGCCTCTGTTCTCACTTTCCGATCCCACTCCCTGTCCTCTGTCCGGTCTCCTCTCCCTCAGATCTCTGCAGAGATCTCTCCCTGCCTCTCGCTTCGCCTTCCCGGCCCGCTGTTCTCATTTTGTGATCCCACTCCCTGGGATCTCTGCAGAGATCTCTCCCTGCCTCTCCCTTCTCCTTCCCGGGCCTCTACCCTCACTTTCTTATGCCACTCCCTGTCCTCTGTCCTCTGTCCTATCTCTCCGATCTCTGCAGAGATCTTTCCCTGTCGCTCGCTTCGCCTTCCCGGGCCTCTGTTCTCATTTTGTGATACCACTCCATGGGATCTCTGCAGAGATCTCTCCCTGCCTCTTGCTTCGCCTTCCCGGGCCTCTGTTCTCAGTTTTTGATCCCACTCCATGGGATCTCTGCAGAGATCTCTCCCTGCCTCTCGCTTCCCCTTCTCGGGCCTCTGTTCTCAGATTGTGAGCCCACACCCTGTGATCTCTGCAGAGATCTCTCCCTGCCTCTCGCTCGCCTTCCCGGGCCTCTATTCACACTTTCTGATCCCACTCCCTGGGATCTCTGCAGAGATCTCTCCCTGCCTCTTGCTTCGCCTTACCGGGCCTCTGTTCTCATTTAAGGAACCCTCTCCCTCGGATATCTGCAGAGATCTCTCCCTGCCTCTCGCTTCGCATTCCTGGGCCTCTGTTCTCACTTTCTGATCCCACTCCCTGTCATCTGACGTCTCTCCTCTCCCTGGGATCTCTGCAGAGATCTCTCCCTGCCTCTCTTTTCGCATTCCCGAGCCTCTGTTCTCACTTTCTTAACCCTCTCCCTCGGATCTCTGCAGAGATCTCTCCCTGCCTCTCGCTTCGCCTTCCCGGGCCTCTGTTCTCATTTTGTGATCCCACTCCATGGGATCCCTGCAGAGATCTCTCCCTGCCTCTCGCTTCGCCTTCCCGGGCCTCTGTTCTCAATTTGTAATCCCACACCATGGGATCTCTGCAGAGATCTCTCCCTGCCTCTCCCTTCGCCTTCCCGGGCCTCTACCCTCACTTTCTGATGCCACTCCCTGTCCTCTGTCCTCTCTCTCCGATCTCTGCAGAGATCTCTCCCTGCCTCTCGCTTCCCCTATCCGGGCCTCTGTTCTCAGTTCTGATCCCACACCCTGGGATCTCTGCAGAGATCTCTCCCTGCCTCTCGCTTCGCCTTCCCGGGCCTCTGTTCTCACTTTCCGATCCAACTCCCTGTCCTCTGTCCGGTCTCCTCTCCCTCAGATCTCTGCAGAGATCTCTCCCAGCCTCTCGCTCGCCTTCCCGGGTCTCTATTCACACTTTCTGATCCCATTCCCTGGGATCTCTGCAGAGATCTCTCCCTGCCTCTCCCTTAGCCTTCCCGGGCCTCTGTTCTAACTTAAGGAACCCTCTCCCTCGGATATCTGCAGAGATCTCTCCCTGCCTCTCGCTTCGCATTCCTGGGCCTCTGTTCTCACTTTCTGATCCCACTCCCTGTCATCTGACGTCTCTCCTCTCCCTGGGATCTCTGCAGAGATCTCTCCCTGCCTCTCTTTTCGCCTTCCCGAGCCTCTGTTCTCACTTTCTTAACCCTCTCCCTCGGATCTCTGCAGAGATCTCTCCCTGCCTCTCGCTTCGCCTTCCCGGGCCTCTGTTCTCAGTTTGTGATACCACACCCTGGGATCTGTACAGAGATCTCTCCCTGCCTCTCACTCGCTTTCCCGGGCCAGTATTCACACTTTCTGATCCCACTCCCTGGGATCTCTGCAGAGATCTCTCCCTGCCTCTCCCTTCGCCTTCCCGGGCCTCTGTTCTCACTTTCTGAACCCTCTTCCTCGGATCTCTGCAGAGATCTCTCCCTGCCTCTCGCTTCGCCTTCCCGGGCCCCGTGTTCTCAATTTGTAATCCTACACCCTGGGATCTCTGCAGAGATCTCTCCCTGCCTCTCGCTTCGCCTTCCCGGGCCTCTGTTCTCAGTTCTGATCCCACACCCTGGGATCTCTGCAGAGATCTCTCCCTGCCTCTCGCTTCCCCTTCCCAGGCCTCTGTTCTCAGTTTGTTAGCCCACACCCTGTGATCTCTGCAGAGATCTCTCCCTGCCTCTCCCTTCGCCTTCCCGGGCCTCTGTTCTCAGTTTGTGATCCCACCCCTGCGATCTCTGCAGAGATCTCTCCCTGCCTCTCCCTTCACCTTCCCGGGCCTCTACCCTCACTTTCTTATGCCACTCCCTGTCCTCTGTCCTCTGTCCTATCTCTCCGATCTCTGCAGAGATCTTTCCCTGTCTCTCGCTTCGCCTTCCCGGGCCTCTGTTCTCATTTTGTGATACCACTACATGGGATCTCTGCAGAGATCTCTCCCTGCCCCTGCTTCGCCTTCCCGGGCCTCTGTTCTCATTTTGTGATCCCACTCCATGGGATCTCTACAGAGATCTCTCCCTGCCTCTGGCTTCGCCTTCCCGGGCCTCTGTTCTCAGTTTGTGATCCCACACCGGGGGATCTCTGCAGAGATCTCTCCCTGCCTCTCGCTCGCCTTCCCGGGTCTCTATTCACACTTTCTGATCCCACTCCCTGGGATCTCTGCAGAGATCTCTCCCTGACTCTCCCTTCGCCTTCCCGGGCCTCTGTTCTCACTTTCTGAACCCTCTTCCTCGGATCTCTGCAGAGATCTCTCCCTGCCTCTCGCTTCGCCTTCCCGGGCCTCTGTTCTCAATTTGTAATCCCACACCATGGGATCTCTGCAGAGATCTCTCCCTGCCTCTCGCTTCGCCTTCCCGGGCCTCTGTTCTCAGTTCTGATTCCACACCCTGGGATCTCTGCAGAGATCTCTCCCTGCCTCTCCCTTCGCCTTCCCGGGCCTCTGTTCTCACTTTCCGATCCCACTCCCTGTCCTCTGTCCGGTCTCCTCTCTCTCCGATCTCTGGAGAGATCTCTCCCTGCCTCTCGCTTCGCCTTCCCGGGCCTCTGTTCTCAGTTTGTGATCCCACCCCTGCGATCTCTGCAGAGATATCTCCCTGCCTCTCCCTTCACCTTCCCGGGCCTCTGCCCTCACTTTCTGATGCGACTCCCTGTCCTCTGTTCTCTGTCCTCTCTCTCCGATCTCTGCAGAGATCTCTCCCTGCCTCTCGCTTCGCCTTCCCGGGCCTCTGTTCTCAGTTCTGATCCCAAACCCTGGGATCTCTGCAGAGATCTCTCCCTGCCTCTCGCTTCGCCTTCCCGGGCCTCTGTTCTCACTTTCCGATCCCACTCCCTGTCCTCTGTCCGGTCTCCTCTCCCTCAGATCTCTGCAGAGATCTCTCCCTGCCTCTCGCTTCGCCTTCCCGGCCCGCTGTTCTCATTTTGTGATCCCACTCCCTGGGATCTCTGCAGAGATCTCTCCCTGCCTCTCCCTTCTCCTTCCCGGGCCTCTACCCTCACTTTCTTATGCCACTCCCTGTCCTCTGTCCTCTGTCCTATCTCTCCGATCTCTGCAGAGATCTTTCCCTGTCGCTCGCTTCGCCTTCCCGGGCCTCTGTTCTCATTTTGTGATACCACTCCATGGGATCTCTGCAGAGATCTCTCCCTGCCTCTCGCTTCGCCTTCCCGGGCCTCTGTTCTCAGTTTGTGATCCCACTCCATGGGATCTCTGCAGAGATCTCTCCCTGCCTCTCGCTTCCCCTTCTCGGGCCTCTGTTCTCAGATTGTGAGCCCACACCCTGTCGATCTCTGCAGAGATCTCTCCCTGCCTCTCGCTCGCCTTCCCGGGCCTCTATTCACACTTTCTGATCCCACTCCCTGGAATCTCTGCAGAGATCTCTCCCTGCCTCTTGCTTCGCCTTACCGGGCCTCTGTTCTCATTTAAGGAACCCTCTCCCTCGGATATCTGCAGAGATCTCTCCCTGCCTCTCGCTTCGCATTCCTGGGCCTCTGTTCTCACTTTCTGATCCCACTCCCTGTCATCTGACGTCTCTCCTCTCCCTGGGATCTCTGCAGAGATCTCTCCCTGCCTCTCTTTTCGCCTTCCCGAGCCTCTGTTCTCACTTTCTTAACCCTCTCCCTCGGATCTCTGCAGAGATCTCTCCCTGCCTCTCGCTTCGCCTTCCCGGGCCTCTGTTCTCATTTTGTGATCCCACTCCATGGGATCCCTGCAGAGATCTCTCCCTGCCTCTCGCTTCGCCTTCCCGGGCCTCTGTTCTCAGTTTGTGAGCCCACACCCTGGGATCTCTGCAGAGATCTCTCCCTGACTCTCCCTTCGCCTTCCCGGGCCACTGTTCTCACTTTCTGAACCCTCTTCCTCGGATCTCTGCAGAGATTTCTCCCTGCCTCTCGCTTCGCCTTCCCGGGCCTCTGTTCTCAATTTGTAATCCCACTCCATGGGATCTCTGCAGAGATCTCTCCCTGCCTCTCGCTTCGCCTTCCCGGGCCTCTGTTCTCAGTTTGTGATCCCACCGCTGCGATCTCTGCAGAGATCTCTCCCTGCCTCTCCCTTCACCTTCCCGGGCCTCTACCCTCACTTTCTTATGCCACTCCCTGTCCTCTGTCCTCTGTCCTATCTCTCCGATCTCTGCAGAGATCTTTCCCTGTCTCTCGCTTCGCCTTCCCGGGCCTCTGTTCTCATTTTGTGATCCCACTCCATGGGATCTCTGCAGAGATCTCTCCCTGCCTCTCGCTTCGCCTTCCCGGGCCTCTGTTCTCACTTAAGGAACCCTCTCACTCGGATATCTGCAGAGATCTCTCCCTGCCTCTCGCTTCGCATTCCTGGGCCTCTGTTCTCACTTTCTGATCCCACTCCCTGTCATCTGACGTCTCTCCTCTCCCTGGGATCTCTGCAGAGATCTCTCCCTGCCTCTCTTTTCGCATTCCCGAGCCTCTGTTCTCACTTTCTTAACCCTCTCCCTCGGATCTCTGCAGAGATCTCTCCCTGCCTCTCGCTTCGCCTTCCCGGGCCTCTGTTCTCAGTTTGTGAGCCCACACCCTGTGATCTCTGCAGAGATCTCTCCCTGCCTCTCCCTACACCTTCCCGGGCCTCTGTTCTCATTTTGTGATCCCACTCCCTGGGATCTCTGCAGAGATCTCTCCCTGCCTCTCGCTTCCCCTTCCCGGGCCTCTGTTCTCAGTTTGTGAGCCCACACCCTGTGATCTCTGCAGAGATCTCTCCCTGCCTCTCGCTTCGCCTTCCCGGGCCTCTGTTCTCAGTTCTGATCCCAAACCCTGGGATCTCTGCAGAGATCTCTCCCTGCCTCTCGCTTCGCCTTCCCGGGCCTCTGTTCTCATTTTGTGATCCCACTCCCTGGGATCTCTGCAGAGATCTCTCCCTGTCTCTCGCTTCGCCTTCCTGGGCCTCTGTTCTCACTTTCCGATCCCACTCCCTGTCCTCTGTCCGGTCTCCTCTCCCTCAGATCTCTGCAGAGATCTCTCCCTGCCTCTCGTTCGCCTTCCCGGGCCTCTACCCTCACTTTCTGATGCGACTCCCTGTCCTCTGTCCTCTCTCTCCGATCTCTGCAGAGATCTCTCCCTGCCTCTCGCTTCGCCTTCCCGGGCCTCTCTTCTCAGTTCTGAACCCAAACCCTGGGATCTCTGCAGAGATCTCTCCCTGCCTCTCGCTTCGCCTTCCCGGGCCTCTGTTCTCACTTTCCGATCCCACTCCCTGTCCTCTGTCCGGTCTCCTCTCCCTCAGATCTCTGCAGAGATCTCTCCCTGCCTCTCGTTCGCCTTCCCGGGCCTCTACCCTCACTTTCTGATGCGACTCCCTGTCCTCTGTCCTCTCTCTCCGATCTCTGCAGAGATCTCTCCCTGCCTCTCGCTTCGCCTTCCCGGGCCTCTCTTCTCAGTTCTGAACCCAAACCCTGGGATCTCTGCAGAGATCTCTCCCTGCCTCTCGCTTCGCCTTCCCGGGCCTCTGTTCTCACTTTCCGATCCCACTCCCTGTCCTCTGTCCGGTCTCCTCTCCCTCAGATCTCTGCAGAGATCTCTCCCTGCCTCTCGCTTCGCCTTCCCGGGTCGCTGTTCTCATTTTGTGATCCCACTCCCTGGGATCTCTGCAGAGATCTCTCCCTGCCTCTCGCTTCGCCTTCCCGGGCCTCTGTTCTCACTTTCCGATCCCACTCCCTGTCCTCTGTCCGGTCTCCTCTCCCTCAGATCTCTGCAGAGATCTCTCCCTGCCTCTCGCTTCGCCTTCCCGGCCCGCTGTTCTCATTTTGTGATCCCACTCCCTGGGATCTCTGCAGAGATCTCTCCCTGCCTCTCCCTTCTCCTTCCCGGGCCTCTACCCTCACTTTCTTATGCCACTCCCTGTCCTCTGTCCTCTGTCCTATCTCTCCGATCTCTGCAGAGATCTTTCCCTGTCGCTCGCTTCGCCTTCCCGGGCCTCTGTTCTCATTTTGTGATACCACTCCCTGGGATCTCTGCAGAGATCTCTCCCTGCCTCTTGCTTCGCCTTCCCGGGCCTCTGTTCTCAGTTTGTGATCCCACTCCATGGGATCTCTGCAGAGATCTCTCCCTGCCTCTCGCTTCCCCTTCTCGGGCCTCTGTTCTCAGATTGTGAGCCCACACCCTGTGATCTCTGCAGAGATCTCTCCCTGCCTCTCGCTCGCCTTCCCGGGCCTCTATTCACACTTTCTGATCCCACTCCCTGGAATCTCTGCAGAGATCTCTCCCTGCCTCTTGCTTCGCCTTACCGGGCCTCTGTTCTCATTTAAGGAACCCTCTCCCTCGGATATCTGCAGAGATCTCTCCCTGCCTCTCGCTTCGCATTCCTGGGCCTCTGTTCTCACTTTCTGATCCCACTCCCTGTCATCTGACGTCTCTCCTCTCCCTGGGATCTCTGCAGAGATCTCTCCCTGCCTCTCTTTTCGCCTTCCCGAGCCTCTGTTCTCACTTTCTTAACCCTCTCCCTCGGATCTCTGCAGAGATCTCTCCCTGCCTCTCGCTTCGCCTTCCCGGGCCTCTGTTCTCATTTTGTGATCCCACTCCATGGGATCCCTGCAGAGATCTCTCCCTGCCTCTCGCTTCGCCTTCCCGGGCCTCTGTTCTCAGTTTGTGAGCCCACACCCTGGGATCTCTGCAGAGATCTCTCCCTGACTCTCCCTTCGCCTTCCCGGGCCACTGTTCTCACTTTCTGAACCCTCTTCCTCGGATCTCTGCAGAGATTTCTCCCTGCCTCTCGCTTCGCCTTCCCGGGCCTCTGTTCTCAATTTGTAATCCCACTCCATGGGATCTCTGCAGAGATCTCTCCCTGCCTCTCGCTTCGCCTTCCCGGGCCTCTGTTCTCAGTTTGTGATCCCACCGCTGCGATCTCTGCAGAGATCTCTCCCTGCCTCTCCCTTCACCTTCCCGGGCCTCTACCCTCACTTTCTGATGCCACTCCCTGTCCTCTGTCCTCTGTCCTATCTCTCCGATCTCTGCAGAGATCTTTCCCTGTCTCTCGCTTCGCCTTCCCGGGCCTCTGTTCTCATTTTGTGATCCCACTCCCTGGGATCTCTGCAGAGATCTCTCCCTGCCTCTCGCTTCGCCTTCCCGGGCCTCTGTTCTCACTTAAGGAACCCTTCTCACTCGGATATCTGCAGAGATCTCTCCCTGCCTCTCGCTTCGCATTCCTGGGCCTCTGTTCTCACTTTCTGATCCCACTCCCTGTCATCTGACGTCTCTCCTCTCCCTGGGATCTCTGCAGAGATCTCTCCCTGCCTCTCTTTTCGCATTCCCGAGCCTCTGTTCTCACTTTCTTAACCCTCTCCCTCGGATCTCTGCAGAGATCTCTCCCTGCCTCTCGCTTCGCCTTCCCGGGCCTCTGTTCTCAGTTTCTGAGCCCACACCCTGTGATCTCTGCAGAGATCTCTCCCTGCCTCTCCCTACACCTTCCCGGGCCTCTGTTCTCATTTTGTGATCCCACTCCCTGGGATCTCTGCAGAGATCTCTCCCTGCCTCTCGCTTCCCCTTCCCGGGCCTCTGTTCTCAGTTTGTGAGCCCACACCCTGTGATCTCTGCAGAGATCTCTCCCTGCCTCTCGCTTCGCCTTCCCGGGCCTCTGTTCTCAGTTCTGATCCCAAACCCTGGGATCTCTGCAGAGATCTCTCCCTGCCTCTCGCTTCGCCTTCCCGGGCCTCTGTTCTCATTTTGTGATCCCACTCCCTGGGATCTCTGCAGAGATCTCTCCCTGTCTCTCGCTTCGCCTTCCTGGGCCTCTGTTCTCACTTTCCGATCCCACTCCCTGTCCTCTGCGGTCTCCTCTCCCTCGATCTCTGCAGAGATCTCTCCCTGCCTCTCGTTCGCCTTCCCGGGCCTCTACCCTCACTTTCTGATGCGACTCCCTGTCCTCTGTCCTCTCTCTCCGATCTCTGCAGAGATCTCTCCCTGCCTCTCGCTTCGCCTTCCCGGGCCTCTGTTCTCAGTTCTGAACCCAAACCCTGGGATCTCTGCAGAGATCTCTCCCTGCCTCTCGCTTCGCCTTCCCGGGCCTCTGTTCTCACTTTCCGATCCCACTCCCTGTCCTCTGTCCGGTCTCCTCTCCCTCAGATCTCTGCAGAGATCTCTCCCTGCCTCTCGTTCGCCTTCCCGGGCCTCTACCCTCACTTTCTGATGCGACTCCCTGTCCTCTGTCCTCTCTCTCCGATCTCTGCAGAGATCTCTCCCTGCCTCTCGCTTCGCCTTCCCGGGCCTCTGTTCTCAGTTCTGAACCCAAACCCTGGGATCTCTGCAGAGATCTCTCCCTGCCTCTCGCTTCGCCTTCCCGGGCCTCTGTTCTCACTTTCCGATCCCACTCCCTGTCCTCTTCCGGTCTCCTCTCCCTCAGATCTCTGCAGAGATCTCTCCCTGCCTCTCGCTTCGCCTTCCCGGGTCGCTGTTCTCATTTTGTGATCCCACTCCCTGGGATCTCTGCAGAGATCTCTCCCTGCCTCTCGCTTCGCCTTCCCGGGCCTCTGTTCTCACTTTCCGATCCCACTCCCTGTCCTCTGTCCGGTCTCCTCTCCCTCAGATCTCTGCAGAGATCTCTCCCTGCCTCTCGCTTCGCCTTCCCAGTCCTCTGTTCTCAGTTTGTGATCCCACTCCCTGGGATCTCTGCAGAGATCTCTCCCTGCCTCTCCCTTCTCCTTCCCGGGCCTCTACCCTCACTTTCTTATGCCACTCCCTGTCCTCTGTCCTCTGTCCTATCTCTCCGATCTCTGCAGAGATCTTTCCCTGTCGCTCGCTTCGCCTTCCCGGGCCTCTGTTCTCATTTTGTGATACCACTCCCTGGGATATCTGCAGAGATCTCTCCCTGCCTCTCGCTTCGCCTTCCCGGGCCTCTGTTCTCAGTTTGTGATCCCACTCCATGGGATCTCTGCAGAGATCTCTCCCTGCCTCTCGCTTCCCCTTCTCGGGCCTCTGTTCTCAGATTGTGAGCCCACACCCTGTGATCTCTGCAGAGATCTCTCCCTGCCTCTCGCTCGCCTTCCCGGGCCTCTATTCACACTTTCTGATCCCACTCCCTGGAATCTCTGCAGAGATCTCTCCCTGCCTCTCGCTTCGCCTTACCGGGCCTCTGTTCTCACTTAAGGAACCCTCTCCCTCGGATCTCTGCAGAGATCTCTCCCTGCCTCTCGCTTCGCATTCCTGGGCCTCTGTTCTCAATTTGGAATCCCACTCCATGGGATCTCTGCAGAGATCTCTCCCTGCCTCTAGCTTCGCCATCCCGGGTCTCTGTTCTCACTTTCTGACCCATTTCCCTGGGATGTCTGCAGACATCTCTCCCTGCCTCTCGCTTCGCCTTCCCGGGCCTCTCTTCTCACTTTCTGACCCCTCTCTCTCGGATCTCTGCAGAGATCTCTCCCTGCCTCTCGATCGCCTTCCCGGGCCTCTCTTCTCACTTTCTGAACAGTCTCCCTCGGATCTCTGTAGAGATCTCTCCCTGCCTCTTGCTTCGCCTTCCCGGGCCTCTGTTCTTACTTTCTGATCCTACTCCCTGTCCTCTGTCCTCTCTCCTCTCCCTCGGATCTCTGCAGAGATCTCTCCCTGCCACTCGCTTCGCCTTCCCCGGTCTCTATTCTCAATTCTGACGCCTCTCCTCTCCTCTGAGAGATCTGTCGTGAGACTCTCTTAACCTCTGCGTCAGTCGTTTCGTTTTAACCCCTCTTCCTGTCTTCTGTAGTGTGTCCTCTCCCACAGATCTCTGCAGAGATCTCTCCGTGGCTCCTGTCTCACTTTCTGACCCCTCTCCCTGCCCTTTGTCTTCTCTCCTCTTCCTCGGAAATCTGAATAGATCTCTCCCTGCCTCTAACTGACCTTTTGCTGACTCTTGTTAGTTCTCACCTCTCCTCTTCTGTCATTTTCACGTGTTTCCTATTTGTCTGTGTACTGTGTGTGTACCCTTTGTCTGTCTGCTGTTCTTCTCGTTGTTCTGCCTGTCGTTCTGTTCTGGGAGCTATAGACATGTATGTCTCGAAAGATCAGGTAGTAGGAAAGAGATCCTACAGTCTTTCTGTCTTCTACCTATAATCTCTCAGTGTTCTCTCTTAGTAAGTTGTCCTCTAGGTTCCCTCTCTGATCTCTGTGTAATCTGTCTCTCATCTCTCTCGTGTTTCAGCCTATCCTTTAGCCTCTTCTCTCTGCTGTGATCTCTACTTCTTCCGATCTCTCTTCTTCCCTCTTTATGTCCTGTGATCTCTTAACTCCCATGCTCTTCCTCTCTCATATTTCCGCCCTCACTTTCTCCACGTGATCTCTGTGCCTGGTCCCTTCCCTATGTGGCATCTTTCTGAACTCTCTCCTCACTCTTTCATGTCGTTCAGCTCTTTCTCCCTTTCCAACTCCCGTTTTTGTCATCTGTTTTCTCATTGTAGTCTGCTAGAGTAGGCTTTCACGGGCTATTCTGTACTTGATGTAACTTGGCTGGGCATACTAGTGTGTGGAGTGGTATGCTAGTGTGTGTTGTTTCATAGCTGAGTGTGTGTGCAGTCCCACCACCAAAGCATGATAAACAGTTCCTACCTTATCGTCTGTTTGCATTTCAGAATCTGCTTTTCCCCTGAAGGCCTTTTAATTCGAGTTGATCATTCTGTGATAGAATGTCCATCTGAGACACTGGGTCAGTAAAGAGTCTTCTTTGGAGACTCAATACTTGCGATGGTAGGATTTCTTTCTTTTGTCTTCAAGTCAGAAACATTGACGTCTTTTAAATCTTTTTCAGTTCCTGCAGTCTCAACACTAAAGGAACAGCCAGTCCCTACAAAAATGAAGACAATTATTATTGGGAAGGAAGGCCTGGCGGGAATATCCCACCCAATGATGTCAGCAACTACTCCATCCTGCTGCCTTTGCATTTACTAAGACTGCAGTTAACGCCGCCTCATATGCTAGGACAGGCACTCAACTAACATACAACTGTTAATCAGCTCAGATCATCAACAATGTGTTTTTATGAAGATCGATACAGGAATAAAGGACATACAGGCAGATCTCATCTTTCACCTGGGACATTTGTGTGTACGATTTGACCACAAGCTGGAAATCACAGATGAAGTCCTTCTTCTTCAGCAAATGTATCATCGGAATCATGTGGTGAACCAGCTGCAAGAATCCAAAGGGGACCCTGATAATGAAGACCCTACACTGTATGGAGGAGCTGCACAGGGACGCCCCTCACCTGCCCTTGACCTGTCTGTGCAGCAGCCTCCGGGACATCTGCTTGTGCTCTGGGGGCGTGGCCACACAGCGTCAGCAGCCTGCAGTGACCTCAAAGGGGAGTGACACACACTTTACCTCTCCAGAAGCGGCAGCAAGGCCGGGGGCGAGCGTGGCCTTGTCTGTGGCTTGTGATGTAGCTGGAGGGGACCTCAGCGTCTCTGGATTGAGCTCTGACCGTAGGGCTCAATGTAACAGCTTATCTCCACTGTAAGAGGTTATGTAATAAATAAGCCCATGTAACACATTGTGAAATTTTCACAAAATAAGCCACCCTGAGGAATGGACTGTGCTTACTACATAGCGCTAACACTTCTTTCCACCTAGTTGGTGGCTCTTGTATTTATGATTAAAATACAATGTGTGTTAAAATGCTGATATGCCATGTAAATACCAACATACTTAATGCTAAGAGCCACCTGGCAGGCACACGTGTTCTCAGACGAGTGGGGAGCCCACTTAGCCAGTGTCTTAACGTTAACAGATTATTCGTAGAAACATTGCAAGTGTTCAAGGCCAGCTTAGATCTGGGCGCATTTTTAGGGGCCGTATTGTGTGGGTTAGCTACGGTACTTCCCCTTAAAGTATTTGTGTGGAAGGGATTAGCTTGAAATTGGGGTGAATATCATTACTGTTAGGTGAAATAAAAATCTAAGCTGTTGCATTAATTAAGAAACATCAAAACACATGGTTACAATGATCAAGTGAGCACCTGTTGATAGATATATGTCACCTGCTTCTACCTGCCTTAATGACAGAACCTCTCCTCACGGCTTACGGTCGTGACAGCATGGGTACCTTAGTGACAATGAGGCGCTCAAGGCCTTAAACGGTAGACTTGCTGCCAGACGTCTGTCAGCGTCCTCGGAGGCAGCTGCCTGTCGCCCTGGACTGGAGCGTACCGCTGACTGTCCCCTCTGCAAAGAGACAACAGGGACTTGAGATGTCGAGGTCTGAAGTATGTTTATTTTTACTTGGAAAGCCTTTTTACTTGAAATTTAAAAGATCCTTAAGCATTACCTCATTTCTTAAGGGGAAGAAAAAAAGTCCTCTGAAAAATGCTATGAGAACAACAAAAAACTTTCGCAACATAACGTGTTAACAATCTACTCCTTTATAGGCGCAATTAGCTAGGACGTAGCTATAATGTACACCAAAGAAAAATAGATTTCAGTTTATCCTACAAAGGGGAGGGGGGGATCCATCTTCCCAGTGACTCCTGCAGAGAAATGGACCAATTAGTTGCAGGGAAAAGAGAAAAGGGGGCAAAGAAATATTGTTTCCTCTTTCAAGCCCAAGACTGACACTGTTTTTCTTAACCAGCTCTGGGGAGGCAATCAGCGTAAGGGAGGGCTGAGACATGAGGCCTGGCTCCCTTTTCCAAAGGGCTCCCAACAGCAGCTGAGGGGGTTGCCCGAGTCTTCGCATCAGGTCCAAGTCCACAGAGAGACGCAGGAGCCCTGGCCTGGCACAGAGGCCCCCCTCACCCCCTCAGCACCCGCCATGTGCTGACAGCAAGGTCCAGCAGAGGTTCCTTTTCCCATACAAATGGCTTAGACGTCACGCCCCTGTTCTGGTACTTGGTAGGACTTACAGACAGGGAAGAAGGCCATCCCTTTGCAAAGTCCCTGACTGTCTGAACACCTGAAACCAATACAACATACCACTGAAACACTCCTACGTTTAGAGGCAGAGCAACGCCAGCTGCAGCCTGGGGCCTGTGGACGCCCCCTCTAAGGTTGAGCCGCTCGCTCCCCGACTACCCTTCCTGGCGTTAGAGTCCACATGAGAACCCCTGTCACATAAGGCTACCATGCTGCACTCTTACATGGCTGGACACTCACTACAGGCACCTTGGGGCCAGTGTGGTCAGAGGGGCGGACACGATCGTGCCAACAGCTGCTTCTCCCAAGCACTGCGGACGACGTCATCTAGTCTGTGGCCCGACATAAACCTTACCCATCTGGTAATCCACTCATCAGCTCCCCGTCAGCACAGACGTTTGACATAAAGGGCCTGGCACAAGTAATGCCCCCCTTGATTACAAAACCTTTCACTACAATATCATAAGCATGTTATTCTGTAACATAACATTATCATACTCAAGTATGCCACAGGACATTTTAGGTAAAATGTTCAAATCAAAACTATAAATTATGAGACCCATATTATCACCCTGCAGCCACACTCAAGCAGGCCTTACTGCTGCTGGACCCCGCATAAAAATATATGAAGGATGCATGTGCACACAATATGCACACATACGCATGCCAGACAGAGGTACAGAGAGACTGCGTGTCTCTTACCGGGTCCTGTGTGGGACACAGGACAGCCACAGGGACCGAGCTCATAAGCCAGCAGGGAAGACGACGGCTCAGCAGGGCAATGTGCCAAACAGTGCGCCACACCCACCGTGGCCCCGGAGGACACATGTCAGGTGAACTGTGGCGGGCGTCTCCTGGCCTGCGGGCAGCGCCTGCGCTCTCCAGGAAGCAGGGGGGCCCTGGGTATCAAACAAGAAAGTCAGATTATCCAAGAGGGGGTCAGAGGCCCTGGTGCAGCTGGAGCAGAGGCCACCCCCGCGCCCATCCCAGGGCAGAGGCTGGGCCACCTCCTGGGCCCTTGTCCATGGGGAAGGGCCTGTCTGATCCTACGGGTCCTGCTCCATTGAGCTGCACCAGCCTGATGCTGGGTGACAGGTGACATTTTAGTGACAGCAGCCGACCCTCCTGCCCTGAGGACGTGAGTGCAGACGCTCCCGCTGTTCTCCCAGACCCCTATGCACACGCTGCAGCACAGCGCGGTTCTCACCACTCACTCTCTGCAGCCGGCAAGCAAAACAGACAACTCCATCCCATGGGCCAGGCACAGGGGGAGATGGCTCTTCCCAGACTCCCCGGGTCCAAAGGGGTCACATGGTTGGCTCCAGCCAACAAGCTGTGAGCAGACATTGGAAAACAGACGCTCCATCCCAAGGGCTGGTCTGAAGCGGCAGCCATTGTAGAAACAGGCCCGGTCCTGAAGGTAGCTGCAGAGAAAGAAGTAGTGGGCTGTGTGGGCGTGCATGTTTCTAACATTACCTAGCTTCGAACCGTCAGCACTCAGCAAGGTCAGGGTGGGCTGGGCTGGATGAAGCCACCGGAGGGGCGGGGCCAGACCTTCCCCTAGCTCACACCTGGCAGAGGTGCGTGGGAAGCTGGGGGTCAGGGTTGGCAGGAAGACTGAGCTCTGAGATTTTTATCGCTCTTACAGCCTGAACCTAAGTGATCACAGCCAGGTCATTTCTGACTCTGAATGAACCACTGTTTTGTACTCCAGCGACTACGACTTCCAAACAGATCAATGGCCCCTAATTACATCACAAAGAAAGTTGCCGCCCCCCCATAGATATATTTGTGTTACCTTGAAGAACAGGTCCTTTGCTATCTCCTCTCTCTCCAGGGAGGACTTACTATTGTTAGTATTAATGATAAGTAAACACTTACCTGGCAGGGAGGGCCCCTGGTCACTCAGGCGGTTTCCGCAGGGCGAGGCGTGCTGACCCCTGCAATTCCCAAAGGCGGGAAATTCAACTGCATAACTTGTGGTAGTGGGGGATTGCGTTCCCGTTCTCCCCTGTAAAAAAAGTTAGTAAATACACTTAAAATGAAGGCACCACGTCGCTGAAGGTTTGGTAATGAATTCTAATCTGGGCCAGAATTGACACCTTTGGGCTTCTCCTCTGGAGGCAGAGGGCAGGCTGTGATAATGGGATTATGGTACAACAGGAAGGATTATGGGCTTATACAGGGGAAATACACACCTCTGTACCCCCACTGCCTGACCCAGGACTTAGTACAGAAATCTGCAACTCCAGCTGAGAAATGAACGGATGAGTAACGAATGTCCAGGTCCCTCCTGTGGTCCAAGGGCTGAGCAAGGCTGCTTGGGAATGTGGTTGGATGACGGTAGACAGAGACTGTGTTATTTACCCTTTTTTCCCTTATAGTTGCTAATTCTGAACTATTCTAATCTAAAACCATGAATTGGAAATGTCCTTTGACGTGTTCCCTCTGTAACCCTCATCAGTTTCATTCACCGGAAGTTCTCAGCGCGCTGCCTGCCAGGCACACAGGAAGAGGGCTCTTCCCGACTCGCCGGGGTCCTTGGTCGGCTCCAGCCAATGAGTGTGAGCAGAAGGGAAGGGCGCTGTCCCGCCTGGGCCTCTGGCCCTGCAGAGCGTCCTCTGCCCTCGGCCACAGCCCCCCGCCCCGTGCTCCTGACGGAGGCTGCGTTGCCCAGCTCGCTCTGGCTTAGGCGGGCGCAGAGCCGAGCCCCTAACAGGACAGGAAATGAATGTTGCCTCAAGCCCTCCGTGGGAGTTGTTTGCAAGCACAGCATAATCTTACTGATGCGGACTGATTCCACTCTGGGCATCATTTGTCAAACCTTCAACACGTGCTCTCTGTTGTGCCCCGCGAATTCTATCTATTTCCCCCACAGCCTTCTCTTTCTCCCACTGGACTTTCAGGAGGAATCCACTTACTTCCCTGGGAAAACCCATTATTTGAATATGAAAACTTTATTTTTTTCTGGCAATGCCACAGGAAGAAAACCTTCCCCAGGAAATTGATCCTCTTTCTTTACAAGTTCCTGGGCCCAGAGCAAAGGGGTCCCGTTTTGGAGAGGGACCGAGGACCTGCAGCCTGGCCCCCCTGCTGCTCCTCCTGACCCCTGAGGCTGGATGTCCCTCTCGACACTGACCCACCCCTGCCCCGTGTGCGCGTCACACGCACTGCAGGCCCTGGGGAGCCCACGGGGTGCATTGCAGTTTCAGGACAGGCGGTGGGCACGGGAGGACCACCTTCCTCGCCTCCAAAGAGTTCGTAACATGGCGGGATAGACGGCCACAAATAAAACAAAAATTATCCAGGAACCGAGGGGGGCCTGACCTCAGCAGACCTGGGGCTCAGAAGGTGAGAGACCGTCCGTGTAGCCAAGGCTGGGAAGGGGACATGGGCCTTTGTCACACTCAGCACTGGCTCAAGTTGGATGGGAACAGAAGCGGACCTGCGGAATAAGACATGGGGGCCCTGCCCAAGCCACCTCCAATCCTGACATCCCCTGTCAGACCCGGACACTGACCTGCCAGCGCCGTAACGGGCTGCCAGCAACGGGGACGCAGGGACCGGTCTCGCCAGCGCAGCCTCCCGCAGCCACTGCCCTCCGTGTGCCGCGAGGGGCAGCTCTCCGGGCAGAAACCTCCTGTGCGGGTTTCGTTTAATTCGGCCTCAATGCCAACCATCAGGGAAGATAAAGGACATGAGGCGAAGAGCCGGCTGCCCCCAACCCCCGATGCGACCCTCGCTCTCCGCCCTGGCTCTCCACGGCCTCTACCCGTCCATCCTCTTCTAGAACAGTACTCTTTATGTGAAACCTTCACACACTCCCTGAACCCACTGTTACCTGGGAATGTTTTCTTCCTTCCCTCTTCGTGTGCTCAGAGGATTTGTTGGGATTACATTTATTTTACTTTTGCCTATTGATATTTTCCTAACTTCATTTTTGAGAGTTGTCTTATTTTTTGTGTGAAACGCCAATGTGATCCCAGGGACAGAATGAAATGGTACTGTCATAAAAATGTGATGGATTTGAGGAGGAGGTTGCCATGGAAACCATTTTGGTTTTGATGATGGGAGATGATGCCACCACATCTTCTGGAAGGGACTTGAAACTATAAGGATACTTGATCCTTTTTATGGCAGAGATTGCGAAGGACCAAGACTTGGGTTTCCAAACCATGCAACAGGAAAGCCTATGTGTTTTTTCTCCTGCAACAGCCTTGCCCTCAATTTTAAAATAAATGATCTTTGATCTTGATGCCACAGAAGTCCAGAGCTTGGACACACGGCAGTGAGAGGAGAGGCAGGCTTTCAGAACACACTCCCTTTGCAGGGGGGATTTAACCAGGTCAGGAGGGGTGGACCGGGTGTGAACAGGGCAAGTTCACAAGACCAGTGGCGCCTGCGCGTCCTGCCCCTCGCTGTCCAGCCCCCGCTGCCGCAGTCTGTCTCTGGGCGCGCCTGGCTTCCTGTTCATCTCAGGTGTGAATGGGGCGGGGGGGTGGGTGGGATAATGAACGTCTGCCGGAATGACAGTTAGCTCGTCTTAAGATGTTCTCATAAAGCAACATGAAGCCTTTGTACTGTCTTTTGGCAGCTGTGAAGGACAGCTAGGAAAAAAACCAGGCTATTTTTGTGCAAAAGGTCTCGAGATTTGAAAATTATATGCAGCCATCACACACTGAAAGTTGTTAGAGAACTGAGCTCTTTCCCAGTCTTTCCTGACGCTGAGTGGCTGTCCGATCCTGGACATGGCTCGCCCTCGGCAGGGCTTCAAATGACCTTGTGAAGGGCTTGGATCGACATCAAGGACACTGTGCAAACTACAGAGGCTATAACATAACATTCGGCGGAGCTCGGCTCGCAGCCATATGTATCTTTCTCAGTAAACTAACTTCTTGGGTTACCTCTCCCCTCCCCCACAGAGGCGCAGCAAAGCAGCCGTGCAGAAGAACATCAGTAAGAAACACCGATTGTTTGGGGGCTAAGAACATGCTGGGGTGAGGCCAGGTTTAGAAGATTTAGCAAGAGATTCCTGTCACCCAGGCCATTGCAGAATGAGAAACTGACTCCTAGGACTGACGTCTAGATCCCAAAAAATGGTTTGGTCTCTCATTGTCTCCCTTTTGAGAAAGTGAGGCACATGGGCTCAGTATCTTGCTGTCACCTGTCCCCGACAGAGGGAGCCTGCCGCTGCAGTGACCTGGTGACATGCCTGGATTCCGTGGGTTCCCGGTAGAGAGGCACCACTTCCCCCTCAACACAACAGCCACACAGTCTCTTTGTCAAGGAGACTGGTGTCCATTTGGCAGGAGCTGCCGTCCAGCCAGCGGAGCAGTTGTCTGCTGCTGCCACTCCTACAGAGGGCCACTTATACAACTGATGCACTCATGAACACTTTGATTGCAATGTGAAAACTGCGTGAATCCCGTAAGAACATACGAAATATACACACTCGCCTGCCTTAAACATCCGCCAAGAACTGTTTCCCTCGACGGTGGTGAGCCATACCCATCCTCACCTGGTGGTAAACCTTCTGTCCAAGTTCAGGTAAATTCCCCTCTGCCACCTCACAAGGACGCAGACAGCGACGTCTGCACCTCTGGTGCGTGTGGCAGCGCCAACATGCCTCCCCCACGGAGCCTGGCCTGTTGGTGCCAGGCCCCGCCACGTGCGCACCTCCGGCCCTGCAGCTCCACGCTCACTCGCACCTCCAAAGAGGCCTCTGAGGACAAGCCCGGGGCCGGGCCCTGCCTGGAGGCCCTGCAGTTCCGGGCGCGCCTCCTGCCTGCCAGTCTGTGTGCAGACGGGGACCTGACCTGATTGGGTGCCCTGGGAACAAGCACGGCTCACCCACTCTACATAGTTCCACGTGACAGATCGAGAGATTGCTGGTAACTAGTGAAGCTCACGGAGAATGGCCGATTCAATCCCCTAGGCTCCATTTTATGTTTCAAATTGAAAACCTAATCCACAATTTCTCTTCACCGACCAAATCAGCATAAATCTTTCTTGGCATGCGACCTCCTCTGACCTAGGAAAAAGCTCCTTCAAATCCCCTATTATTCACATTGATCTTGTATTATCCAAGGTCTTCCATTAATTTTCAGGGTCTCAGATATAAGTCACTCAGTCCCTAGGAACACAATTCAGGGTCTAAAAGGAAAATAAGGGGATATCGGCGATATTTAGACAAGAAACCCTAATCTTTTGAGATTGAAAAAGAGAGAAAGTCGCTTGCTTTCACAAAAATGACTGAGGGCTACTGTCAAAGCCAGGGCATGACGCCCTCTTAGGTTGGACCTAGGATAGCATGTCCCTCAACACGATGGCACAGCATCCAAAGACCATCACATAAATGCTTAAGTCACGCTGGCCACTCAGTGGAAGCCGCCAGAGCATCATGGCTGTTGACGTTCGGTGTCCTTGCTCAAGGTGTGTCCTGAGTTCTCACAGGAGCGAGAGTCCAATGACAGTTCTGATTTCTAGGTGTGCAAATGGCCCAAGAACTACAACAGAGAGGACCCACTGTTTTCGAGAGCCCCCAGATCCTGCTGTATCGCCACAGGTAAGATTTTAATGAAGCATGAACTTCAGGTTCCCACACTTCAGTGGGCGTCTTCCAAGACTCTGAGCGGGGACCTGCAATATTTTTAACTTGGTTATATCCTGTTCTCCAAATTTGCAAAAGGGAGCTATTTGAACACGCTGCAGTAAGACCATGATCTCATTCCCCTTTCATACCCATTCCCCCAGCAGCTGTCTTCCCGCTGGATTGCCCTGGGGCGGCCGCAGGCACTGTGGGTGTGCGGCTACGGTCAGACGGGGTGTAGGGAGCCACTTTTTCTGTTATTTGTGGTCATGCCTGTAGTTAGGTGGTGACGAGCCAGCTCAGCACAGAAGCGGCTCCTAGGACCCCCTCCTGTTCCCCGTGTGGGCTCACCCAGAGCGCAGGTTTGTGGGCTGAGAGGTGAGGATCGCACTGTAACGTGACCCAAGGCGCGCAACACTACAATGGGTGGTGGAGAATGAGAAAGAAAGTCTGACACAAAGGGGCCAGGAGCTCTGTGGTCAGGTCATTGGGCACGTGAGGCTGCGAGGGGAGGAGAAGGCTCCCGCCCACACCTGGGCCGGACAGGGGTTTCCACTTGTCAAGAATGTGCTCATCACACACAGGTTCTAGGCTCACATGTTAAGGCCTGAAACCATAAAACTCCTAGAAGAAAACACAGGCAATGAACTCTCTGACATGGGCCTTAGCAATGTCTTTTTTGGATATGTCTCCCCAGGTAAAAAATACACAAATGGGACTACATCAAACCAGTAAGCTTTTGCACAGTGAAGGAAACCATCAACAAAATATGAAAAGAACCCAGGTGCCCGTCAGCAGAAAGTTAGAGAAGACACAGTGGAATAGTACTCAGCCATACAAAATAACATAGTCTTATTGCTTGCAACAGCATGGGTGGGTCCAGAAGGCAGCATGCTAAGTGAAGTACGTCAGTCAGAGAAAGACAGACAGGGACGTACCCTGGAGCTACTGCGGCTGGGATCCCGATCACCACAACAACGCGAGCATCCCACTAAGGGAACTGTCACTTTTCGCTGGTGGGGAGTCCTGCCTTCACTTAGTACAAAACACAGCATCTGTGAAATACAATAAAGCAAAAGCCCAGTAAGACAAAGGAGGCCTATATCATGTGATTTCATTTAAGTGTATAATCTAGAAAAACAAAACAAATGAACAAACAAAGCAAAGCAGAAACAGCCTCACGGGCAGAGTGGACAAACCGAGGGTTGCCGGCGGGGGTAGGGGAAAGGCTGACTCCAGGGAAGGGGAACAAGAGGTACAAAATTGCAGTCAACACAGAGGAAGCCAGTCATGGGGACGTGATGCACAGCCCAGGGAATACAGTAATAGCATAATAACTTTGTACAGTGACAGGTCACATGAAGTGGCGATCAGCCTAGAAAGTATGTGTCAAGTCACTCTGTTGTACACTTGAAACTAATAATATAATATTGCACGTCAACTACACTTCATAAAAAAGTACGTGCTAGGATTGCATGATAATCTGATTAATGAAGAGAAGTGAAATGTTTGAACACACTGGAAAATAATTAAACATATTCTTTTAATATGACATGACATAGCGACATGGACAAAGATAACCAAACTCATTTGTACCATTGTAACTATGATAGTGACAATAATTATGACAGAAATAGTGGGGGGGGGGCAGCGATTCAAAGGCTAATCAAAGGATGTCACTGCACAAGGACATGTAACTAAAAGCCTCTAAAATCTCATAGTTCATTGTGGAAGAATCCCAATAGAGGTTTCTCCAAATATTTAAATAATTCACATTTTTCGTAATATTTTTCTTACCAATAATAGTTTGAGTATCTGAAAAAAATCGGAATTTGTGGACTTTAATTAAAGCTACAGATGGAGATAAAGTCATAGCCTCAAAGGCTACCATCATCCCAAAAAAAGTAATTAAAATTAAATGGATCCTTCATCAAAAAGATTAAAATACCTAGGAATAAATTTAACTGAAAGGAGGTGAAAGGCCTGTACACCAAACACTGCAAGACACTGATGGAAAAAAAAGTGAAGAAAATACAAATAAGTGGAAAGATATTCTGTGTTTACAGACGGGGAGATTTAATATTGTTCCATGTTCACACTACCCAAACAATTCACAGATTCAATGCAAGCCCTATCAAAATTCCAATTGTATATTTTACAGAAATACAACAAGCAATCCTAAAATTTGCATGAAACCACAAACAACCCCAAACAACCAAATCAATTTTGAGAATGAAAAAGGTGGAGGCATCATCACATGCCCTGATTTCAAACTACTACAGCATAGAACCTGACCCCCAGATCAATGCAACAGCGCAGAGGGACCAGAAATGGACCCAGGCCTATGCGGGCAGTTAATCTACAACAAAGGAGGCAAGCGTGTGGGAAAGGAGAGCCTCTCCAGGAAAAGTTAGGGAAAGGGAGCATTTTTTCCTGGTATCTGGGCAGCCACATGGGAAAGAATGAAAATTGGCCACGACCTTAGACCATCAACTACCTTACACAAAAATCAACTAAGAAATGGATTAAAGACGTGAACATAAGACCTGAAACCATAAAACTCCTCAAAGCAGGCATAGGAAAAAAGCTTCCACCCATCGATCTTACTGCTGATTGTTTGGATTTGACACCAAAAGCAAAGGCAACAAAAGCAAAAAGAAACAAGTCGAACAACCTCCAACTAAAAAGCTTCTGGACAGCAAAAGAAACCATCAACAAAATAAAAAGACACCAACAGACTGAAGAAATTAATATCCGATACAGGGTTATATCCAAAATATATAAAGAACTCATACGCACAACAGAAAAATCAATCCAATTAAAAAGAAGCAAAAGATCTGAATAAACATTTTTTCATATTAGACATACAGGTGACAACAGGCACCTGAACACATGTTCAAAATCATTAACCATCAGGGAAATGCAAGTCGAGACCACAATGAGATAGCACCTCACACCTGTTAGAAGGACTATCATCAAAAAGACAAAAAATAGCAACTGTGGGTGCGGATGTGGAGCAAAGAGAACCCTTGTGCACAGTTGACAGGAATGAAAATTGATTCCACCACTACAATAAATAGTATGGGGCTTCCTCAAAATATAAAAAAGTAAAACTACCATATGGCGTAGTAATTCTACTTTTGCATATTTACCTGAAGAAAATGAAATCACCCTCTCAGATCGCATTCACTGCAGCATCATTCACAATGGCCAATATATGGAAAGAGCCTGTGTGTCTGTTGGACGATGAATGGATAAACGGTAGTTATATGTATATTTTTTCATATATATGTTTTTCCATATATATGGGAACCCTGCCTTTTGTGACAATACGGATGGAACTTGAGGGCATTATGCTGAGTAAAATGAGCAAGAGAAAAACAAATACCGTGTGATCTCACTTGTATGTAGAATTTCAACAAAGAACTGAACAGGTACAGGCAACATGTTGGTGGTCACTGGGAGCGGGATGGGGGGTGAAGATTGGCAAAATGGGGAAAAGTTAAAAAAAATAAGTAAATGTGTAAATATGAATTCTACATATTTGATGAAGAAAAAAATCAAAATATACTCAGAAAGTTGATTTCAAAACTCATAAAACTATTATAAAAGTGGGCATTGGTAACTTCGAATACAAACGAAGAGTAATGAGTAAGTTGCATCCTACGATTTTATCCCTGATTACCCCGGCAGCTCGCTGATGGAGCCGGAGAACCCTCTTTCCTACATATCTGAGCAAACAGGCCACGAGGCACTGTCTCGGTAGGAACTGGAATCCTACATTTGATAGATGGTGTCATTTTATACCCTAATGTATGAAATTGGGATCGGGCTATTTTGGATGGAAGACTCTGGCAGAGCTTGCAATATAAATGAACTCTTCCTATAAGCCAAGCTCCTTGGAGCTCTCTGAGTAATTTTAAACTTTAAATATCAAGTTTTTAAAGTAAATGTGAACTTGCCAGAGGCACTGGGATTTTCAAAACAGACTTCTGTAACTGAAAAGGTATGTAGTAACAGAAACAGGGAGAGGACAGTGAGCAGGCCGAAAGCTGGACTCTAGGATCCTGACACGTGGGTGCTCGGGAATTGGAGGAAAGGAATCCCAACGCCTGGGGTCTGACCCAGAGGCAGTTTGCAGGCGGCTGCCATGCTGGAGAACGAGACGCAGCAGCTCTGGGGCGTGCAAGAAGGCGCGCGGGTTGAACGCCAGGCATTACACTGGAAACATTCCCGCCGGCCAGGCCACCCACACCTCACTCCGCAAGGCTAGTGGCAAGGAATCAGTGTCGCCACATTTAGATGAGAGAATGCATTGCTCAACAATGGGAGAACTTGTCCCAAATCCTAACATAGCTAAGTGGTAGCAGAACCAGGACTCCGACTCAGACTTGCAGGACGCCAATGGCTTCCTCTTATGTGACCCCCACCCTGCTGCACCCAGAGAGAGCTCTAGGCTACTCCTGTGAGCCCGAGGCTAGGTGGGGTTGGGGGGGGTGCATCTTTCCCGATGGCTTAAGGACCAGAGCAGCAGCCTTCAGTAGGTTCACAAAAGACAACTGAATCAGGTTTCAGGGATTCAAGTAGAATGAGGCCAGATTCATGGGGTTTAGAAACAAATTCTTCCTTTCCTGAGTTTGAGGGGCCTCCTTGCTGCCAACCAAAAAAAAAGAAAGAAAGTGGTCTCTCATCCTCTGAGGCCACACTGGAAGCCCAGACTTCCAAGACACGGGAAACACAGGAATCCGAGTTCTCACAGCACAGAGCAGACTCAGCAGTCACCAAGGCCCCACACCCTCCCAACGGCAGGGTTCCCGGACCCCGGGGCAGCATCTGGGACTGGACACAAAGGCTCCGGTGAAGGGATCGTCCGAAGTGGGCACTTTTTGGATCACGGGTTCGTTCTGTCAACCAGTGTTTCCTTTCACAGGTTAGTGAAGGATTTGCTAAAAGCCGCCAGAATCTCCATTCTACTTACTGCAAGCCACAAGTTCCCTGAAGCGGAATGTGGCTGACAGTGTAAGACCCACGAGCAGTCTGCTAAGGCTGGAGGGGCGGAGGGAGGGGCGGGGTGGGGCATGGCGGGAGCGGGGAGATGCGGGGACAGCGCGGCAGTAAGAAGGCCGGCCTGTCCGGACAGAGGGGCAGACTGAGAAGAATCTAGGATACACACGAGACGTCAGAAGCAGGGGCTGGAAGGACAGAGGTTGGGAGGAAGAGGGACCCTGAGTGGGAGACATTGTGAGGTTCCAACGCTGGCCTGTTCACACAGTTCCCATCTAGGGCCCACACAATCCTTGGCCTCTGCCCAGGCTGGATCCCTAAGAGAAGAACGTGAGATCTGAAGAGGCTGAGCTGGGGAGAGGACAGCAAGGGTCAGTGAGCCAGACAGTTTAGGGGGAAATGCAGACAGCACCCCCACAGCGTCCACACCCCGATTCCGGGGTCTGGGCAGTCTGAGCTAGTCTATGCGGGCGATACAAGGTGAACAGGCTTAGGATGCACAGGGTAAGCCCTGCTGGAAAATATGACACTCCCTAAAGTGTCCTGAACCCCGAATGGTGCCTGTTTAGACCAGCTTCCTTTTGGAAACCCGGCTTCGGAGATCTATTTCTAAGATGTTCCAGGCCAGATAGAATTACTTTTCACCCATTCATCTTATTTGAGGTTGAAAAGTTAGAAGCATTTTTTGTGGTGCAGCTTACCATTTTAAAATGCCACCGTGACTGTAGGTTTTGCAAAAAGAAAAAAAAAATTAGAGCCCTGTCTTGTTAATATAAATAAATGAATGCAAGCAAATGCCCACTCAAATCAAGCCAACCGGGACAGGGGCTGCTTCTGCAGCTGCCATGCACCCAGGAGATCTGGGCTAGAGGCTCAGGCCCACCAAGACCTACTGCAGTGGGCACCCACTAAGCGCCTTCTGTAACTTCCTCATTTCCTTTGCTTTTCCTTCCCTCTTTCTGCCTGTCCAAGAAGCAGGTCTTTTTTCTAAAAATTTATTTTTCCATTGCAGTTGATATAAAATATTATATTAGTCTCAGGTGGATGGCATAGTGATTAAACATTTATATGCCTTATGAAGTGATCACCCCATAAGTCTAGTAAAACTGTCATTATTTGCGGATGACGTTGTACGATAGAGAGAGAACCCTAAAAAAACCCCAAACAACTACCAAAAATAATACTAGTACCAATAAATGAACTCACTAAAGTAGTATGATACAAAATTAATATTCAGAAATCAGCTGCATTTCTATACACCAATGGTTATCAGAAATAGGAATTAAGAAAGCAATCTCATTTGCCATTGAATAAGAAAGAAGAAAATACCTAGTGATAAATTAAACCAAGGAGGTAAAAGACCTGTACTCAGAAAACTACAATATAAGATGCTGAAGAAAAAAATGAAAAAGATACTAATAAATGGAAAAAGCACATGTCGTGTTCATGGATGGGAAGCATGAAGAGTGTTAAAATGCCCATACCACCCAAAGCGATCAACAGATTCGATGCAATCCCTCCGGAAGGCCGCGTGTGGAAGACATGCCAAAGTCGCATTCCTTGAAGGAGAGCACAAGCCATGAAGAACTTGGGGACCTTTGTGAGGAGAGAATGGTGGGGGAGACTCAAGGACCCCAATGGAAAGATCTGAAAAAAAAGTTTCTTTCATCATTTCCACAGCTTCTTTATTCTCTCTCCTTCTCTTCTAGCAAACTAGCTGGTAAGAACTGATCTTGAATCATTTGAATAAATAGTTAATGATACATGGTAAGTGTTTTATTGCTGGGAAAACAGAGTCAATGTCCTCCCAGAAGTTGGTTTAGTTCAGGGGGAAAAGAAAAGTAAACCTGAAATGTGTCAATTCCATAGGAAAAAGTAATTAGGTGTTGCACTGTGCTTGGTGTATACCTGAAGCTCAGTATTTGCTGGGTGAATGAATGAAAAGACGAGTGAATCCTGAGGTCAGGAAATTCATTTGTTTCTGGAGTGTACACAAAGCGCTCACTGACAGTCCCTCCATGGCGGCCTCAGGCCCCTGGACAGCAGTCCATTTATTGACGTATCTACCTACCCAGTTACACTGAGGGCCCCCGGCGGGGATGCGTGTTTGATGGCTGCATGTGCCGGAGTCTGGCACGCAGTATGCACACAGTAAACGTCTACTGCATGCACTTAGCTACGAGCCCCACGGCCTGGGATGACTGACTTCTAACTCTGGTACCTTGTGCGTTAGGAACGGGGCGGGAGCTCTCGTGGACCCTACAACAGTGGCTGTCCACCCAGCACAGGCAGGCCGTAAAACAGCCGAGGCCATTTTAATGAAACTTCAGTCTTGTCCTCTGGTTATTGTGCAACCAGGTCTGCATGGTTATATTATCCTTTTTCAGTTTATAAATCAGTTTCAGTGAGTTTGTAAATCTTGTACTATGTGTCACAAGAATACGGCCCTGACTTGGACACTGGCTGTGTCGATGGAAATCCAGGCCAGGACGGACACTCAAGCCAGGTCTGAGTCTGTCTTTCTCATAACGACATCCTTCATACTGTGGGGTTTTTTTTTTTTTTTAATGCTTCTTCTTCTGAATGAATTGTGAATTTACACCCTTGTAAAGGAGGAACAAAATGTGATGTTCCAATCTTATCGTCTGGTGGAAACATTCCTGAGACAGACAGATGGGAAGAGATACCACTGATCAGAAGGGACTTACAGGAACTATGCACGAGGTTCACTGCCAGCAGCTTTGCATAAGTTGACGCCTAGTAAGCTCAGCAAACCCTGTGAGGCGCGCGTGGTTAGCCCCTTTTGGGTAGAAGAAGGCTGCAATTCAAAAAGATGTTCTGTTCAGCCCAAGGTTAGGCAAAAATTACGGTGTTTAGGATTTACAACCCTCAAGGATTCTGAACTCTAAAGGTCTTCTTTCCACGGGGAAGTGAACACAGCCGGCAGGGCAAAATCAAACCGGTCATCTGTCTCCGTGGCAAAGACATTAATTACGAAGAGACCGCCTTCCGTAGGTATCCATGGAAATAGCTTATTGTTTGAGGAACCCATCTAGTGCATGGATCCTTATCAGCATGCTATGGTGACCTCAGAGGGCCCGAGGAGGACCCAAAATGAGGAAGACACAGGCAGACTGTGGGAGGTGTAAGGATGTAAGCATGTGGAGAAACAGTAGTTTTTTAGTGTTTGGTTAGAGGACTGTCGTAGGAGATAAAGATGAACTGGAAAGGAAATTGCAGATAACCTGCACAGAGGAGGGGGGCGGACGAGGACGGACAGACGGGGAAGGGGGGAGAGACAGACAGACAGACAGACAGACAGACACAGAGTCATCCTTAGTAATAAACAAACTCCTTGTGCTTCCAATCCAGGCTTTTCCGCGGCCCACACCTGGCCAAGCTGAAGCACCCCCGCAGTCAGCACAGCGAACAGAGCCTTGTCCTGAGAAGCCCCCCTGCACCTCTGTCCCCAGAGCCTGCGTCTCGCCCCCACGGAGCGGTCGCTGGCCCACATGCGGTTACCGTAGATCAGTCTGAACTGTCTACAGATTTACACAAGAGGAATCAGAGAGCTTATGTTTTTTTGGCTCACACACACACATGTATATACACACACACATACGTACATACATATCATAATTTAATTTAAACCATTATCTTTTAAAAATAGTTAAAAAAATAAATATGTATTTCCCAACACAGTTACAAGCCCACTTTATCCATTGCACAGATCAACATTTTCACCAGCATCATCCCACGGGAATGAATCCTTTTAACATTTCTTACATTTTGGATCTGTTGGTATTGATTTCTTTTAGCTTTTGTGTGTCTGAAAAAGTCTGTATTTTGCTTCAGTTTTGGAATATATTTCACTAGGTATAAAATTTTAGGTTGACAGCCCCTGCCCCCAGCACTTTAAAAATGTTGCTTCACTCCTTTTCCCTGCAGTGCTTTTGATGACAAAGCAGGTCTCATCTCTGTTTCTGGGTTCATCATTTGTCTTTTTAAACTCTGGCTGTGTTTAAGCTCTCTTCTTTATCACTGGCTTTGAACAAACTGACTATGACGCATACGTGATTTTATTCATTTCTCGTCGGATTCCAGTTTGTGGAGTGTCTTGGGTCTGTAGGTTTACAGTTTTCGGCAAGTATGAAAAGCTTCACACACTTTTCTTCAACTACCTCCCAATATTCTCTCTTTTGAGAACTCCAATTATCCATCTATTAGGCCATTTAAAGTTGACCCTGAGTTCAATAATCTTTCTTCTGCAATGTCTTATCTCATACCTGCCACTAATTTCACTCAGTGCATTTTTCATTTTATGTGCTATAGTTTCTCTCTCTACAAGTTTGGTTAAATGGAATTATAATTGTTTGTATGCTAATTTTAATATCTGTGGTGGCTGTTCTGCATTAATTTTTGATGGCTATTGCTTCTCCTTATGAGTCACATTTTTCTCCATTATGTTTGGTAATATTTAATTGGATGAAATCCACAGTCAATTTTACCTTTTTAGGTGCTGGACTTTTTATTCCTATAAATATTTTTAAATTTTATTCTGGGATGCAGTTAAGTTACTTAGAAACAATGTGATACTCTTCCATCTTGCTTTTCAGGTTTGTTAGGAGACTTCTGGTCAAGAAGGTGCAGCAGCTAAACCCTGTGCTCCCCCCCAATCACATCACAATTACAACTAAACTGTAGAACAATCATCACAGAGAACCACTTGAAGACTAGCTGAACAGAATTCCTGCAACTAAGGATATAAAGCAGCAGCCACACCTGAATTGGTAGGAAAGGTGGAGATGTAGAATGGGCAGGTCCCCTAACCACAGTGTGGCAATTAAGAATAGGGAGGGGTATCTTGGTTGAAGAGGTCCCCTTGAGAAGTGAGGGGTCCCAGCTGCACACCAAGCTCCCCTGTCAGGACACCAGCGCTAGGAAGACGAGTCCGCGTGACACTGGACTGTGAAAACCAGGTGGGGCTGTGTCCACCGAAGACAAAGGGCTGCTAGAGACCGAGACACACTGCTCTTAAAGCAGCAGCACAGACTGGCTTGTTCCCAAGAGGCTCTGCCCCAGCGCACCTGGCGGTGGGCTTCAGACCACAGAGCTCCACGCTACCAGCTCCACGAACGGCACACTCAGAGGGCGGGCTTGGCTGGCACCAGAGCCCCACTGAAGCAGCTTTCGCTCCGCGGGGAGCTCCTTAAAAGAACCGGCTGGTTTAGTGATGCCTGTAGTGCTTCTACATAATTACAGAAATCAGCAAATCAGAAACCCATGTAGCGATGCACCAGTGACTTGCGAGGAGCTCCAGCAGCTTGACCTGACTTTGCTTTAGTCAGGATGACAAAGGGAGTCAGAGATACAGACAAAGTAAAAAAGAGTCTGAAAAAGCATCAAGATTGCATTATGATGTCATTTGCATAAAAATGAGATGCCCAACAACTCCTACAGAGAGTTCAAGTATGAAGGGCTGACGGCGTTCCAATGCTGTCCAGAGGAGCTAATGAGGGTTGGAGATTGTTACGCCTGGGCTCCAGAGCTAGGTGGCAGCTTCGGATCCATGTCCCTGAGAGCAGGCCCATATGCCCCGTGGCTCACCGCCTCCATAATACAGCTCTCCTCAAACACACCTGTAAAGAATGTCCCACTGTCTCCTGATGTGGCCCCAAGTGGCGAGGAACTTACAGAGTTCGAAGGGGATACAAGGCCAAAGCTGAGAATGTTTAATTAAACTGCAAAACCACCTATGCAACTACGGGTCCTGACCCGGCCTAGAACTACACAGGAAGGAGTGTCTGCTACTTGCTGCCCACACCTTCCCAAGTGCTAGGTTTGCTTACACGCATTTGTACAAAACAGTCTTCTCAAAGCCACATTCACTCCCTTCATGTTGAAATGTTCGAGATTAGCCAGTTGGGGTGGAGGACACTCACACCATGGAAACCAACGAAAAAGTAAGGCTTTCCCCCAGAGTCTGATGAACTGTTTTCCGGTACACCACTAGTTAGACTTTAAATGCTGACTTTGATGATTTTACTAACGATGGCCCTTTAAGTCCGACCGCCCGCACTGAAGGAGCGCCGTATCACAGGGCAGTGACCACTTAGGGCTGCTTTCCAGGGTTCCATGCCAGCAGGCATCGGCCGCCTAAGCCCCTCGCAGGCACTGACAGGGCATCGGGGTGTGGCTGGTGGAAGGGAGCCCAGGGTACTCCTTTTCCCGCCCCGTTTCTGCCCCCGGCCTCCTGCACTGGCTGTTTCTCCCTCGGCTGCAGCTCCTGACTAAGAGGCCTGCCATCAGACCGGCTCCTGGAAGGCGCTCCCAGCCTGTGGGCTGCAGTGCTCATCAGCACTCTCCCCCTCTGCTCCCTGTGGTCTAGGGGAGGTGGCTGCCTGCGAGGACGAAGGTCTGGATTGCCTATTTCCTCCTATGCGACGCCTAAGCTCTCCCACTACCTGTGTAAATCCTGAGTTAGCTTTCTACCACTTAACTCCTCAGACGGCATTTGGATCCCAGCTAGATCCTGACTGCTTGAGTCACTGGCCAATATTTCACATAAAAATTGGCTACGCTTGGACTCGAACCCAGGGTATATGTCTGGCTGTAGAAACTGGGCTGTGTCCAATACCCTGACACTTCCTCCAAATCTTGTCCTGGTTTTCAGATCCTCTGTTGAGGCTTCCCTTCACGGCCCACTTCGAATGAGTAATCAAAATTCCAGGAAGCTGCAGGTAAGGCCACGCGGGGAAAATCTGGAGAAATGCCCTCACCGGTGTCCAAGTGGAAGGCTTCCAACCGTCCGTCTCTGTCCGCAGTTGGAGAATGAAGAGCAGACGGGCTGTCTGAGGCTCTTGTGCTGTAGGGATATATGATCTTGCTGTGTCTAAAAATGGTGCTATTCTAAACTTTTGGCCCCAAACAGAGACTAAAAATAATGTGACATTACCATAAACATAATAATCTGCCTGACCCACTGCAGTCCCGCACTCAGCTCTATTGGTTCTTAAATTGGAAATAAGTCCCAGAGTTACACAGGGAATAGGAAATAATTACAGAGCACACACACCTGGTCATCGTCACCCTGGCCTTCTGGTCCCTGGTAACTCATCACTCTTCGCTTTCTTTGGACAAAAACCTGACCTCGCTTTCCTGTCTAGGCTGTTCCCGAGTTCAGCCTCTGTCACTGTGCCCAGTTATTCCACATCCCTGGCACTGGCTGTGCTTTGCCTTGTCTGATGCTCTGGTGATGGATAAAAAGGTCATCTCCCGAGAGGCCAGAGCTTAAAATTCCTGCTACAGGATGCCGGCGTTTACTGCTCTGACCACATGGGGTTGACCTGCTCCTCCTCCTCATACCCACGAGGTTTCTTGGGGTGGGGATGATGGGGCTGTTGCTGAGTCAGGGAGATGAAATCAGTTGTACTTTTTTTTTTTTTTGATAGAGAGAGAGACATCAATTAGCTGTTCCACTTATTTATGCATTCATTGGTTGCTTCTCTTATGTGCCTCGACCAGAGACTGAACCTGAAACCCTGGTATTGAATGACACTCCAACCAATGCAGCTACCTGGCCAGGCTGGCTGCATCTTATTGTTTTGACCAAAAAAACATTTAAAGACGGCGTGCCTACCCTGACTCTGTCACAGGCCCCAGGGCCTGCCCTCTAGCAACCCCCGCGGGGGGTGGGCGGGGAGTGTGTCTCAGCCCACGTGCAAAAGGGTGGGGAAAACACGCTCTGCCTGGGCACGCAGATTTCCAGGGTCCGCCTGAAATAGACGGCCCAGGTCCCAGTGAGGGGCAGGCTTTTCCTCTTAGTTTACACCCTGGAGGGGTCAAGACAGGGAGAGTGTACGGGACGACCTTGTGGCACATTTCATTCTCCAGGAAAATCAGACCCATGCAGGGGAAGGGGTCCGCCCAAGAGGCACAGCCACTTCGTTTTAAAGCTCATGTGAAGGCCCAATGTGCCGACTTCTAGTCCACCGTGCCAATCAGTGGCATTTTCAATAGAGCTGAAATCATCTAAAATTTTGGAAAAATGGCATAATTATACCAAGTTTTATGCTACTCAGTAACAATCAAATAATCATTTTATTAGAAGTGCGCTCTCCCCCACCCCCACCCCGATTAGTTACAGGGTGGTGGTGGTGGTTGTTGATTTGACTGCTCTAGATTTGTTTTTGACTTGGCTACCTTGTTTCTTAATACTGCCTTCCTGCTAGTCATTATTATGGGAAAAATGAGGACAGAGGCTGAAAAATAATTAAGAGCAAACACATATTCAAGCACACAGTACTTACTATTTTTCAAGGCATTTTCCATATTCTGTTCATTCTAAAGCACCTTTGTGACGCAGATCAATTATTATGATCTGACCCATTTATCACTGATCTAACTGGGCACAAGGAAGTTAGGTAACATTCACAGCATCCCGTATTGAGTATCAAGCAAGGCTGCGGACTGGTCTGTAGGATTTGCAGTTTAATGTTCTCTTCATGGTATCAACAAGTAGTGTCTGCTGTAATGTATATGCTGTGTCTACCAGCCTAGCCCCGAAGGTGTAAATGCACCCATAGGAAGTCCCTAAAGGACACCGGTGCTTTAGCCTTATGGTGAACATTGTGAGGTTAACAGCAGTTTGAAGCTAGACATCAGAGGCCTGCAAATGTTATGATAAGGGCATTCACTGTTATTTGGTGAGCTCTCAGAGGCTGCCACAACGGGCAGGTTAAATAATCAAAGATGTCCCTAAGGGAGACGGTGGCAGCGGTGTTGAGGAGAGGGAGCCGGATGATGAACTGGAAGAGACTGAACAGGAAAGCCACGTCGGAGGGCTGCAAGGCCAGGCGCGACACCGAAGAATCAGCCGGGCCGTGGTACCGCCGTGAGGAGAGCTTTTCGGCCTTCCTCGTCTCATGGCGCACATCGACCGGGCACTAAAATTCTGCGGCACGCCAAAACAAAATTATGTTTTGGGCTGATCGGACCAAAAAATTATGTATCACTTTGATTCATTCACACTGGGCAGCTGTTATTATATTGGCTGTTGTCACTTTAAAAAAAATTTGACAATCTAAGGGAAAAGAGGTCAGTGCCCCCCGACGGAACAGCCAGCTACTGCACATTTCAAAAATTCCTGGAGCGTGCGGGTGAAAATCGCGGGTACAGACTATCAGTGTCTCTGAATTTACAGAAGCCCAACTCACAAGGCAGACACAGAGGCCGGTCTCTCTGCCTGCAGCCAAACTGGTATTATCAGAAATAAAAATCGCAGCAGCAGTAATTACTGAGTGCTGTGTCTCAGGCACTGTGCTCCCTGCTTCCTGTTCGTCAGCTCACACTGTCCTCACCCGCCCTCCCAGGCGGGCCTGCTACTTGCCTGCTTTTTGCAGGCAAGGGCTTGAGTGCCCTGGGACACTAAGTGACGGGCCCAGGTCCTTGCAGCCACTGAACAGCAGAGCTGGAAACGGAACCCAGGCCCCTGTGTGCCACCAGCCCACACTTCTCACGACGCACTGCCCCTCCTCCGCCCTGCGAGCACTCAGCTGCTGTGCCCACGGGAGACGACAGGCACAGTGTGGTGATTTCCTACTGGAATGGGGGAGGAAAAAGAGGACTCCAGCAAAAGGCTTTGGTCTGAAATGAGGGAAACGCAGAACACTTACTTGTTAAAATAAGATTTAAACATGTCTTAGCAGCTAGACTGAGCGACTAGGAAGGAAAAATGAGCCGTCCGGGCCAGGCCAAAGAGGAGTGTTTTAGGGGAGGTATGCCTGGTGTGTGCCAAAGAAGGCACATGGAAGGGAGGGGCAGGGGCCCTCATTAGCTTCCTGGTTTCTGGTTTTGCATCTGACACTCCTGAGCAGGTCGTTCCAGATGGGATGGTAGGGGTCCGAGCAGGCGGCTGGGTGTTCGGAGCCTTGCTGACAGCAGCTGGCAGGTGGGCGTCAGGCACACAGGGCCTGTCGGCTCCCTGGGGAGGGAGGGGAGTGGAAACTGCTGCTCGGGGCGGAGCTGATGTTCGAGGGTGAAAACAGGTCCCCTCATCGATTTTAACGCTGAGCAGGAAGAACAGGTGTGGGGTGGTACTTGGAGGAGCAGCCACCTGGGAGGTGGAAGCATCAGAAACCCAGGTTTCTATGCGACCAAAGCCCAGTAACCCAAGGGGGCCAGTTCAGGTTGGTGGCTCCTGTGGGTGGGCGAGCTCGGCGAGCAGGGCCTTGGCAGTCCCGGGGAGACGCAAAGGAAGAGGCCCCGAGCAGTTTCCGAGCAAACGTCTTCTGCTAAACGCCTGCCTCCAAGTCTCGCCTTCCCCAGGGAGAGATTCTGTGCGTGTGGCTCCCATGTACCAGTGAGGAATTATTTACCAGGAGCCTGCTGATAACAAGAGCCTGATTATATAGAGAAGATCTGTCCTTTTTGTGATAAAAAATGCTCATTGCTGTGCATTAAGTTAGACATGAAAACATCCTCATTAACACAGCTAATCTGGTAAATAATGTGTCTTAGGGAAAATGTTTTGTTAGTTAATAGTTAGGGCTTTTTAACAGAACTTGGGATTTTGGCTGCATACATGATATTCTTCTCCCCACCCTGTCCTATTGTTTTTTTCCCCTGTGTGCTCGTGAAACTGGTCACAGAAGAGAATCATCCAATAAATCTCATACGTGAATGGTGCTCTGCCTAAGCTCACCTCTGCACCTGGGGTTCCTCCTTGGTTCAATGGCAGAACGAAGCCAGTGCTTCTCGGGTCTTTACGGGGGTGGCACACAGAAATGCATCCAGCTAAAGACGACTTCAGACCTTGTTTATTAGCCCAGCCTCGCACCCCACCAGGCCGCCTCACTCGAGCCGTCCCTCTGACGCACAGCGGGCAAGTCGGTGTGGGCCACCCGCAGTATGGCCCTCCCACCGCCGCGCTGCTTGGCCGCGGTCGGGCCTCAAACTAGCGGGAAGCTCCACCAGACGCGGAGCCACAAGGAGGCTCCGCAGACTCTACGCCCGATCCCGAGGGCGTCTCCCGTGGGGTCCTGCACCCCAGCGCTCCCCCGCCGCACAGGCGGCAGCCCCCCACAGCCGTTCGGTCCGGCCCCCACACAGCCGTTGCCTTCTGTCACTTGTTCCTTGAGGTCACAGGCGGAGGCCGGTCTGCAAGGAGAAGCTTCAGAGCAGAGCAAAGACACGGAAGAATTGGTTCTCTGGGGAGGCATTTTGAGTTCAGGCAAGCTCCAAGTATTAGAAC
Source organism: Pteronotus mesoamericanus (assembly GCF_021234165.1). Taxonomy (NCBI): domain Eukaryota; kingdom Metazoa; phylum Chordata; class Mammalia; order Chiroptera; family Mormoopidae; genus Pteronotus; species Pteronotus mesoamericanus. Next base: position 44,620 of record NW_026555043.1, read on the forward strand.
TAGAAAAGGATCTTCGAGACCAGCCCTCGCCAACTTTTTGCGTAAGAAGCAAAGAAACTAAAAGAGGGTGTGTTTAAACAAACAAGAATGAAAAAAATAATCTAGAGTATACCCCGTATATCCAGATTTTAAGCCAGTTCTCTCACTTTGAAAATTAAGCACTAGCCTTTGGTGAGCAATTACCCTGTACCAATGAACTAATTCATGTAATCTTCATAATTAGCTCAAGGCAGAAGACCACAGTATTATCCAAATTTTACTTATATGACCACTGAGGTTCATAGTATTTGTTTAATTTGTCCACATTCTCATCTGTTCATTCACTGGGTCAATAACTGCTTACACCATTACAGGCAGGGCCTCAGCCTAAGAAGCCGCCCGGGGAAGACAATCACGGCCCGCTGCGCGGCACCGAACTTCTTCCCCCGCGTCCGCGCCAGTCCTCGCCCTGTGGCTGTGAGACAGGAGGCGGCCTCTGCTTTCGGGCGGCCATTGGAGGTCGCAGCGGGCCAACCCTCCCTCTTTCACAGAGCAGGCGGTTCAGGTCCCTGAATAACATACCACTGGAGATCCTAGTTTTTGTTTGTTTTACAGAAACTTTGTAGTGGACAGATCATAATTTTATCTTTAAATCAAGGAAACTGTTTGAGAAACAAAAAACTTGTCTCAGTTAATAAGTGAGAGAACCAAAATTTAAACCAGGCGAGCCCGAGCCTGGCCCTTTCCGTTACACTCCGCGAGGCTGTGAAGCTAAAAAGACAGAGAACCAGGTTCCAAGGACACGGCGTGGGCCCTAAGCCCAGGGCCCCTCACTCCTTGTCGCGCACAGTGAGCTCTGAGAAGCAGCACATCCTTTATTTATTTATTTTTTTTAAAGTAACCTCACAGGATGATTTGATGGTAAATTCCTAACTGGGTGGGACATGGTGGGAGTCATGCCCCAGATCTATAACTTTTTTAAAAAAATGTATGTATTTGTATTATATTTTATTGATCATGCTATGCGCACAGTCGTCCCAATTTCCCCCCCTCGCCCCTCATCCTTTTCTGGCATCAAATGACACTTTCTCCAGGTGTTGACAGACCAGAAGGGCCAGAAGTGAAGGGGGTGGCTGGCGGTGGCCCAACTCACAGGGGCATGAAAGGACCTGCCGCACCGGGCTCTCCGATCAGCACCCCGGCCTGCGGGCAGAGCCGCCTGACCCTGCGCAGACACGCTGCGGCGGGCGGGCCGGAGTGGGAGCGCAAGCGGGGCAGTGACCCGGGCGTGAGCCCAGCGGAGCGGCCTGGCAGGCCATCCCGGAACCACACAGGCCGCCGCTCCCGGCCAGCGCGATGCACTGGTTCCCGAAGCCTGCCTCACACAAGACTTTCCCAGGCCACGCTGCCTCATTTTTAAAGCCTCGTTCAGGAAGGCGCGATGAGAGGACGAGGAGAGCTGAGGGAGACCTTAGAGGGTCAGAGAAAATTAGAAGCAGTCATGGTTTTTGGACAGCTCCAAGTAAACGTTATCACCAGCCTCTGAGGAGAGGAACGCAGGGGCTGCGGCCGCCGGGCCAGGCCCCCGACAGCCGGATGATGCTCTGGCTCCGCAAGGAAATGGACGGAGCTGCCCTGCCGTGCGCTGTCCCGATCGATATTTCATTATCGGTTTGTTATTGTTTGCAGGAATTTCCCCTTCAGACTCCTAACAACCATCGGTAAATCTTGCTGATCAGGGCAGCCCCGAGTCACCGCTCCCGGACTGAGTAGCACGGGCTGCTGCTTGTGTGCCTTCCCGCGTTCTCCGCTGGGGCGTGAGCGAGCCCCTTTCGGTGCCCCCACTGCCCACAGGCCTCTCCCACGCAGCCCACGCAACCTGAGGTCTGTGCGCCACCCCGCAGCCTTCTTCTAGGTAGGAAGTCACACAGTACCTGGGGCAGCAGGCTGTGGAGGGACCTCAAAGTAGGAAGAGGTGTTCTCATGTTCTATTTCTTAAATCCATCCGTTCATTAATTGATCTGACCAATGAGGGTTAAACCTGCTGTATGTCAGGCACTGCTGACTGGTAAGTAAGGGAGAACATTTACATGGATGACAATAAATAGATTTAGGCAATAGGTAGTGATTGGGACATGCAGTGAGGGAACAGATACTTCAATCAGGTAATAACTTTCTCAGAAAAATTGTAATTAAGTGATGACCTGCAAAAACTATAGGAGCCAACCATGAAAAAAGAAAAAAGAAAACCTAGGGAAATAGTCCAAATAGAAAGAAATACAAAGGCAAAAGTCCAAACCCAGGAAAGAGCTTGGTTGATTTCAAAGACAGAGAAGGTCAATGACTAAAGATACTTATTTAATGAAGAGTCTTGTTTTTACCATAATAATAATAAAAAAAAAATCCTTCTTCTTTTTTTTTTTTCTTTAACACAGCTATGATTCTAAACATTTGTTAGGCCCTTGATGGATGAGAGGGAGACAGTCAAAGGAACCTGCACACCCACATGTCACCATGGAAACTGCCACCAAAGGGAGGCCACAGGAAGGCAGGGTGGGTGCACTCTGAGGATCCCGCACTCACCCGGGATGTGGCTCACTGCATCCTCTCGTGACTCCCTCCACATACACTGGCTGCATGTCTGCCATGTGCCAGAGCCTGTTAACTCATGAAGCTGGAGTGAGGAATAAAAATGGCTGGGGCCACACGGAACTCATGTCAGTCAGGCCCGCCTACACTGCACCCGGGGAATGTTTGAGAGGGGAAACGCTTTGTTTCTGTGGGTGCTGTGAGAGTCCTTGCAGGCACAGCAAAGGGCCAAACACAGGCATCAAGATCACTCAGAAGTCACGACGCCCTGAGACCCCAGGTGGGAGGCAGTGCTGGCAAGACTATGCCCACGTACCAGACAGAACACCCCGCAGTTGCGCTTCAACGGCCGGCTTCCTACCACAGATCTGGGGAGGCCAGGGCGTGTACGGGTCCAAACCCAAAGGGAATGAGTCAAAGAGACAGGACGCCTTTCAGCTGCCACAGCTCACAGGGCGCTTCTCTGGGCCACCAAGTCCTGAGACTTCAGGGCACTTCCTAATAAATCCAGCCTGTATTGTATGTTTGGTGACACTTTTCCTGAAAAGGGGATTCAGGGGATCCTAATGGTCCCTTGATGGGAATAAAATATAAGGAAGGACAAGAAAGGACAAGAAAAAAGTATATATTTTTTTCAAAAAACTTTTTTTTTCTGTATTGCTGATTGAAGGCCATTTTTGATACAACACCAAAGGAACTGGCCCTGTGAATGTGTAAGACCCCCGTGTGGGTGCATGCTGTACGTACGTCCTGCTTCCCTGGGTCCGTGTGCTTGTTTTTATTGTGTAGACACGTTGGAGTAAGTACTTCCCCGTCTGTCCGCCTTCCTTCCTGTTACAAAATACAGCATAACACGCTGAACATTTGCGACATATCCTGTGTATCTACTTCTATCTTGGACTCATCCAATTTTTTTCTTTCACCTTCACTTTTTAATTTAAAGTTCACCTTTCCTCTGCCCCTCTTTGTAAGCTGTCTTCGAGCATCCAGGGATGAAATACGGTAAAGGAGGAGGAAAGGAAGGGAGGGCAGAAATAAGAGGCAGGAAGCAAGAAGAAAAGCCACGACATTCTGACATAAATAAATGGCTTGTATCTATTCAAATTATGTTTGTGGCAGAACTATAGTGACAAAAATGTGATTGTGACAGATCAAGAATTAGAAAATAGATGTTCAAGAAAGACAGGACATAAATACGTGTCGTTCCCAAGTGCGTGAACAGCGGTGCTGACGCAGCGCCTGGGCCTTTCAGCAGTTCCCTGGGAAGACATCCCGGCTCGGCATGAGCACATCGAGGTATTGCAGTGGCTGTGGTATCGGGGCTTGTGAGTATCTCATCCTTTTCTTGGACCTCAAGAAGGGATGGCGGGTAGGGAGTCAGGGTGCCCATTCATGGGCCACTCTGCAACGGCTCTGACACTGTGACAGAGGGGGAAAGGCAGCACCCAAGCAAGCACACAGAAGATACTAGATCAAAAAGATCTGTGTAAAGACAGTACATACACCAGCCCCTGGGCATGTCAAATATTTATAATTCTCTACATATTTAATCTTGAAGAGTTCTTGAGATGCTGTGTTCAGAATGCAATGCTAACATACTTGGTTCAGCACCGACACTATCAAAGTCAATGAAGAAACAGAAGGCGGGAGATGAAGGGAGTGTATGAAAAAGACAAAATAATCAAAACGCCTACGGCAGTCCACATGACTAAATTCACAGAAGGCCAGAACTGAAAGGGGCCTTGGAAGTCCCATGTGTTTGTCTCACAAAGAGAACACTGAGACATAGGGCAAGTTCCCAGCATGTCCATAGCACTTAGAACTGTGTATCTTTGGGGATAGAACTTCAGTGATTTCAAACATGATGAACAAACCAGCAGTTTGCAAAAAATCACAAAATATTACCTTAAATGGCACAGGATCATCATGACATACGCCGGACTTTCAGGGGGGCAACTATTTGCTACACAACACAGTCTGCTAGCAGTCAGGCGTGCACATCCTCATCATGGGCTCGCGTTGGCATCACTCTCGACTAGGGGGTGCAGGGAGAAAGGCGGGAGAAGCACTCGATGAGGACACCACCCCGGCTTCAGAGAGCTTCCATTTCCATTGGGAAGATGAGAGGAAGTCACAGAAAAATGGAACAAACGATTCACAACTGACCCCCAGTCAAGGTGTAGGATCTACGACAGCATGGGACTCATCCTACGCCACAGCTCCTCTTGCCCAGCGCCAATTCACTGAAGGTGTAAACCAGATCTCCTCTCAAAGCCCTACAGGGGGCCATCGAGCACCTGCTTAACTTCTTGACTGACAACTGGTTTTTCCCAGTGCAGCCCATTCCATTTCAGAAAATTCTAAGTGGCAACACCATCCCCCTTATATGCCGATGCAGGACTCTCCTCTGTGTTCAGGGTATAGGGTCACATGGGAGGACTTCGTTTCTCCTTCTGTGTGGCAGTCCTGGGGATATTTTAAGATCCTCATCATGGTCTTCTTCCACCCCATCCCCAAATTCCTTTCTCACTCCTGATGTAACATGGATCCAGGTCCTTCCATGACGTGAGTGCTCCCAGAACCCAACCCAACGCTCCAGGTGCGGTCTCATCAGCTCAGAACAGAGCGGGATGATTGCCGCTTGTTCTGAAAGGTTGATTCTATTCCTGTTCTTGTTGCCTAAAACTGTATTAGTATCTTGGCAAGGACATCCCACAGTTGACTCATACTGAGCTAAAAGTCAGTGAAAATCCCTGTGTCTTTTCCACATGTGTTATTGATAAATTCCTCCCAATTATTCATGTATGAAATTGTTGCTGGTTTTTATTTTTAAATTTAAATTTGTGCCTGTTAAATTTCATGTTATGTTCAGTCCATGGTTGCAGGTTTTGGAACCTTTTTTTTTTTTTGGATTCCTTTTCAGCTCTCTGTCACTCAGAGGTTGATTGGGCCACATGTGTCCTCATATGAGTTAGGAACAAAAATGTTGATTAGGTGTAGGTCAAAGTCATGATTAAAGAATGACTTTTTTTTCCCCAAGGTAAAACCAATCCACTAGTTATGAGTCTTTGGGTCTTGTCACAGTAAAGAGAGACTTGGACACAAGGCGGCCTGACTGGACAACAGTGATCAAAAAGGAGTAGTTCTTTGGATTGGCCAAAAATATTGGAAGCAAGCCAAGCTACATCATGGATGTGATGTGCCTGTTTATCTAAGAGCGGTTCCTCCACTGGTCATGTGCAACGGTGGCCAGTTTTAGCTTGTTGGGGGGGAATGGCAACTGGCAAGAGTTATAAGGATTTAGTTCAGCAAATTAAAGTTGCTGAAGAACTCCAGCTGTCGACGGAGGCTAGAGCAAATAAGCAGAAAGATTTTTAAAAAGGAAGAGGCGGGGGAGCAGCCATGGGGAGGGCTGCGGGGCGCACATGGAGCTCCGCGAGTCCGCACAATGGCCCCTGGGTCTCGAAGGCAGCATGGCATTAATGACCACCAGGCGACGGGCTGTGTCTACCTCTGGTCCCTCAGGATGAAGGCATGTTGGCACGGATACCTGGGACCCAGAATGAGTTCCCCTCATTCCTGCCATGCCCCTCCAGAAACACCGAGAGAACTTGGTGTGGGGAAGAAGAAAAAAGATGAGAAAGAAGGACGGTGCACGCTGGGGTACAGAACAGAGCTGGGGCCCAGGCACGGGCCCTCCTCCGGCCACAGTGGCTTCCTCTGGTGTCTGTCAGGCACGAGCAACGCCACACCCTCTCCACCCTGGCCGCTCCCCTTCTTCATAGTCACCCGCTCTCTCGTGGCTGTGAGTGAGACTAAGAAACACCACAGCAAGGGCCCCTGTACTGCGTTTGAAGCACTTGGCCCCCTCCTTGGGCTGTGCTGAGTGTTCGTGCTAATAATCTGTTACACAATTGCAGAAATTACTGAAGGTTTCCTTTTCCTTTAAAGTCTTGTTTCTGCCTGGGTGAGAAAGGGTCCCTAACTAAGCTGCCACCTTTCTGCCTCAGGGTTCTTCATCCAGCCTGAAATCATGATCTGCCAGCAGCACTGGCTGACAAACTCATCTGAGAGTCAAGAGCGCTGGGCGCAGCACTGATGCTGGGAAGGGCAACATTCAGGCACAAATATGTCTGAAAGCGATGGGCTTAGGTCTGGGGTGGGGAAGGCAGCCCTCAGCAGGCTGAGATCTTTTCCAGGCTAGAGGGATGTGGCTGTCTCCTTCCTAGGGTGATCGGGGAGGAACCGCCATGGCCGAAGGGACGCGAGCTTGAGGACCGAGGTAGGGCCAGGCCATAGCTCTGCCTTCGTCCAGCTGGTCTCCTGTGCCATCTCGGTGAGCAATGGCAATTAAGAGCAAACCCATTAGCAGGCTTCCCGTGGAGCGCCAGGGCGGCCGCAGCCCCACTGTCCGCGCCTCTGTTCCCTCAGGCCAGAGCTCCAGGAGGCAGCCCGCGGGAGCCGCCCGCACTGTGTATCCACTCACTTGACTTCTCAGTAAGATGGTAATTACATTGGAAACAGATGAAAGGCAATGTGGGGGTGACCGGAGCCACTGGTTGGCGATGGGGGACAGCCCAGTCCCTCGCGGACATGCCACAGAGAGAGAGGGCGGAGAGGAAGGAGAAAGGAAGGTGGTGTCGCCTGCACCTTTTCAGAAACTTGCTTACAGGGAATGGCCTCTGTAATCAGGGCATCCACCCACGTGTCCTTATGAAACTACCCGTGGCAAGGCCCAAAGGGGCCCCTTTTAATAAGGAGACTGTACTTGCTTATGGCTGCTTCTTGGAGACCTCTTTTTATTTGCTTAACAGTGACTCTTTCAAGAGAGTTAGGGCTAAGTCCATGCTAAACTGAGACAACTCAGCATAAAGGCTTGCCCCGCAGATGGGGCCAAGCATTCAAAATGAGGAGCATCCTCTGTGCGATCGCTCACTAAATGTCTGCCGAGGACCTACTGTGTGTCCTGGGCACCATTCCAGACCTGGGGACAGAGCGGTGAATCGCAAAGCCGCACCTCGGTTGCTTCCATTTCCACAGAGTTTACATTTTTAGGAGGTAGGGGCAGAAAATAAATCATGAGTAAACAGATAATTTAAGATAAGACAAAATGTGATCGTGACTAAGAATGGAGGTCTTTTAGCTTGTGTGATGAGTGAATGTCTCTGTGAGTAGGCGGTATTTTTTGTTTTTTGGTGGGTTTTTTGTTTTTCTTTTTTGCTTTTGCTAAGAGTCAGGTAGGCAGAGATCTGAGAGGAAATGGTATTCCTGGCATAAGGCAAAACAATGTATAGATCCTTAGGAAGAAATGAACTCCGCATTCTGACAGCCAGCGACCAGACAAGACGGACCAAGTGCAGGGCGAGCAACAGGCATGGCGGGGCATGCGGGGAGTCAGGCACGGGCCGCACCGAGGTTCCCAAATGTTACTCCAAGGAAGTGGGAGACTACAGGACGGTTTTTACCAAATGGCCATCCTGCTCAGTCTACAGAAATTCACACGTGCACTTGTTAATTCAACTGACATTTTAAAAAAACTCTAAAAATACAAGATAATTGATCTGCTGGATGATTCCTGGGGACACAGAGAATAGCACTGAGGACCCTAAGGGTCATAAATCCACAGGGACCCTTTATATCTTTAAGTTTAGTGTTATAAAAAATATGTGGAAAAAAAGGTTGTCAAAGGCAGTCCAGAAATATGGACATCTTCCTCTGTTGGTGGTTATTTTTTATCTTGCAAAGATCACTTCCCACAGGCTAAATGTTGGACCTTATTTTGTGCTTTTCAAATAGTTCTTGGGGTGCCAGAGAGAAAATGGTCAGATGGGTCTGCTAGAGATGAATGTTACTACCTAGTCCAAAGTCTCCTCATTTCTTCTACACATGCTCCTGTCTTCCCAAACTGACTATGAATTTCTAGTAAAAAGACCAGAACTTCCTCGCATGTTCATTCCTACTTACAGAGTTCACAGTGAAATCTTAGCTGACGCACCATAAATGTCGACAAGGGTGCCTCCTTACACTTAACAATCGAGTGGCACCACTTACGTACACTTATGGAAGTTCAAAACCCATCTACCCCATAATTTTAAAACAAATTCTGGAAGTTTTATATCAGATCATGCTTAATTTGTTATCTGTGTTTAATTTGTGATCTCTTCTGTACATCATATTGTTTCAGAAAAGGCACTCCATCCCTGAAGAAGATCTAACTCACCCAAAGAATATTCAAGACTGAGGAAGACCTTATGAAGAACGTGAGGGAGCGCTCAGGAAGGAGTAAGAGATGGGGAGAGAAAATACCGCCCACGGCAAAGCAAGCAAAACATTCGCATATTACAGTTTTTTTCTCCGAAAGTCCATTCCGTCCTTTCCTGGCCCTTTATCCTCTATTCAGCCATCCACGGAGCCCCTCCATCTTCTTCCTCTCTAGCCTGTACTTTTCTACACCTCTGCTAGGGTAATAAGTATGCTCATTCTGCGCACTTGAAAGTAACTTTGTCTGCCTCTCTGAGGTTGGCCCTGTCTGACACACAGGTGCCCCTGCAGCCTGTTTCTAGGCTGCGTGCTAATCGAGATATTGCTCCAACCAAAGACAATCTGTCTTCCTCAGAGGAAGTCAGCAGTGAGATGCTGAAGTATCTGGAGGACTTCAACAGAGAGGGGCTCTGTAGAAGGTGCCCCAACCACCCTCTCTATCTCCATCTCCCATGTTTCTGCTAGGACGTATTTTTCGTAGGCAGTGCTAGTGGACACTTCCGTATGTGTGCATGGTCTGGTTCCAAAGCCTGGGAATGTCAACGTCCACTTTGCATGCATAAGTCCTATTTAATTTTAAAATGAGCCTAAAAGAAGCCTCCTTTAGAAGAAGAGTTCTCTGCCACTGTGCAATGGCACCCCCCCCCGGCCCCGCCAAGGCGGTATTACTTCGGTCACCCCTCTGTTGGCCTTATATCATTCCTATTTTAACAGCACTGCTTGCAAATGTGGGGCTGGGAAAAAAATATGCATAGATGACTATTCTGTGACTCAAATAATGTCCCTCAGTTGAAAATTAATTTGGAAGAGTTAGTGAGAAAGGCTAGGAGCTTTTTATTTCGGCCTTGGCCGCTCTCACTCCCTTTAGTCTCTGATAAACTGAGGACAAAGTCCCCTTCATCTACGTATCCCAACTCCACACATCGTGTGTGGTTCATAAAATATGCTAACTAGCTGCTGAATGAATGGAAGAAGAAAATGAATGAACAAATGAATGAACGAATGATGTTAACGACTATTCCTTTCACTGTCTCTATAATAACAATGCCTGCATTTTAAAGAGGGGTACCAATGAAAACACAACAAACATAATGTTCTCTTGCTTTTCTTCTCAACATCTTAAATTGCCACAGCTTTGACAGCAATTGGATCGGTTGGTTGCAAACACTAGATGTGTTTTGGCCCTTGAATCCTATACATTATGGCATACGAAAAAAAGTCGTAATTTCAAGACGATCACTTGAATGGGAAACAGATGGTATGTCAGTCATGGTGCACGCAGATCTGAGAATCCTGCAGGTCACGTTCCCTACCCCCCAGCTCGGGAAAATATTCCACTTGCTGCATCCCGTTCCCCGTCTCCCTTCCCCTACGCCTCTGGCCGCATGATTCATAATGAGGGCACTTAGAAATATTGTGCCATCGGCCTATCTTCACGATATTTAGAATGTGATAAGTGACGAAGTCTTCACCATATTTCCAACACATGGCTACACAGGAGGAGGAAAAAAAGCAATGAAAAATGTTTGTGTAGTGTTATTTTGAGGGGAGGTCGCCGAGGAGGGAGGGGGCACCGTGTCAGGATTTCAGATAATAGGAAAACTGACTTCTCTGGTATAATCGATGAAACAGGGTGCCCAACCACCGTGTGGTGAGTGTTTTTGAGAGACAGGCCATCAGCGGGCAAAGAAGGCCCTGTAATTTATGGAAGCAAAGGGTCTAGGCCACCCAGAGAGTCTGACTATCTGTTCACTACTCTGGGGAGCAGGGGAGAGAAAGGTCACCCATCTGGTGCCCCGGGCATGATTATCCGGATTTTCTGGGAGCATCTGCCCTGGGCCGGCCACAGGGAGACTTGGCTGCGCTTGGCTGCATGGGCAGCTGGGGAAATACTAACAAGGAAGACGATACATAATAAATGGGCCCATTTTTTATATTTGGATGGTGGAAAATGTTAATGGAGTTAGGGAAATTTGGCTCCCTCATTCCAAAGAGCTAGGCTCTGCTTATTTCGGGATTGGCCGGTCCATCTCCAGGCGCTGGTGGGCAAGTCTTTCTGCCAGAGTGCAGGGAAGAGCTGGCCGTGTTGGAAGGTCTGAGTGTCGCAGTGCCTGTTCAAGGTTTAGAGGTCCAGCTGGCTTTGGAATTCCCCCGTGTTCTTAGCAAAAGCTCAGCACATGTGAGAACTCTTTTTCCACACTACCACTTCCTATCCCTTCTTCTCCTCCTCCTTAAAAAAATAACTGTACCTACTACTCAGCCTAACCATACGAGCACCCTCAGAGCTCAGGGGTCTGTAGTGAGCATTCAGTGGGTTTGCACAGCACAACCCCAGCAGCGTAGAGTTTACTCCAATAACTGGACAGAGCACATCACTTTTATAGCAGATGTGAAATACAGCAGAGGACAAAAATTCACAATAATCCCAGAAACGAAGCATAAACATGACAGTTAAGACCATAAACTTTGCACAGCCAGATCCTGAGAGTACCTGCTCTCTTCTCTGCACAGGCTCCCCAGGGCGGGGGGCTGAGGCGCATGAGGGGCCGTGCCAGCGGTATCAGCGGTTGCTGTATCGGCATCAGAAAAGCAAATCACTGCTCACTCGCCATCCCCCGCTTTTCCCCTTAAGTGTCTGTAGTCCAGAAAGCATGAGGTGTCCCTGGTCTTCAAGGAACTGACTCTTGACTGGAACTGGAGCTTCACAGTAGGGAGTCTGGACCCCGCGTGAAATCACTGAAGCATCTCTTGGACTCCCTACTTAGTAATGAGTGGCTTGAGGAAGGAGGGCTGGCTACTAGCTCAGAGGAATGAGTTCCTTTGGTGGCAATGGGTATGTTCAATGCGATACGTCACCACTGGTCACGACCACTACTTGCAAATGTGGGGCTGGGAAAAAAATATGCATAGATGCCTATTCTGTGACTCAAATAATGTCCCTCAGTTGAAAATTAATTTGGAAGAGTTAGTGAGAAAGGCTAGGAGCTTTGACTTCTAAAGATCCCAATGCTCGTGGGGTGCTTTGAATATAATATATGCTCAATGTTTGTTGAGCGAATGATTAGATTTTAATTTCCTAAGATAATATAACATAAACTTGTAAGATGTTTATTAATATCATGAGCAACATGCAATCCCTTACAGAATACACTGCTGGCTTTTTAATGCTGCCTAGAAAAGAGATTAATTGTTCTGAGATAAGTTAACGTGCACAGCAAAGAGGCGAGGTTTCAGACACAGGACAAGAAACTAGTATAACTTCGTACCTGGAAAATTCGGAAACAGAAATGCTGACTTCTGGAATAGACATACCAGCTCTTAGCCAAGTTCAAGCCCAGTTCACATCCTCGATATCTGTCAGGAACAATGCTATTTTCACCGTGACAAGTGCCGCAGCCAGCCCTGGCCTCTCTCCCAGGTTCCAGCAGGCTCTGTATCCATGGGGCACTGAATCTACTTATGTGGAAAAATTCACTGGCAGGTTGAGGGAGCGTGATTTTCCTATATGGCAACTCATATTAGAGAAAGACGCTTAAAACTCAGAATTTTCTCATTTTCAACGCTTGAAGACAACAGAAGAGGTGTGTCCTGAGGTTAATTAAACCTAGCCATGCAAGTGAGTAAAAATGAATAGAAGATATTGAAACGATAGGTTTCTTCCAACTTGGTACTTGTCTATGTGTTCCAAATTTTAGAACTGTAAGTGAAAACTGCAGATTTAAAATAGCTAAATGTTCTCTACAGACAGCTGTAGATTTCTCTTCAGTGTTTCCATTCTGAGTTGGTCTCTCTGCAGGCTAACGCTGATTAGAAACATCTGAGAGGCTGTCTGTACATCGCAGTATTTGTAAAATCTGAGTGAAAGAACATTTGAAGGGGAATGAATCGTCTATTGGTGTCAGTGTTTTCATCAGCATAGGGTGGCATTTGTAATTTGTACCAACACTTCTTGCTTGATTCAGGGTGGAACTTTGTGCAGAGCGGAATTGTTGACACAAGAGACACTTAGTGTCTGACCGGTGAGCGTGTGAACGAGTGGGGCAAAGACTGGGGCAATGGCGGAGTGAGCGTCTTACGGATCAGGGATCATCGAGCTGAGCAAGGGCCCTGTCCAGCCCCACTTGCCTGCAAGGGGGCCCAGTGGGAGGCTGGCCCAGCTGCCCGTGGGGCTGAATCCATGTTCCAAAGCGCAAGAGCTGGTTCTGCACAGTGTATCACATGGACGTCACCATGACCTTGCTCCTGTTCATAAGCAACTGGTTTCTTTCGGAAACGCGCTAAGCCCCGTGCTTCAGTAACACGTGAGCATGGGGGAATGCCTGAGTGCCACAGTGGTAAGATCCTCCAGATCTCTGTGCAGCCAGGTGGCCGCTGCCTTCACAACAGTGCCTGCTTTCTTTAAACGGATTCCCGAGCGTGAACACGTCTGGGAAAAGGCTTGGAATTGGATCAATACTGTATGTCATGTATAAGAAACAAAGTAACCCCAGAACGGACAACAGCATCTCCTGTATCTCCCCAAGATCTGCGCCTGTTCTTACTAAAAGTGACCAGACACTGACCTGCACAATCAGCTCAGCTTGACTTGGGATCTCCAAACAATTGCAAGCATGTGACTTCCCCTAGTGACGAAAATGTTTGTGAAGGTGGCAAAAGAAACGACTTCACTGCCACAGGTACTGGCAGTAACCAGAGCATTTAGATGGTCTCAGGTATATTTAAATTCTGAACCACACCTTGGCTATTTCTTGCTGTGTGATTTGGAAAGGCCATCTAAACTTTCGGAGGTTACCTGTGTGTGGGGAAGTAGAAAGTACGGAATGACTAAAGCTGGAAGAGCTTCATGCTTCCCTGTGAGTGAGAGAATGCACTTCTAAAAAGTCAGCTAATGTATGTAAGCTCTTCTCTAAAAGTGGGAAAACAAGGGCCTAGTTACTGTGAAAACACACAAGGTCAGTCAAGGGCCTGGCGTAATGTCTATTCCATGTTAAGCACTAAATAAACGCTGGTGTCTGCCATGCGGTTTTCTCCTTTCATCTTCTGTCTCTACTCTCTGCTTCCCCGCTCTCTCCTTACTTCTCCTGCCTCATGTACTAGGAATCAGACCCAGAGCAGGAATTTGGGCAGCGCACCATCAGGTGGAAGGGACCCTTCTGAACCACACAGTAGGAGCAGTGGGATTTGAAGAACTGTTGCTGCAGGTGGGTTGAATAGATACCGAGACACTTAAATTAACAAATTTAACTTATACGTCATTGCATTGTAGTACCCTGCCTCCCGGCTTCCCGCGGCCACCACTCTTTAAGGAATACAACCGTGCGCCACTTAACACCAGGGATACGTTCTGAGAAACGCAATGTTAGGTGATTTCGTTGCTATGCGAACGTCACTGAGCGCACGTACAGAAACCAAATGGTACAGCTTCCTGCGCATGACACCACGTGGTGCAGCCTGTTGCTCCCTGGCTATAGCCAGTACAGCACATGACTGCGCAAAGCAACAGGAGCTTAAATCAGGCCCTGGAGAAAATGATGCAACCAAGAGACGTGGTGAACACGAGACTGAGGAGGCTGCTGCCAGCACATAAGGCAGCAGACCATTACAGTAAACTTTTTAAAATGTAAGTAGAAAAAGCATGGCCTGAAATAAAGAGAAAAAGTATAGTATAGTAAATGCAACCATCGGTCACAACCATTTATTATAGTTATCAAGTGTTATGCACTGCACAGGATGGGCAGGCAGTGGGTGCGTTCCCATCGGCACCACCGCAAACACGTGAGTAATGTGTTCCACCGTTACGCCACGACGGCCACCGCATCACCTGACAACGGGAACTTTCCGCTCCATTATACTCTCACAGGGCCAACATCACAGATGCAGTCCGTCATCGACGGAAACATGACTGCACAGAGGATCACAAATTGGTCTAGATGGTGATATTTTAGGAGCATTTTTTTGCCTCAGGATAACAATTCATGGGACCTCTTTTTTAAAAAGAAAAAGATTTCACAAAGATGTGCACACGAAGTTGTATCCAGTATTACAACAATATCATCTCAAGCCTTTTCCTCATTTGACCCTTTCCTATTATCTAAATGATCCAACCATTCCATAACTCATCCAGGGGGCCGGAAAAGAGACTTTTCTTATTTCCTTCTCTGTGATTCATCTTCATTAATAGTCCATTATCTACGCCGCCACCACCTTGAGCCTGAGTCTCCAACTACTGCAGAATTCTTATTGCTAATGCTGAATGTTTATGTTTTTTAACATTTCAAATTACATAGTTTTTCCCAGATGAGGCAAAAAACCCTAAAAAGAATGTGGGAGAACATGAACACACAGACACACACACAACCACATGACTACAGAGACAGGAACTCTGGGAGACAGGTAATAGTTTCTACAGAATCCTTGTTAGAATAAACAGATTACGAAACATCTTCCTAGGACTTCACTCTCATATCTGCAAAGCACTCCCCCAAACACTGTGACGAAGGAGAGCCACTGTCCCAGCTATTCAGACACAACAGCTGAGCCTTTGAGAGGCAGAACAGGTTTCCCACCAAAGTTCATCAAGGACTCAGAGGACCTGGACAGACATCTGTCTTGTAACACACACATGCATGCCAACAATACACATAAAGAAAGTCACTTGGGAAAGCTATAATTTTTTTTACAAGACAGTGTCCTGCATCACTGATTCTATTATATCAGTCTCCAAATCAATCAATTGTGTTAAAAAGCAAGCTGTGAAACGGAACCTTTCCCACTGGTCTGATGACTGTTTATACCTAAACCTAAACATACCTCCCTATACATACATCCTCCTGTGTGGCTCAGGTATAACCAACCAGAAACTGTAAGGAGAGACAGAGAAGGACATTGAAAGTAAACAGAAGGCAACCCTGAGGAGTGAGTAAGATGGGGAAGTGGAGAGAAATGCCTGTCTACAAAGGACACGGCACAGGGGGCATCGTCACCTGAGGTGGAGTAAGAGAAGGACCTTAGAGCTGGAAGATGGAAAGGCCAACGCTGGTGGAGCTCCGACTATGAGACAACGATTGTTATAAGCTCGGTACACATACCTAACTGTCCCCAACCTGATGAAGTTGCCACCACTGTCATTATCACATTTGTAAAGATGAGAAAGGGAGGCCCAGATGTGTTAAGCAATGGCCCCAAGGTCATGAAACAGTAAGAGATGAAAGGGGGCTGTGGCCCCAAGCAGCGCAGTGCGTGTGGGTCCCAGCACCCACCTTTCCAGCGTCTGGGAAAGAACCCAGGGGATGCCTGGCAGACACAGACAATAATGTGGCGCTGTGAATGGGAACCATGTTACGTACAAAGCAAGTGGTAGGTCCTCACTATATGGATCCTATGTACTGAGGGTGTTCAAGTAGTTGGGGGAATGCAGGCAAAAATGGGAAATGAGCTCATGTAACATAAAGGTGGGGGTTAGGAAGCCAGGAGAGGAGAGAGAACGAAGGAGTGATGCCGGGAGCAAAAGCACTGAGTTCGACTGCACGGCCAGCCAGTCCCCCACGGGCCAGAGCCACCCGCAAGCCACCCGCACCCAGGCTCAGGAGGGCCCGCCGCCTTCACTTGCAAGCCCCACACGGAAGCACGGTGGTCCGGCTCCGGGGGCTGGTCATCTCTGTGAAGACCTGAGCACTGTGTCCAGCAGCAGGCAGACTCTCGAGAAGCTGGAGCCCTTTGCTCAGAGTGCCTGGTACCTACCGTGCACTCGGGAGCGCTCATACAAACCAGGCATAACACTTCAGGCTTTGGAGTTGGTCAGTTCAGAATCAGGAATCTCAGGTCAGCCACGGACTCTTGGGCAAGTTTATGTTTCCTGTCACACAGATCTTTCTTCTGAAATGCGTCTGATACATGTATGTGTCAGCGTGTGCAGAATGTCTGCAGCATCATATGACAGCGCAGAGACGTTCGCTGCGGATGTTCTGTCACTGCTTATGAGAGTGTGGAGGCACGGTCCTCACCATCGACGGGGTGCACCGTTGAGCAGGGGTAAGGGACACGTGCAGACACTAACACAACAGAGCCTGGCAGGTGCCCCGGCGAAGGCAGGTGTCGGCGGCAGGATGCGCCCTCTCCCCTGCAGGTGTGAGACCCAACCTTCCTCATTTTCAGGAAGCTGCACCGAGGGTTATCAACAACGCCCAGGAGACAATTCAGCCACCTCGGCAGAGCCAGGGGAGTGATGGAGAGATTTCACCACAGAGTTCAAACCCAACTCTCAAAGGGAGCGTGGTGTGGTGAAACAAATTCCATCCGAAGCCCGGGAAGAATTCCTGAAGTTCAGCATTCAGGCTGCATACCTGGAAACGACATGTCAGACCAAGGACTCCCTCACAAAGCAGTTCCTCACATTATTTGGCATTCATTTATCACACTGTAATTATCCTATTAATCCAAATTAATCCTTATCTTAGGCTCACCACCCAGTGTGTGAGCAGAACAATCACTCTGGGGCTGAAAAGAGGGAGTGTTTCAGAAACACGGCTGTCATGAGAGCAGATATCGTGTTTTTTGGCAGCAAGAAAGAAACACAATTTTAATACGTATGTAAGAATGAAGATGCATGAGAGTTATCTAAGAAGTATGATAAATTATAGGTTTTGAAGGGCCTTCAAAGTTCTTACAGAGTCTCAAGAGGCAAGCCGACCCAGTTAGTGGGTGGATCAGAGCCTTCTGGCACCTCTTTCCAGAAGTTTCTATTTTGTTAACAAAAGACCCCTAGAAGAGACCTTCTCTTAACACAGACCCAACGGGCCAACAGCAGGGGCATCCCTGTGCCTCACCTGCCAAGTGCTTGGTATGAATGCCCGGGGTGCCTGGAGAGTCCCATCCTAGAGCCTGATTTGGGGAAATTCTGCGCAGCAGGCCTGCAGGGCTGGTTCCTGGGTAAGAGGTGTGACGAGGCTCTGTGGGTGATGCTGAGAGCTGAGAGCGGAAGCCACTACCAAGGGCAAAATGCTCATCTTGCTCGGTCATGAGAACATGCAGGCTGTTAATTAAAATGCAGATTACCAGGCACCTAGCTTCCTAGTTCCCAGACTCACTGTGTCTGAAACGCTGAGTCCTGGAACCAAATACCCTATTTGGACTGTCCATGGATCAGTCCTTGCTGCTAGCTTAGTGTGAACGTATGCATCAAGGTTCTGATATTGATAAATCAATTTTCTGACATCATCAATCAGCTCGTAAGTGGACAGAGTTATGAGTTATAATTCAGCTCCTTGACCTAGACTGGTGACTGAACACTTTCTTAACTACCCAAGATGTCAGATGGCCCCTCTGTGAAATGGTCACAGATTACTGCACAGATTAAAAAGCAGACAGTATAAAATCACGAGTAAAATAGCAGATAGTAAGGACTGAATATTCATTTCTTTACATTGTGACTTCATTACACTTACTATGAATATAAATTCACAAATAAGAGGTATAAAACAGAACATTTTGATCAAGAAATTATGCAAAATAAAAGATCCTATTTCACTTTTGCTATAAAATAAAAATGAAAAATAATGATAATACATTCACACATTGCTACAGGCAATGTAAACTGGCCATGTCTTTTAAGATTTGATATGTTTTTAAATTATAACAATGCTCAAATTTTTTTACTTGATCATTTCCTATGGAAATTGCCCCCAAAGATGGAAAACATTATTTTCATAAAGATGTTATTTCGGCATTACTCAAAATAGTGGGGAATTTTAAAATGGCCTGAATGTCCAACAAGATATTTAAGGCAAGGTACATCCATTTCTATGCAATATTATAAAGCCACTAAAAGTAGTAGTTAAGATTGCAGAACAGTAAAAAACAAAACTGTCTGCTGGTGATATGAGAAAAGCAGGGCATAAAACTGTACTCTATGATTACATATGTAAAATATTTATGAATAGAAGACATGGAAATGAATAATTAACTTGTTATGGGACTGAGAAGTTGTGATTTTTTTCTTTTTATTTATACTGCTATTATTGATGCAGTGTGTTCCGTGACTAGTTTAAAATACTGCCCATTCTTTCTATTATTTAGAAGAAAAAGACAGCTCATAGACATTGTTACAGCCACAGAGCATCCTGATGTAAAACCCCGTTAGCTGTCTCTGACAATTAATGAATCTGATTTGTATTTTAAGGCTGCCCTGGTTAGTCACCCACACCTGAAACAGAAGATCAGGATCCAGAGACAGGAAGCCAGCACAGGGAATGTGACAAGGAGCAGGCCAAGCTGGATGTGGGGAAGTGAGTTAAGTCCAGGTGACCCAACACAGGATGGGGAAGGAGGGAGTGTCCGTCTACAAAACAGCTGTGCCTGCAGGCACTCCGCTCCGGACGGACACTGCTCACAGGCTCCTTCGCGCAGCACAGAGACTCAGCGGCTCAAGGGCCCAGAAGGAGAATCAGCAGGCACACGTTTTCATTTCTGTTCTTGAAAGAGCCTGAGTCAGTAGCTGACCAGACGCCAGTGGGGTGAGCCCAGAGAAGAAGGGATGGGTTCCTCACTCATGCTCTCCTCCCTGCGCCTGGTCTGCCCCACGTCCACGCCGGATTCCATGGGCACAGGCATGACACCATTCAGCTTTGCCTGCATTCATTTGCCAGGCAGGTGGGTGTCTTAAACAACAGATGCTTTTCTC
Source organism: Pteronotus mesoamericanus (assembly GCF_021234165.1). Classification (NCBI taxonomy): domain Eukaryota; kingdom Metazoa; phylum Chordata; class Mammalia; order Chiroptera; family Mormoopidae; genus Pteronotus; species Pteronotus mesoamericanus. Next base: position 64,127 of record NW_026555043.1, read on the forward strand.
ATGGTCAGGCCTCTTATCCTGCCTGAGGACTTGTGCAGTGAGCGGTGGTTTGCATCTTTGCGTCTCCTCTGAATTCATAGCTTGCCATGGTAACCCCCAGAAGTGCTGGTCTCAGGAGGTGGGTCCTTGGGAAGGTGACTAGTTCTTGAGGATGGAGCCCTCGTTAATGGGATTAGTGGCTCACAAAAGATGATCCCAAAGGACTCCAGCCCTGTGTGTGCACGTGTGACGAGACACTGAGAAGTCTACAGCCTGGAGGAAGGACCTTGCCCAACCACGCTGGCACCCTGACCTTGTACTTCCAGCCTCCAGAACCCTGAGAAGGAATTTTTTGTTGTCTGTGTGATTTTGTTATGGCAGCACAAGCACACCAAGACACAGTGGTCTCACCCCGTCTGCAACGGTCTTCCTTTTACGTCCGTGACAAGCCCCGCCCCCCACCCCCGCCCAGCCCTCCAGCTCTCTCACCAAGGCCTACCCTGATCACTTTCTTTTAACTTGCTAGTCACTACACCCCCAATCCTAAAACTGTAATCTCTTATACTTTTTCTCTTTTTTCTACAGCAATTATTGCATTCTAATATATTCTAAAATTTATTTATTTATTATGTTTTGGTTTATTGTCTGTTACCCTCCACTAAAGTAAACACGAGACAGGTCGTTTTTTATGGATACCAAATCCCAAGAACAAAGCAGACACTCTAAAAAGTCTATTGGACGGATGGGTGGATGGTCAGTCTGCCAGGCCAAAGTCTGGGGGAATTACGCACAACTTGCCATTTGTCCCAGCCTGCTTTAGTTCCCCAAGAAGTGAAGGGAGGGAGGGAGGGAGGGAGGGAGGGAGGGAGCGAGAGAGAAATACTGATTTGTTGTTCCACTCATTCATACATTCATTGGTTGATTCTTGTATGTGCCCTGACCAGGGAGCGAACCTGTAACCTCAGTGTATCAGGACTATACTCTATGCAACAGAGCTCCTGACCAGGGCTGGGTTTGTTTTTTTGTCTATCTTATACATTATATTATGACCTCATGAAATACAAGGATTATTTTTCTCCTTTCTCACTACCTGATGCCATGTGTGGCCTAAGTCAGATAACTGCGACCGCCTGAATGGACGAATGAATGAATGAACAACTAAGTGAATGAAATGTAAGGTGTGACACGTGGGTGAAGTGAGTTCAAATTACACGAACTACATGCAGGTATATGCAGAGTGAAAACACACGCCCCAGTCTCCTCTCCTGACCAGAATGGGTCAAAACCGTGTGTGGGTCCCCAGACCTGTGACAGAAGAGGGCCAAAGGCCACCGTGGGATTCAGTTCTGTCACCAATGGGAGGAACTACGCATCAGGACTATCTGCATAGGAGGACGTACCTTGTACCGCCAGCACTCTTGGCGGGGGGAGCTGCCAGGAAGAAGTAAAGACAAAGGTGCCCTGCCCCACTAAGCTCCGTAGGACCCTCACTGCACAGTGCTGGTCACAAGAGGAGGCCCAATGCCACTGGCCACCTTTTGAAAACGGTGGATGTATTTCCACAAACGCAAACTCCAGGTCGGTTCCCATTAACCCCCTGCTTGATGAGAATGGAGGGGAGTGCTGCTGATGGCTTCTGATAGCTCCTGGGCTGATGTGAAATGCATGTGATAATTAGCTAATTAAATTAGTTCTGTTCTCATTATTTTTTATATAAAATGGTTTCGTAGGGACAGCCTCTGTACAATGATTTCTGGTCTAATTTCTCATGATCGCCATTGAAAAAAGAAAAGTTGGTAACTTTTTTCTCCCTTTTCTCTAGGGCATCTCTCCCACTCACGACTCCTGGACCTCCCCAACCTGCCCGGTGCGCCTATGACGGAGGTTAACCACCAAAATCTTGGGGGTGCCTCCCTTCCTGTGTCCTCTTTTGGATCATAGCACAAGTATAGCTGTTGGATTTCCTCTGGAATATTCACAGGTTAGTGGAGATTTTCTTTTCAGGGCTCTAAGTGCAGAGAGAAGCCTAAGAGACTTAGCGAGAGCTTTCTGCTACTAGGAGCACTACGGCTCCCCACCCCAACACGTTCACATCGCAGATGTGCAGTGTAAGCCCGTCTCTGGAGCTGCCCATCTGTTCTAAGTCTCAGCCGCCTGGCAATTATGCAGCACGGACAGAATGGCTGTCTGTCCTGCCCTGGCTGTTAGGTTTCGGGGCCATACAGATCTCTTCATGTCCGACCTGCTCCGGAGAGGTCCCTGTTGGGTCTGCGCAGTGCTTTGTGTCGAGTGGTTTTAAATTAGTTGAATTTGCACCTTCTTCCTAGAGGCGATTTCTTATTTTTGAACAAATCAATACTGGGCAGTCTTATAAGAGGGCAAGCTCCTAGATGATGCTGTGAATTTGATTACATGGCTTCACCTAGCAGCATCTCAGCTACTTCAGCAAAATAAGATATTCTCGAGGGTTCAATTACCTGAAATGGGATAAAAATGGATGCTGTGTACGGTATATTAAGATTCAATGTTCATGCTAACTTAGTTACCTTGGTGTATACCTTTGAAGGTGGCCGTAGATCCTTTGACATTCCTTCCAATGACGGGTGGGGTCTAATTTCATCCCCTTGAATGTGGGTGGCCTTGCTGACCTACTTTACCAAAAGAAGTGACCTTCTGAGACTTCTGAGAAGCCCTGCAGCCCAGGCTCTTGGTCTTCTCACTGCCCTGTCTGGAGAATGCCAGACCCCCCCGCCCCCAGACTCTGGGACACCCTGCACGGCTGTGCTGTGAGAAGCCCATGGCCACCAGGTGCAAGGGCGCATGGAGAGAAAAGGCGATGTCAGCTGACCCCCTGCTTATCAAACTAGCTCAGCACAGATGCCAGACACGAGCCTGCAGGTACAGAGCCTCGGAGGTCCAGCTCTGTAGTGGTCAGACAACTCTGGCCCCAGACAAACCCTACAAAGCCCTAGTGAGAACCATCCAGCTGAGCCTGCCACCCCACAAAGCCATGAGAGGTCATCATGAAGTGTGGTTTTAAGCCACTAGGTTTCAGGTGATTTGTTCAGCAGCAATAAGTAGCGATGCCACATGAGCGAGTGGCTCAGTTTCCTCATCTACAGAACAGACACACTGATGTCTGTCTCATGTAAATATTGAGAGGACTGATATATAATCAGGGAAATTCCTCAGTGCATCACCCTGCAAGAGGAGAATCTTAATAACATCGCTTCGCCTTCCCTTCCAGTTCTACCGATCTATAAATCTCTGATGACTTTGTTGCAGGTTTGTGTCTGGCTTCCCACATCCACCTGTCTGAAGCATCGTCAGAAAAGGTAAACACTTAAAAGTCATCCACTTATTTTACCAATAATAGCTAAATGTTAGCCATCTAGAAACACACACACACATACACACACACACACAAATAATCTAGATGGTTAAATTTTACAGAAAGCTCAGGGCACATTTCTGTAATTTTCAGAAGTCATTAAGTGTAACTCCTGAAGAGAAACAGTATAATTATTTGTGAGAATTATCAGGAAACGTAATGTTCTTTCGCCTTCTCACTTACAGATCCCTCTCATTTTTCATTCTGCTTAAAATTAAGTGGAAATGATTTAATAAATTAGAAAATTCCATAAATATCATTCAGACATCCTGTGCTTATAGCTCAAGATTTCTACTAAATTTGTTTGGCCTACTTTTTTTTTCTTTTTTCTTTTTTAAACAAAAGCTCTTTGCCAAGGCCTTCATTAAACTTTAATTGTTCAAATGTTTGTTTTTCCTCTTATTCACGGGGGACTGTAAAATCAACCCTGCCGCTTTATTCTGAACCCTGGTCCAGCTTGTGCTTCGGTAAGGAACAGGCTGCCCAGCCTCTGTTTCTAGTTTTCGTTCCCTAAGCTGTGGGTAACTCAGCTTTCTGGGAGACTCAACTGGCCCCCCCCTCCAGCCACATGACCTTCTCAGAAATCCTGATTCAGTACATTCGTAACACAAATAAAAACAGAAAGATCAAAACGCAGATGCCTCTAACAATCAGAGTTCAGAGCTAAGGATCTTCTCATTTTGTTTTATCCTGTGATCACGCAAAAAGGAAAAGTAATAGAGTGACTATTTGTTTTGAACTTCAGAAACCCTAATTAAACTGATTTATAAACTACCCTTGTCATGGTGACGTTACCCCAAGGCTGTGACTGAAGACCGAGGCCGAACAAAGATTTTAAAGAAGATGCTGTTTAGTGTTTCCTAACTTTGTTATCCAGAGGGAAAACAATACCTGGCTACTACTGCGAGAAACAGGGAGGTGGAGGGAAAGGATAAGGGAGGCACAAGTATTTTAAAATAATGTTCTGCTCAAAAAGAAAGAGGCCCAACTGAGGGTGTGGTGAAACAGAAGTGGCTTTCTGGGCACAAAGACTGGTAGGGATATAGGATACATCTCATCAGATTCTTCCTTGGAAGGAGTCAGGAACATAATCCGTTCTGAAGCGGGTATAGTCAGGATTTTTAACCCTTTCATTTGATATACTCTGACAGGCCCAAACCTGAACCATTAGTTTTCGCTACTGTATCCTAAGCACACGGAAGCTGTTCCTGCCCGTATGTCTGTCCAGTTCCTCGGCTCACTGGTGCCCCCCAGTTGCACATGGTTAACTTAACATTACAGCCACTTACAGCTACACTACCAACCCCCAACTACTTCCATCCTAACTGACCAGGACCTTGGAGTCGGGGCCAATGAGGCTCTTTCCTAATAACCTCTTCTCTCGCTGCACACCCCACCCGGAGAGAGGTGGCCTGGTTCCTCTGTCTCTTTGTCTGAACAGCGTACCCCACACCTGTGTCTGCTCTCAGGAACACCGCAGGTAACGATGGCTGACCACTCGAACACCGTGAACAACCAAGGCCATTCTTTGCTTTACCCTTTGGTGTCTCCTGTGCGCTTCATGTCTGGTCTGCCTCATGGTTACAGGACTTCAGACCCGCCCTCTCCCTGGGGTGGCGTCCGGAGTGGGGTGGTGCTTAGGACACACTTCCAGGTGACATCCTGGGAGTGACTGAAGAGGGCAGAACAATCCACAGAGGAGCAGCGAGAGGCAGAGATCAAACGGAACTGGGGCCATGACCACCTGCGCCCACGGGGTTTGAGCCTGAGAAAGGAAAACTGGGACTCAGGTAGGCGTCTGCTGTTAGGACACAGCAGAGACTGAAAAGTGTCTTTTCCCCAGCTGACCCTATGAGGTCAGGATTACCCTGAAACCAGGACCAAGAGCACCACAAGAAAAATAAAACTATGCTCAACAAGATACTAGCAAAATGAATCCAGCGACATATTTAAAGACTAATATACCGTAAGTAAGTGGTTATTTATCCCTGGACTATAAGGTTAGTTTAACACATGGAAATCAATTAAGTAAAACACTGTGTTAACCATAAAGAACCAAAACATGATCATCTCAATAGATGGAAAAATCACTTGACAAAATCCAGTGTCCTTTCATGACAGAAAGAGTCCACGAACTAGGAACTGAAGTGCCATCTATGGAAAACCCAGAGCTGACATTACACTGGAGGCTGAGAAATGACGCCAAAGCCCCTCCCACCGCTCCAATTCAACACTGTCCTGGAGGTTCTTGCCAGGGTAACTGGACAAGAAAAAGAAATAAAAGGCATCACTATTTACCGATGACAAGATCTCACATATAAAAAAAATCCACAGAAACACAATTAGAAGTAAAAGGCTCAGGAAGGTTTCAGGAGAAGCTATTAATAATACAAACTTTTTATATCTTAGCAATAATCTAAAAATCAAAAACTGTATTTATAATAGTATCAAAATATTAAATACTTAAAAGTGAATTTAACTGAAGAAATCTAAGAATTGAACACTGAAAACTATAAAACATCATTAAACAATAAGACAACTAAATAAATGGAAAGACAGCTCTTGCTGTATGTAGATCAGAAGACTCAGTGTTATTAAAATGGCAGTAATACCCAAATTGATCCACAGCCTCAATGACATCTGTATCAAAATGCCAGCCGACTTTACTTCCCCCAGGAACTGGCAAGTCGATCCTAAAATTCATACGGAAACAAAAGTGGTTCAAAAGAGCTAAATCAACCTTGAAATAGAAAAACAACATTGGAAGACTCCAATTTTCTCTTTCAAAACTTACTGCGAAGCTAAATTGATCATGCTATATAGTAATCACACTGGACCAACGATAAAAAGAGATATACAGACTGATAAATAGAATCGAAACTACAGAAATGTGTTCTTCCTGTCTTACCCTGCTTTGTGGCTAGACACACAATTTGAATTAAAAACCTGCTCATTGACTAAAAACCTGCTCACCATCTACTTGACTCCAATACTGAAATCTCCACCGCCACTGTCACCATCCCCAGATTATAAGCGTGACCTGAAGGACAGGATAACTTGGCCTCCTTTTACTTACACGGCCTGTTCAAGCCTAGGGCCTCTGCACAAGCTCCTTCTCCCAATGGGAATGCTTCTCCCTGCTCTCTCGCTTGCTAACACCTGGCCATTCATCCGGTTTTCTCTCTGATGTCACTGCGTAGCAGAACAGTCTCCCAGACTCCCAGAGTAAGTGAACTCCTGTTATATTTTCCTGTATATTTTTTCGTACCATCAGCAGTTTATCTTTTGTATCAGAAGAGTTTTTATTTAACAAGCCTAGTTTTACCTATTTGATCTATAGCTCTCTCCACACTTACATGGTAAGTTCCATGAAAGGGCAGAGTCCGAGCAGGTTTTATGTCTATGCCTGGGGCAGCGTCCAGGACCAGGCAGGCACGCAAACTAACTTCTCAAGTGCGTGAATGCCATGTGAGAAGCTGGAACCCCTTGGCCGTCTGTGTCCTAATTCTGCACTTCCTCCCAAGGTAACTTTTCAGCAAGCCATTTATTCTCCCAGCCTAGAATTTCTCAGTTTCTCTGTTTAAATTAAAGGACATAATACAGTTAAAGTGCTGATAGCCCAGTGCCTGAAATACCGTAAAGGCCCAGTGGTCCGGGAGCACGTACGGGCTTCATCTCAGAATGAAGATCCAGGGAAGAACGCGACTGGCCCAGCAACACGCAGCCTGTGGCTGAGCCTGAACTGCACTCTCCCCGCAGATGAGCCTTTGTTACCTGTTTCCTCATCTGGGCGGCTCGCTCAAATGTCCACTCTGGCACAACTACTCTGGTTGCGATGTGTGTGTACACATGTGTGCATGTGTGCTGGACACAGCCACCTTTCTTTCCTCAAACCATACTTTCAACAACACTTCCTCCTGTCAGTGCGGCCTGAGGTCCACAACTGAAAACCCCTGAACTGTGTAGAAAAACATTCCACAATTCAAACATCCTATTTACAAAGCGGGGGGAGGTCATTCTAATTCTAACTCAGGGTGTTACTCCTTAGGATGGCACACAAAGAGTATTACGATGCATGTGCATGCAAGGGAACACCAGCCATGCGCTCTCACTCCCCTGCCAGGAGAGTGGGCCTGACTGTGCCCTAGGAATGCCCCGGGGTGGAGGGGTGGATCTGTGCTAACGGTGCTGCTTCTGCACCTCTGTGGGCAGCGGCATGGTCCCAGGCGTGTTTCTCTCCCTTCACAACAAGGGCTCTGAGCTCAGGCTGTTTTACAGGAATCTGGGATAATGAGAAAGCCACGAGAGAGAGGTCCTCGGGGGCGGTGCAGGAGGGAGGCAGGGTGTCTGTAATTCAGTTTCCGGCCCCTGGCTGACGGCCTGGGGAAGGAGCCTTCTCTAGGTTTGTCCCTGGGCTTCACGTGTCCCTGTTTCCTGCTGTCTTCTTCTTATAAAAAGAGGGAGCAGAGTTTCTGGTCTGAGCTGCAGGAGGGGCTCTGGGCAGCTTTTCCACGCGGGGCTGACTGCTGCCCACAGTTAGCTACCCGTCACGGGATCGTCCTGCCCAGGCGGAGCCGCAGAGCTGAATTTCATTTCCTCACCCAAGGAGAACTTTTCCTCCCAGGTCTGGCTTTATTCTCCCTGCCTCTCATTTTAAAGGAGAAGAAGGATTGTTGCTTAATTGAACTGAGGGTCAATGTTATGAGTGGAATGTCTGTGCTGCTCCAAAACTCGTATGGTAAAGCCCGGGCCTCGTGTCTGATGGTGTTTGGAGCTGGAGCCTCTGGGAGCTGGAGCTAGATGAGGCCACAAAGGTGGGGTCCCACAACGAGACTGCTATCCTCATGAGGAGAGAAGACATGAGAGAAAAAGAGAGAGAGAGAGAGAGAGGGAGAGAGGGAAGGAGGGAGGGAGGGGAGGGGGGGAGGGAGGGAGGGGAGGGGGGGGAGAAAGAGAGAGAGAAAGTGCGCGCGCGTTCCACAGGCACGCACTAAGGCCACGTGGGGCATGGGGAGACGGGGAGGAGCTCTACACAGACAGGCGAGGCCGCAGAAGGCCTCCTACCTTGCCGACACCTTGCATTTCCAGCCACCAGAACTATGAGGACATTTCTGCTCTTCGAGCCACCCAGGCTACCTATGGATGTCATTGTGGTACCCAAGCTGACCAAGACCGCCCCTTAGAGGTTACCATCCACTGAAAAAGATATAAAAAAGACATCACTTTTGTGACCTCCAAGGACACTGTGGCTACTTGATGAATTAGGTAAAAAGTCTTTTAATTGATCACCTCGGGAGGGTGGCGAGGGCCCAGAGGACAGGTTTTCTTCAGCTAGCACTTCTCTCAGTGGGACGCCACCTTGCTTTCGAGTCACTCTTGGCCCAAAGCCCCCTTGGCCTTCCAAATGACATCAGACTCCAGCAGGTGCCTGTACAGCCTGGCACTGATTTTTGCCACTTTTAACCTCAGTGACTTCAGTTTTTAGTAATGTCGTTCCCCATGTCATTCAGACCACCCCGGAAACAGAAGCTGGGGCACGAGGATAAATGGGCAGAACGCTCCCCCAGTCCCTTCAGTTAATGCCTGAGTCCGTCCTTAGGCTCCGCCCTCCCAGAGTGGGAGGCCAGCTGGAATCACAGTGCCCTTAGCACGTACTATGCAGGGTCTTGTGCACATTTTTTCCCCCCTTTACCAGAGATGATTAGAGAATTCTAATCTTTCCTGGCCCTGGGACTATGAGGAAACCTCAGGACCCAAAAGTTGCCCAGCAATAAGAATTCAAGATTCAAGATCCTGGTCAAAATTTAAAGCCGTTAGATAACTCAGCCCTCACTCAATCTTCCCAGAACTCAAGGTTTCGCATCTACAAAAGGAAAAGATTCAGCAGCCTTTTACCCGACCCCATGTGGGTGCTCTCACTGAAAGAAGTGGGATTCACTCTACATGCATCCCAGCTTCCTATGACTTGGGAAAGGATTTTCAAAGGCATCTTTCTCAACCCAGGGGGTTCCCAAACCACATGCCTGCAGCACCACCATCATCTGGAAAATGGTTAGAAATGTGGAACTTTGCTCTCACCCAACACCTACCAGATCAGACGCTCCGAGAGGGGAGCCCTCGGGGAAGCTCTAATGCACACTCCATCTTGAGAACCGATGCTCCAAGCTAGCCAGCTGTTTTTTTAAATTAACCTATTTATAAAAATGAGTCGCCAGGTAGTGTGATCTCATCTCTCTTGCCAAGATGATGCACTCGGGTTGGTTTGATTGGTTAAAAGCCTGTGACTTTTGATCCTTTTTTGGTGAACAAGATACCGTTTCCCTCCCTTGGGTGTGAACGAGGAAAGCGGAGGCCTGGGCTGCTGCTGGGGGCCACCGTGCTGGCGGGGAACAGCCTGCCTGAGGACAAGGCCCGCCACGGAGGTGGGAAACACGGAAGAGCTGCGGAGACACGGAACTAGGTGCTTGGTACAAGTACGCCTGACATCTGGACTTGCTGCTAGATTCTCTCATTAAGTAACCCAATAAATCCTCTATCCCTCCGCCAGGTAGAGGTGGGATTTGCTCTTATTTGCACCTGAAAGCACTCTGACTAACAGCGATGATACGAAGTCCAACTAGGAAGCATTGCTGAACCCCAGAAGTGCACAGTGGGGACTCAAGCAGAAAGTGATGAAGTTGGCGAGGAAGAGTTTCTACATGGAATTAAGACAACGCAGGCCTCAGTCTTGAGTGGGAAGGGGTAGAGACTACTGTATGAATCAGGGACAGAAATCAACGCTGGACCTGCTGACCTGGGAGACTTTCGCTTGCTGCCCCGCGTCCAGACCCTGTTATTTGCCTACCCTCTTGCACACACGTTTTGTCTCTAGTATGACCCCCTGTCTTAATTTGTTCTCAATTTTTTTCTTCTTTTCTTAACCTCGCCCTCTGTCCATTTCTGGCCCACACCGTTCTGTTGCCCTTCTTAGGTCAACCACCTGGCATTAAAAAGAGCCGAGCAAACACACACAAACAAAACCGTAACAATCTAAAGGGAACAAAGCACTGACAGAAGAATGCTTCTTTTAATTCTTTACCATAAAAACAATCGTTTTTGAACACCATCTATGACTAAAGGGTTAAGAATGCCGGAATGAGAAAGGAGTGTCCTCAGGATGTTTCTGTGCAAGAACCAATGTCAATAACCTTGTCCTCTGAAGAGTCAGATAGATGTTTTATGCTTTGTGGGCCATACCATCTCTTTTGCAACTACCCAACTCTGCTACAGACAATGTGTACATACATGGGTGTGGATTTTCCTATAAAACTTTATTTACAAAAACAGGCATCCGGCGAGATTTGGCCCATGGACCACAGTTTGCTGACCCCTGGTCTACGCAGATGTCTAGTGAGGAAATGACAATGCCACACAGTGGGTACATTAAGAGAGTATTACCAAAGTGACCTGGGGACTTCTACATTGCTTGAGGGTACAAGTGATAAGCTAATTAAATATCTTCATGTTTACTCTTTGCTGGCCTCGCCTCCTGGCTCCTGGATCCACTGCCCTTTCCATCACGGTGTTCAGACACCAAATTTGTTAGGCATTGTTAAGGCACTAGCCTACCTAACTCTTCAGAGAGTGTGAATTAAAAAGAATGCGTAAGAAAGTAATTTTGTTATTTCTTACTATGTATATAGTAGGAAAGAGTGGAAGCAAATTATCTTGACTCCTTGCTAGGGAGGTGTCCCCTTCCCATTATCCCACAAGTCCAAGAGCATCCCCTGTCCTTGAGGTACCCAAACCCTAGAATGAATTTATAGATGCATTCAAAAAGAAGTGAACTCGCCACAACACTGAACCTTTGTATCTATAAAAGATACGCCTTTCTATTCTTTCAATTCTTCTTTTATGCCTCTCAGTAGAGTTTTATCATTTTCTTCCAGCAGACACAAAACATTTCTCCAGTTTATTGCCAGAGAGTTTATCATTTTTGTTGCTCTGGTAATGGGATCTTTCCTGCATTTGATTATTAACTTTATTGTTTGTGTCTAGGAAGCAACTGATTCTTGTATATTAATTTTTTAACCATACAATTTATAAAACTCTCTTACTGCTAAAAGTTTTCCAGTTAATCCTATTTCCAAATATATGGTCATACCATGTGAAATAGTAGTAATTTGACTACATTTAAAAACTCAATACTTTAACTGAACTTTTCTTACTGCATTCATTTGTACTTTCAAGATGAAGTTGCTTTGTTCCTTGTTTTAGAAAGAATAGGCACAAACACATAACAGATCAAATACTTATGACTCTTTGTGTACAAAATAGCAAAATAATTAAAACATGCAACAATACTGCAGACAATAAAAGGAAAGTGCAATCATGTTAACTAACAGAAGTCTGTTTCTCCTCGGGCATTCACTGTAACTAGAACTTTCTCATCGTTCTTGGGTATGCTGTAGTCTGGTTCAGCACTTCTGGTAACATTTCTTTTATTTCATTTTTCAATCATGTTTACTTTTCATTTTATGTGTATTAATTGGATTAAAGATTTACAAATATATTTCTAATTTGTTGAATTTTTATTGGCAAGAGTAAATAAAAGATCCAGAAATAGATCCCTGTATATATGTGAATGTAATTTATCAACATTTATTTATCAAATCAGTGGGTAATCATGGATTATTTAGTGAATATTATCCACCAGGATAAAGTATATTTGGACCCTTTATCTTGTATCATTCCCCAAAGGAATTCCCAGTGAAATAAACACTCCAATGTTAAAAAAAATACACCAAAAACTAAAAACCAAAAAAAAACCCAACCATACTGATGGGAAAAATATACCATTAACAAAGTCAGTAAATAATAAAGATTCGGGGTCTGGCAGAAGTAAGGCCTACTAGAGTGTGGTTGATAGGGTAATAGTGTAAGCCTAATGATTTATAGTTTTAATTTGAGCATTTCACCTAAAATGTCCTATGGTGTGCTTGAGTGTGATATTCTTATGTTACATAATTACATGCTTATGATTTTGTAATAAAAGATCTTATAATAAATCAGGGGCATTATTTTCCAGACCCCATAGATTTTCACTAAAATTTTTTCAGTGTAGATATCTCTGAAACAGCAGATAAAGGGTTCATGTTTATAATGCCCAAAGAATATATAAACTTACTAGAAAAAGAGATGGACTCTAATAGGAAAAAAATGGGCAAAAATCTATAAATGAGAAATAGGAGGCTGGAGGTGTGGGATCTAGCTGAGTCTCAGCGGACACTAAAGATCAAGGTCATGACAGGAATTAACATGCTCACATGACAGCCAGTTTGTTGTTAAGGCTAGATGGTGGAGGATCACCCTGTAAGACTGAGAATTCAGAGAACACTGCAACCTCAGACTGGAACTACTAGCAAACATGGGAGAAGGGTTAGGAAGTAGGTCGTTGAACCAGACTACAGCATACTCAAGAATGACGAGAAAGTCCTAGTTACAGTGAATGCCTGAGGAGGAGCAGACTTCTGTTAGTTAACATGATTGCACTTTCCTTTTATTGTCTGCGATATTGTTGCATGTTTTAATTATTTTGCTATTTTGCACACAAAGAGTCATAAGCATTTGATCTGTTATGTGTTTGTGCCTATTCTTTCTATAGAGCTCCTTTGCCATTTATTTTTTTGTCTTGAACATTGGTGTTAATATTGTGACCTCTGATTTATGTTTTATTTGTGTTTTCCTGGTGTGACTTTATTCCATCTCTTCACTCTCAGCCCTTCTGAGTCAATTTCAGATGCGTCTCATCTATATGGCATGTAGTTAGGTTTTATTTTTTGATATAATCTGAGTCTTTTCCTTTTAATGGGTTAGTTTGTCCCACTGACATTTGTAGCTGTAACAGATATTTTTGTTCTAAATTCTGTCGTTTATGTTACTCCATTTTTCTTAATGCTCTTTATAGTATCTGCCATTTGCTCTATGGTCTCTGTTTTCTTTTACTTTGTATGGATGAGTACGGTTTTACTTTTCACTAGTTTTTAATGGGCATAGACTATTTATTATACTATTGCCATTATAACTTTAAATACTATACTATACATAAATGTCCTTATTAATCTATCAATTTTAAGTAATATCAAATAAAAGATGAGAATAGTAATACTCTTACACTTGCTCCCAACCTCTGTTTATATAGCACACTGAGTTCATAAAGTTACATTATGATTTTTAAATTGTCAAGATTAAAAACATAAGCACTTTGATGAGAAATGTATCACGTGGTCATCCACAGTTCTAAATGTACGCAGATTTAACGCTTGCTACCCAGCTTCGCTCGCAGCTTGTCCAACCCTGAGCTTGTCTTTTCCTTAACCATTTGCTTCCCACAATGTCACCGACTTTATAAAGCCACTCCGAACCTGCTTCCACCTTCCTTCCCTCATCACCCTTTACCGTCCCCTTCCTGCCCTTCCCTGGACCCATCCTTCCATTGCCAACCCCTTAACTCTCGTTGTCTTATCTTCTGTTAACCCTAATTCATTCTAAAAACTCAGTCAAAAGTCGTATTTCTAGCCAACTTTACCTGAACTATAACTTACATGGAGATAACTACGAATCCTGCCTGCACAGCCGGATGAGCTCCCCACAGAGGCACCCCAGAGCACACGCGACGTAACCCACTTTCCAGAGGACAGCAGAGGAATTTCTCTGCACGCTAGAACTCCACTTCTTGTGCCCTCCTAGGCTCCATCTCCCTCCGCAAAGGGAACCACCATCCTGACTTGTCCCCACTAGGTATTTTGTCAGTTTTTAACATTCATATGCATGGGAAGGTATATCGTATGTGTAATTTTGTGCCGGATTCCAAAGACCCTGTAGTCTCTGGCCACCTGCTGGGCCCTGGGCACCTCCTCAAGCCTCACCTGCCCTTTCAGTTCTAGCCTCCAAGCCCCACAGGTGTGGACGGGCTGCTCGGCCTTCAGACGCCCCGTCAGGGCCTGCCAGCCCACGTCACCTCAGGGGAGCGGAGGGGAACCAAGGAAATAGAAAACCAGGACGGGATGGGCATGAAATTAATTGTTTTAAAGATGACAAAAGAAAAAGAAGAAAAGGGAAAGAGCTTATCTGTAGCACTCTTATTTTGAGGTCTTAAGATTTTCAGTCCATTTCAGGTAGACATACATGATACGATGTCTGTAAAATTTTCCATCTTGCATTTTACTTTTTAGCATAAAGTTCATTAAGTCCATGTCTGACAATTTCAATATCTGCATCAACTAGGGATCTTTATATTTGTCTATTTCTTCTCTTGGTTCTTTTTCTTGGAATTCCCAATAATGTGTAGAATAATGGCAGACGCTATTATGCAAAGGTGCCCACGCTTTGTACATAAGAGTCTCTGGTGACATGTTCTTATTTCAGGTACTGTCTGCTTTAGGCCACCGGCTGTTTCTGCGGCAGACCACTGACTTGGGATTGCGCCAACTGAGAGTGATTCTTAGACTATGTAAGGCATAAGCCAATGCTAGTTGACGTCTAGCCTTTCTGGGGTCCCTCTTTGAAATCATGGGGAGTTTATCAGGGCCCTTCCTTGAAGTGCTCTGAGCTAGCATGTTGGTCTCGCTCACACCGTAAAGTGGCTCATGGCTCTGCTCAGACTCTCAGACCCTCCGCACCTGCTAGTGGGTTTCTCCACCTTTCAGCCACGTAAGCTACACATCAGAGGAAAAGGTGTTCTTACTTCGCTCCTCGTCCTCCTCTCTGGGATCTTGGGCACTCAAGAAATAAGTCCATGAACTCAGCTTCTTCTCCTTATCCCTGTGAGGCTCTGTTTAATGCTCTGCTAAGCTTTTCTGCCTTAAAGCATCTGTTTTTAACTTGGTTCTCCACATAGCTCATGAAGGAATCAATAACTTGCTCGGGTGAAAAGGTAGAGTCGAATATCAGACTCAAGACTCACCTCCGCACCGTTCCTTAGGGGCTTAGGCATCTCACATCCTGGCTGCCTTGCTAGGTATGTAAGCCCCTCACTTAATTTTTTAAAACACACATTTCCCAGCTTTTCTAGTTGTTCCCGTGGCAGGGCAGGTCTGCTACATTCTGGTTCACCGCAGCCATAGCAGAACCCAGGACAGGACTTTTAAGCAGGACAATTCCTAACTCGCTTCACATCCCTCACTCTGAAATGTGAACGTGAGAATAATTTGCCATGGCGCTGAGCACAACAAATGTTTGCTGTTCCCATGTCTGAGATCCTGACAGCGCCAGATGCACAGTTGGAGCTGGGTGGGCACAAAGAAGAAGCCCCGGTGACCTCTAACAAGGGCAGGGTTCCCAAGTCTGAAACGAGCTGGCAGAGTGTAGAACCACAAGTCTCCATTCAAATCCATCCATCTGGGGAGGGCGGCGTTCATTTACGGGTGGTCTGCGGTGAACGCTGCGCTTGAACACACTTGAATCCTACCAACACTTCAGTATGACAAAAGTGACAGTTGTGTATGCCTGATGTCTGTATTAGACTGTTCCTGAGGGCTCAAAATGCATCTTTTTTCATTATAGCCAAGTTTTCCAGTAACTTCTAGTTAAATTGTGTGCCCTAATGGCTCCCTCCATGCCTAGTTCCATTAATGCGTTCATTAATTGATTCTTCCACCAACTTAGCGCGTGCTGGGAGTGAGAGTCTCCTCCAGAGAAACAGCGTGGCCTCGGGAGGACGCCCCTTGAGACCACCTGACTCCTCCCCTCAGTTTCATGACACCCCTTCCCTGGCAGGTGCTCGGGGGCTAATCCTTGTGTGATGTGGACGTGTCCTGGAGCACCTTAACCATATGCCGTGTAATATGTCAATTATATCTCAATAAAGCTGGAAAAAACAGTAAAAACAGAGCTACGAGAAAGAAAACAGATAAAGCCAAAAGATGATTCTTTCAAAGAATCAAT
Organism: Pteronotus mesoamericanus; assembly: GCF_021234165.1. Taxonomy (NCBI): domain Eukaryota; kingdom Metazoa; phylum Chordata; class Mammalia; order Chiroptera; family Mormoopidae; genus Pteronotus; species Pteronotus mesoamericanus. The sequence continues at coordinate 80,421 of NW_026555043.1, forward strand.
AAATTTGATGACATCTTCAGCCAGACTGATTAAGACAGAAAAGAATGAAGACAGATTTAAAATACCAAGAATGACAGAGCAACATCATTATAGATACTACAGACATTAAATGGGTAGTAAGGGAATAAGAGAACTTTATGTGTGGCCACTGCTATGGTCTGACTGTTTAAGACTCTCCCTCCCAAATTCATGTGGTATAACCCTTACCCCCCAAATTAGCCATATTATTAGTGGCAGTAGCCTTTAGAAGATGCTTATGTCCTGAAGCTGGAATCCCCACATAATCCCCGGCCCTCCCGCCAGGCGAGAACACAGCAGGAGGTCTGCGGCCTGGCTGGCTTCGCCCCCACCACGCAGACACCCCGACCTCCGGCTGCCAGCCTCCGCCACTGTGAGAAAGACATTTCAGTTGTTTCTAAGCAACCCAGACTGTGGTACTTTGGGATAACAGCCAAACAGACTAAGACACCCATAAATTTGACAACTGAGATGAAATGAACCAATTCTTTAAAATACATAAACTGCCCAGCTCACACATGAAATGTAATAACCTGAATAGCCCAATAAAATTAGAAGATGGCAAAGGGGTAACGAAGCTGGTTAGCCACTGACAACGGAAGGAGACTGGACTGGGGGCGGTGAGCACACAACATGATACACAGATGACGTCATAGAGCTGCACAGCGGAAACCTATATGATTTTATTAACCAATGTCACCCCAATAAATTCAGTAAAAGTATAAATTAAAAAAAAATTCCAATAAGCATTCCAGTTCCAGGCAAACTCTACCAAACACTTAAGTAATAAATAATGCCAGTACATACAAACTCTTGCACAGAATTGGAGACACACAAAAACTTCCCAGCTCATGTTGTTAAGGTAGTATCACCATTATGACCAAAACCAAAGCATCAGAAGAAAAAAAATTACAGAGCGGTATTTTTTATGAACATGGGTGCCCAAGTCCTCAATAAGATAAACTGAATAAAATCTAAAATGATATAATAAAGTAAGGTTTATCTTGGGAATGCAAGACTAATTCAACATTTGAAAACAATCAATTGTTGTTAATGGATCACTTGTACCTGTGGAAATTATTCGTTCTCTAGTCTTGAGATCAAGAAAGGTTTGAATAGACTGAAAGACATTCCAGTCTTAAGAGGTAAAGATAAATATTTTCCTTTTTCAATTCTTATCCAATTAATATATTATTATTTTGCAAGCTCACTAAAAATGCAGACTGATATTTTTAGAGAGCATTCAAAAACAATTTTTGAAGAAACTGAAGTAATAAATTTACATAAGAGAAACAGAGTAACCTTAATAAAAGTTTGTCCTACTCCATGTTTCGAAATTTTTTTTGTCTTAAAATCAATGCTTATTGATTTTAGAGAGACGGGGAGCAAAGGAGAGAAAGAGGGAGAGAAACATCAATGTGAGAGAGGAACATCGATCAGTGGCCTCTTGCACATCCCCTGATCGAGGACCAAACCCACAGCCCAGGCATGTGCCCTGACTGGGAACTGAACCCATGACCTTCCAGGGACTGAACTTATGGGATGATGCTCCAACCGAGCTACACCAGCCAGGGCAAAAAAATGTTTTTAAAGAATAACATGCAATTTGGTACAGACACCAGAATCAACTCCTGTAGCAAAGGAGCTCCATCAGTCGTTCCAGGTTGCTCAACAATGTCTCCGTTTTCTCTGCACTTGACTTGCGGGAGTACTCACAGACAGCTTTTTCATCTGCACTGTTTGTTGTGGCGGCTGTGGTCAATAACTAAAATGTGCTCTCTGCATTGCAGCCCTGTGGTGATTCAGCTTCTTCGAACTACTTTTAACATAAAATCCACGTTCTTATTGGAGACATTATTTCTCAGGGTCATGCTGTCTGAGATGCATAACTGAATCATAATTTGCTTCCAAGTTCTGTTCTTTCTCTTTCTAGGTTCTTTTTCTCTCTGGCTGAAGCATTACCTCCGGATAGTTTCTTTGAGCAAAAGTATACATAAAATAGTGTTTTTGGAGTTCTTCCACATTTGAGCATGTTCTAAATTTGTATTCACATTTGACTTACTTTCCATAGATGCAGAATTCTAAGTCCAAAATTATCCTCCCTCAACCCTTTGAAACATTACTTTGTTTTCTGACACAGAGTGTTGCTGAAAAGATGGGCAAGGTCTTTCTTTTTTCTTTTTTTCCTTTGTGAGAAATACTACTTTGCTTTCTGTTTATTTGTTTTATTATTCTTTGACAGTTGGAGGCCCTCTTTTCTCCATTTGGGTACAGATGTGGCTTTTCCCCATTCATTTGACTTGGCAGTTGGGCTCTTGCAATATGAAAAACTGCTTTCTTAACTGTGATATTTATTCCTTTAGATTATTGATTATATTCTCCATGTGTCTTTATTTTCTTTCTTTGAAACTATTATTTTACAAATGTTAATTCTCCCTCTTAGCTTAGTTCTCAAATATCTTTTTTCTCTTGTCATCCTGAACTTTAAAAAATATTTATTATTAAAAAAATGTACTCACGTTCTCAATTAACTTTTGCTTAAGTGACATGTTTTTATTTTTCTCTACTTTTTATTGTAATATTAAATCTATTTTAATTATTTGTTTTAATCCCTCTGAGGAAAATGTTTCTGTAAAGATCTGTTCTATTGCCTGAGTAATTGTTTCTATCCTCAGGTGGTTCAGGTGGTTTGTCTGTTTCAATGAGGGGAGTCGGGGGAGGGGCAGGCACACAGGGGACAGGGGACGGAGGACTGGGGGGGAGGGAGGGAGGTCTGTTTTCCTCCTTAAGTGCATGGTGATCTGACTTACTGCTGTTAGTAAAACTATTTACTTTTATATATTTACTTTCTATGTAACCTCATTAGTAAATCTTCACAATTTATAATAGTTTTCCTTTCTTTTAGGTTAAAAAATTCACTACCTGGGAATATTTTTTTAAATCTCCGCTTTACTAATTAATATTCTTCTTTTTTTATATTCAGTGGAACTTTCAGGGAATCTTTAAATATAGTATGACTTATTTATCTTTTCCATTTTTTTAGTGTTCTAACATATTAATTTGATTTTTATCTTTGTAATTTATCACATTCTCTCAAGTTATTTAGTGGGGGGCTTAGAGGGAATGGGATTATTATTTCAAGAGTTAATTTTCACTTTCCTAGTTCAATAATTAATGAGTATGCTTCTAAAAACAGATTTTTCTGCCTCCTTTAAGTTTTCATATAATTATTCTAGTTGGCATTAACATCAAAAACTGTAACTGGATATATTACTTTGTCTTTGATCCTAGAGCTATTTAGTGAACTATTTTCATCTTTTTTTTTCAATTTTAAAATTGGTACATATTTACTAAACATTTTATAATGATATTTTGGGGGATAAGCCTCAGTGAGACCCCAAAAAGTACTATTTGTTTTTCTCTTAAACAACAAAAAAAACTAACTTGTTTTCCTCACTGCAAATATATACCACAATTCACACAACTTTTCAAAAATCAAGCCATTTGGGCCAAAATTGATAATGTGGTACCATAAGAATAAATTAACTTTGACAAAAGTCCTGTTCTTTAGTCCCTTGAATAATCAAAGGCGGGAAATGCAGTTTAGCAGAGGCTGACAGACAGGAATTTTTCCAGCACGTCACTGAAATCACTAAAATGTTCAGGGAAAGTCTATACTGTTTCCAGTGACTCCCTCTACTGCTTTGCCTTCTGACTTCGCAGTAAGAGTGGGCTCATGCTCCCCACGACACGCTCAGACCTCGGAGCCGGGTGCCCTGGACGACGGCTATCAGGAGCCCAGTGTGTGTGCCGGAAGATGCCCCTTTCAATTGGAACTACACTTTCTAAAGAGATGCTGCCATTGCTTGGATATGGAAAACACAGAGCAAAGTGGTCTATATTGTCTGTAGTCTCACTAGCGCGGGAGGAGGAGCTTGTGGGATAAGTCTGAACCCATGACTTCGGCAACCAAACATGACTTTAGCCTTCACCAGATTGATCATTGGAAAGCCAGATCCTAAATCCTTCCCTTTGGATTCTAAGATTCCCTATCTTGTCTTATATCTGTGTCCAAGGGTCCATAATAACATTTCTTTTTACCTTGTGGCATCCAGTCTCTTTCCTCTGTCCACTCCTCGCCTTTCGGCACCTGGTCCTTACGGGAACATCACTGCTTTGATTTAGGAAAGCATTGCCCCACACCTAGTTCATGCCAGTTGTTGCTTTTGCTTCTGTCTCATAATTACTATCATTTTCATGAGTAGCCACGTCTTTGTTGTGCAAAAGCAGAGGGTATGTTTACCTACTCAGAATCATAGGAAAATTCCATTTGAACAACATCAAGAGACCATTATTTTGTCAACTACCATACAGGTGCAGAGTTTCTAAGTCCACAGGCAGCTTGTCAACATCAGACGTAAGGCTGTAGTCTGACTTTCCTGGACCTGCTCCTGCGAGCTACCGTCTCTGACAGTCACAGTGTAAAGCCCAGAACAACTGAAATACATTCCACTGAGTCAAAGAATATAAAACCAAATAAAGAGAGCTAAATTAAAATAAATACTGAAACAATAGAGAGCCCAGAGTTAAGCCCACACCTACATGGCCAATTAATCTATGACAAAGGAGGCAGGCATATGCAATGGGGTAACAAGAGTCTCTTCAATAAATGGAGTCGGGAAATTGGACAGATATGTGCAAGAAATGAAACTACATCTTTTTCTTAAACCATTTACAAGAATAAACTCAAAATAGATTAAAGATTTTTAAATATAAGACTTGTAGCCATTCAACTCCTAGAAGAAAATGTAGACAATAAATTCTTTGTTATTGCTCACAGCAACTTCTTTTCCTTCCTTTTCCCCCTCCCCTCCGTTCCCCACCCCTTCCTTTTTTCTTTCTGGTTATGCCTCCTTGGGCAAGGAAAACAGAAGGAAAAATAAACAAATGAAACTACGTCAAACTAAAAAGTCTTTGCACAGCGAAGAAAATCATTAACAAGATGAAAAGACAACCTACTGAATGGGAGACCATATTTGCCAAAGATACATCTGATAAAGGGTTAATATCCAAAATATATAAAGAACTAAAAATACAACTTAACATTTAAAAAAAATACAATTTTAAAAATGGGGAGAGGACCTGATCAGACATTTCTCTGAAGGAGACTTATAGATAGCCAAAGACACATGAAAAGATGCTCTATATCACTGAGAATGATGGAGATGCAAGTAAGAACCAGTGAGATATCACCTCACACCTGTCAGAAGGGCTACCAGCATCAATAAATCAACAACCGCAAATGTTTGCAAGGATGCGGAGAAAAGGAAACTCTCGTGCACTGCTGGTGGGAGCATAAATTGATGTAGCCACTATGTAAAACAGTGTGGATTCCTCAAAACATGAAAAATAGAATGATCACATGATCCAGCAATTCCATTTCTGGGTATTTATTGGAAGAAATCTAAAACAGTAATTCAAAAAGATAAATGCACCCCTATGTTCACTGCAGCACTATTTACAATAGCCAAGTAGATAAAGCAATGGCCCATATATGCATTGGAATATTGCTTGGCCATAAAAAGGAACAAAATCTTGCCATCTGCAACAACACGGGTGAACCTAGAGGGTATTGGGATAAATGAAGTAAGTCAGAAAAAGAAAAATACCATATGCTTTCACTTATATGCAGAGTCTAAAAATCAAAATAAAAAAAAAGAGAAACAAACTCACAGATACAGGGAACAAACTGATGGTTGCCAGACGGGCAGGGGCGTTGCGGCGATGGGTGCAAAAGGTGAGGGATTAAAGTACAACTTGCCAGTTATAAAAACAGTCACAGGGGTGTAAAGTACAGCACAGGGAATACAGTGAGTAATACTGTAATAACTATATATGGTACCAGATTTATTAGGGTGCTCACTTCACAAGTTATATAAGTATCTCATCACATGTTGTATGTATGAAACTAATACAGGACAAATATAATTGAAAAATTAAAAAAATAAATTTACAAAAAGGAATGCTAGAAAACTAGACCCTGACTGTTGAACCTTCCCATCTCTCTCCTTCAGTGGCCCTGAAGCAAGCTTGCAAATATTTCACTGGGAAAAAATTAAACAGCAGCAGCACTTGTGAGTGCAGGGACAGGGGAATGGGCAAGAGCTTCCAACACTGAGCAGGGCACTCGAGGCACACATCATCGAGAAGGTGCCATTCGAGCAATGATTAAAGCAGGTGAGGGGTGCTCCGTGCGGACCTCCAGCGGAAGAACATTCCTGGTGGAGGAACAGCCCATGCAAACTCCTGAGGTGCATCTGGACATGAGAGGGGATGGTTAATCCTCCCAGTCGCCCAGATCTAACGGGAGAGTCCTGGTGCAGAGAGTGCAGCTAAATCACCGCGTGCATCGGCTTCATTGACACACCAGCCACTCTCAACCCTCTCACTGGACAAAGACTTACCCAACCTTAATTTTCGACACTGTGTGTTTCTGTATAAATCATGTATCCAATAGCAGGAAGCTTGCCAATTGGCTTGTTCTAGATAACATCATTTACTGCTATTGTTGTTAGGCATCTGTTCAAAGCTTGTGTGCCTATCACATCATGAACATGGAACAACAACCTGGACAAAATATTATATACGTATGCACAATCACATGCAGGCATGGAGCCTCCAAAGAGGTTGCTTCCATAGCAGGGTGAGCTGTTCTGGGGTCTGAGAAGCTGCGTCATTTCTCTCACCAGAGACTCAAAGGGGCCTTTCCCAAGAACCAACTTTAATCAAGCTAACCGCTACTCTACCAGTCATCTGCCCCGCCCCCGACTCCCAGGGTTCCTGGGTTAGCATTCTGGCCCCTGCCTCCTATGTAGCAGTTACAATCTCTCACGGCTGCATAAATGTGCATGTCTTTGTCTTGAATCAGACTGTGAGTTTGCTAAGGACACATGCTGACAATTGATTCATTTCTGCATCCACGGGCCGAATGCAGTATCTAATGCACAGTAGGCTCTTAACAAATGTGTAACTAACAAACATGTGAATGAGTCACATTAGTCCAATCCTGAGAGGCAGGTGCATGCTGTGCAAGCTAGCAGTTTGGACACAGTGGCAGAAAATTTCTATGTTGAAAATAAAAAAAAAAACAAACCCTGAAATCTGCTGATATCACTAGCCATCAGGATTATCTAGAAAAGTACACGTCCTTGGGTCTCAGCCAACGTGAGCTGGATTTGCATTGGACCATTTTTGACAATAGGGGCCATAGGTCTCAGAGACTAGAATCATCATCCTCGGTCAGGAGATGAGATCCCTATTTCAGAGACATAATGTGCCTTACCAAAGGTGCATTAATTTATTATTCATTCCACATGCTGACTGGGCTGCAGGCATGGTGGTAGACACCTGAGTACATCAGTGGGGGCGGAAAAAAAAAGGACCCAGACCTCAGCTCTTATGGAGCCTGTATTCCATCTGTAGTTAACAGGAAATTCACTGCTGTCTTTTAAACAGAGCAGAATAAGGGAAATCAGTAAATGCAAGGGGTTAGGGAGCAGGCTTCAGTATTAACAGAGAAGTGGATCTAATTGAGAAAGGGGACTTGGAAAGAAAGCGTTCAAGGACCAGCGACCTCATCAGGAATCCTAGCTCAGAAGGGTCTCCTCTGATCCAGAGAGCCTGTCACAAGGAGCCTGAGGAGCAGCCTCAATAGCAAAGCAAATGCAGCAAACACCCCTGGCGCCATTTGTTAAGTTCTCCCAGTATCAGTAGCCTGCAGAAATGACATCCATAAAATATTCTAATAGCACAGCCATCTCCAAGATGAATCCGGTCCATGCATTTTAAAGATAGCAAAAACGTTTCCATCACCGCGGCACTTTGCAAATATTTTTAAAGATCAAGGAAATTGGCCAATTTGTAAATGCTTAAAACGGAACACTTTTACATCACCTTGTATATTACCCATCCCTCAACGGTGCATTTTGTGAAGCCTGAGTAAGGGGTTCGGAGGGGCCCCCCTGCTATCGCACCGCCTCCTGGGATGACAGGGCCGAACAAACGCCATTGGTGACAGGCCCAGGGGTAGCGCATTCAGGACAAGTGCCCCGGAAGATGCCGCACCAAAGAGAGGCTGACGCTTCCTTTCCTTTGTGAGCTCCTATCAGACTTGGCCACTTGGAGAAAATTGACTTGGGCAGAGCTATCATCATTATTACCATTATTTTATTCTCTCCAGAAACTGCTATTTCAAAGTGTGTTCCTTTCTGGATTGAAAAACAAAATAATGAGCCTGTTTTGATTTCCTGCGAGGCCGCATTCATTTACATTCACTTACTGTTTACGCTCCCCAGGCCTTGTAATTTGCACAACACTTCTAGACCCAGGCACGCAGTCACGGCAGAGACGTGAGTCCCCAAAGCCTGGGTTTTGCAAGATGCCCAGGTTGTGCTTATGTTAGCTTGGGGGTCCTAGTGCCTTCAGCACCGCAACTGCACAGATGTGCTAGGACACTGGGTGCAGAGCAATTTGGGTCCTTGCTTGTGCTAAGTCTCTGAAGGGGCCCTGCCTCTTTGCTCACAAGCCTGTCTGCACAGGCCAAGCACCACAGCATAGCGCTCTCTGCTGGATGGAACCTAGCCTGTCAGATTTTTTAAAAGTGATTTGAGAGAGAAGGAGGCAGGGATAGAGGGAGGGAGGGAGGAAAGGAGGATGGAAAGGAGGGAGGGAGGGGGAAGGGGGGAGCGAGCGAGCGAGAGAGAGAGAGAGAGAGAGAGAGAGAGAGAGAGGCATCAATTTGTTGTTCTACTCACTTATGCATTCATTGGTTGTGCTCTAACCAGAGATCAAACCAATAACCTTGGCATATCAGGACAACGCTCTAACCAACTGACCTACTCAGCCAGGGCCTTTTTTTTCTTTTGATAGGTTAATAACACTAATTTTTCTTTATACAACACTAGTAAATGGATAGTCTCTTTGTCCCAGACCAAATCAGATTGGTGATACAAAGGGGCTCAGTTATAAGATAACATTCCTCGTCTTTCTCTGAGCCCACATACTCCAAGTGCCCAGGCCCCCAGCACATCGACCTCTGGGAATCTGCACAGCAATCCCATGGATGTTGCTTGCCCACCTGCTGCTGTGAGCTATGCTTTTCTTTTTTCTGCCATGTTGTGTGATGACTTATGTCAGCTGCATAAATCATCAGGGGGGCCAAAGGAGACAAAGATGGCTTCTGTTCAGGTTCTCTACTGTTGCCTAACAAACATACTAAAACTTGGTGTCTTAAAATGACCAGCGTTTCATTTGCCCATGACTCTAGTGTGCAAGCTGGGCTCAGCTGGTCTTGCCCGTGCTCCCTACTGTGACCGCACTCGGCGGGAGGCCAGCTGGGAGCTGGGCTCAGCTGGAGGCTGGCATGGCCAGCCATCTCTGCCTGGTGGTCTCCTAGCCTCTCCCGCTCCATGGGACCCCTCCACTTTGTCTCGCCTGGTGCTCTTGACAGTACCATGACTGGCCTTCTTCCACAGACTCTCAGGCTCCCAAGAGCACACAGGCAATAACTTCCAGATGCTGGCGATCCAAGTCTGAGTAGATGCTTTAATTCTGTGTCCCAGGTACCTCCCTTGCCTGACTACTGCTGGCCCTGTTGAAAATGGACCAGGGCACGACAATCATCAAACAGCTAGGGTTCACTGGGGCCCACTGATAGGGAACCCAAGCATTAAAAATTTAGCTTTAGTTATAGTTGATAAGCTCAAGTGACTAATGCACGTAGAAAGCTGTCATTCCAGGAACTGGAATGCATGACCTCCGTGACCCCAGGAGGTCAGCAAGTAATTCAACCTCTGTGCCCCAGGGGTCTGTGGTTCGTGGAGATGGTACCTGAGCCACTGTATTCCAGGGAGGAAACACCGTGATGCAGATAAAGAATTGCTGATCATGAGATAAAGATATACTAGGAAAATGGCTGCTGAACTGAAACTCTTATCTGATTAACCTTTTTTCCAAATCCCTTACTGACCCTTTCTGCTCCTTATAAAAAGGTGGGCTTGAGATGAGATGTTAAGACAGTTTTTAGGGTACATACCCCAGTATCTTCTCAGATTGCCAGCATCTGAACAAAGCCCCTCTAAAGATTCAACCTTTGTCTCTACTTACTTGTTCTGGTGGTGACAGGCAGTGAGAATGCACACTGTTCTGGTTTCATCACCAAAGTAACAGGGTATGACAACCCTTCCTCTGGGGTTCATAATGTCTCTTCCTCTTTCACACACCAAACAGACCCACCCTCAACCCACAAGAGCCCAGGGTAACCCACTGTTCCCGTAGGTGATACAGTGTTGCCAAGTGTTTTGCTACTACCTAACATGGATCACTTCTTCTCCAACCTGCATTTAAAATTTTCGTTACCTTTCTAGCCTCTGGGAACAAATGTCATGTTAGCCATCAGGCATTACTCTCCACTGGGTCTCAAGGTCAGTATCACGTATATTAGACATTTGTATGGCAGCACCCCATTTCAAGGTGCCAGTCTCAGTGTTAAGATACTTGTTGCTGCACAATATAGTGACTTAACACAACACCGTTTTATTTTCTCATAATTCTGAGGGGTGGAAGTTCCCCAGGGTGCTTGCTACCTGGCAGTTCACTGCTCTTTCTGGTACTGGCTTGGGCCACTCTGCTTGTGTGTGGCTGGCTCGCACGTACAAGAGTGCCTCACACACAGGCTCAGCCCTCGCATCCCCTCCTACCACCCTCTCTTTGTGGATAGGCTGGGCTTCCTCACAGCATGGTGGTTTCAGAATAGTCCTACTTTTCATGTAATAGCTGTTTTCAAGAGGAAACATTCCTGAAATGAGGATAAAAGCTGCGTACTCTTTAGGCTCAATCTTGGAAATTACCCAGAATTACTTCTGCCGTAAGCAAAGCCAGTCACAGGCCCAGCCCAGAAGCAAATGGAGAGGATGACCCAAGAGCAACCGCCGGTATGGATTATTTACAGATTGTCATGGTTTCCCCCCAGTGCCTTTCTTTTTCTCTCTGTGGTAGGCGAACCTGGTTTAGCATCTCTGATCAGTCCGCTTGGGCCACTATGCCATTCAATACGCTCCAACGTGTTCGAGCTGCTGCCTTGATTAGGAAACAAACCCTTCTCTTCTCTTAGGTAATCCTCTGTCACATGGGCTACAAAATCTTCTACTATGTCGTTTAAAGGTCCTATAGAGGTGCTACTGAATCAGTTTTCTAATTTTCTTAATTGAAGCTCAGTTTTTTTGATCTCCTGTCCCTAGTTCTTGTGTGAGTCCATGAGAGCTGGGCTTAGTTGATCTCAGCAAAGGAAAAGGAACTCTTGAAAATTCCTATGTGTCTAATTTATCCTTACATCTTTTAGTCAACTTCATTAAAATCAACTCAGAGTATTTAAACTATTTACATTTAATGTAATTATTGCTATAACAAGGTTTACATTTATTACACCCTTATTTGTTTTCTTATTTATACTTTATTCTTTTTCCCCTCTTTCACTTAATTTGTTTGGATTAACTGAGTATATTTTTATATCCTGACTTATCTCTACCTTTGACCTATTAGATATACCTGCATTTTAGTGGTTGCTTTATGGTTTAAAATAATATTTAAGCCACAGCACGGTACCCTCCAGTATTATAGTACTTCCCATATAACAAAAGAAACTTACAGTAGTCTATTTCTATTTTCCCCACCTTTCCTTTGTACTACCACTATTTTTTTCTATATATGTTATGAGCTCCACAATACATAGCTATTATTTTTACTTTAAACCCTAAGGCACTGTTTAAAGAAATTGTTGAGACAACACAACAGTCTTTTCTATCCCTCTGTTATCTTCCACGTCTCCGTGCTTTTAGATGGCACAGTTTTTCTTCTGTGAGAAGAGCTTTTTTCAGCGCTTCTTTTAGTCCTGGCGATACATCCCCTCAGCTTTTGTTTGTCAGGAAAAGTCATCATTCCATCTTCATGTCTGAAGACCACTATCACTGTCTATAGAATTTTGTCTTTACAGAACAATTTCTTCCAACAATTTTAGGACACTGGTCTTTTACCTTCTGCTTTGCTTTGTGATACAATGTGTACATTCATTTTTGTTTTCACTTCCCTGTACAAAATACGTCTCCCCCCACCACCCCCGGATATTTTTACTATTTTATCTTCATTGCTTATTTTCAGAATTTTCGTTATCATGCCCTTTGGTGTAGCATTCTTTGACTTTGCCTTCCTTGGGATTTGACAAGTTACTTGAATTACTATATATGGTGAATACACACCCCCCGCCCCAATTTCTTCCATTTCCCTCAATGTTTTTCTTTCTATTCTCTTCTTCTGAAACTCCAACTGAACATTTAGGGTTTGCCAGTGTGTGCAGGTCCTGGCTGCTGAGTTCAGTGTTTTCCTGTCCCCTCCCTCTGTATCTCAGTTTCGTTTCCCTCGCTCTGTTTTCAGACAGACTTGCCTTTCCCTCCTCAGTGTTTCATCTCCTGTTGAGCGCACCCACTGAACACTGTTAGGAAGGGAGCGCTGGGATGGACCTGAATCATGCCGGCTCCTGTGCTAGGATCAACTCCAGGCCAGCCGCATATTACTGCGGGTCACCTTTATCTCTGTCCAGCTAGACTCAGCCTGTTTCCTGGTCCTGCTGTGCTTTTCTGGGGGTTTCCAAGGAAGAGTGACCTCAATGGTATGACATCCTCACGTGCCGTGACCAAGTCCCTCAAAGCCTGATCGATGAGGCCCCTTGGTCCGGGTCTCAGAGCAGCGAAGGTCAGCATCGTTTCATGGTCGGTTGGCCGGCTGCCCAGGGCCACGTGCGCAGGACTCCCTGACGCAGCCTGGACTCAGCTGGATTACCAGTGTCTGTGCGTGAGGGTATCCCTTGTTACTGCTGGTTAAGATCCCTGGGGTTGCAAGCAACATAATAAAAATAAAGGACCTCTTTGCGTGTGCAGTCATATTTCAACGAGCCTAAGTATAAAGGTGAAGATGAGCCTCAGGACGGAGGTGCTGGAATCAGGGGCCAAAAAGCCACTGACACTACAGGTAATCCTCAAGAAAGAGAAAGGGATTGGATTGGTTTGGGACAAATTATCCAGTTTTAATTAATCATGTCCAACTGGACATTTTGTGCCGAGGTAGCTATAGAGGGCCCCCTTGTGGAAGGGGATAGGGTATTTTCAGAAAAGGGAAGAGAATCTATTCTATATACTATATAATATACAAACAACTTATTTTCAGTTTAACATATTAAAATTTTTTTACAACTGTACCACTTGGTAAGAGCCTAAAAGATCAGCTACATAAACCAGCTCAATCTATGCTGCCCGGTGGAGAGGCCCCGAGCCACTTCTGGCTACTACCCACTTGAAAGGAGACTAGTCCAAGGCGAGATGCTCACTAAGTATGCAACACACACTGGGTTTTGAAGATCCAGTAAAAAAAACAGAATGAAAATATTGCATTAATATTTGCAATTAACCACATGCCTAGGTATGTTGCAAAAAAGAACACATAAGATCGAAATTAATTTTTATCTTTTTTTTTCTTTAACGTGGCTGCCAGGAAATTCTTAATTACATACTTAGCTCACGTCCTATTTCTCTTGGACTGTTCTGAGTGAGATCCAGAGCATCTTTTGACACCGAACGTGCAGTATAAAGAACTCGTGCAAGTGTTGTGAGCATGACGCAAGGCATCGCAAACGCTGTGTGTGCTAAGCGCTCGTTGGAACCCTTTTACCACATCTGTAAGTTTGTTTCCACCTTCTGTGCACTTTGCTTTTCTCTGCAGACACAGGCCTTCTGGCTGCTACTGCTACCTCCCTCCGCAGGCCTGGGAGCTGCATCCCTCCAGGCCGCTGACAGCCAGTGGCTGACCGTGATGGATTTTAAGCAAGCCCAGCTCCTGTCCTTTTATCTTTTAACAAATTGCAAAGTGCGAACTATAGTCCAGAGCTGCCCACAGGACTGGGCTAAGATCAGGCCTGCCTGACGTCACACCCTTGACAAACTTCCCCTCCCTGTTCTGCTTCCCAGCGTCTCACCTGCCCCTCCTGGGAGCCCATGGGTCCTCGTCTCAGGCTCTGCTCCCAGGGAGCCTAACCGAAGTCACACGATGCCCATGTTCTCTGCTAGGCGGCTGAGACTGCATGGCTGAGCCACATGGGGTCCACAGAAACCTACCACTTAGGGTCTTAATCAGTATCTGCTCTCCAATGAAAGGCAATCAAGTGTGTGCACACAACACTGAAGGAGGTCTAAAGGACACTATGAAAAACCTGAGAAAAGTAACTTCTTTTTTCCAAAGAAGATCAAATGGATCTGAAAACTTACCCTCGGACTTACAGAAAAGTGCATTTGAGTGGTTCTGGACATGTGCAGAACACGTGTGGTGGACCAGGGGCATCCTCGACTAACTAGCTAAGTGCCCCAGGACTTGCCAGGCGTGCCTGTTAGACTTCACTTCCCACCGCAACCCCGGCCAAAACAAGACAGAACAACGCAACGGCAGCAACTGAAACAGCAAATGAAGTCAGAACAGTGGAACACACCACACTGAAGTGGGTGCGATAAAAATGGAAGGCCCTGGAAAAGAACAAACAGGATGTTTGTGAAGGACCTGACAGTTAAAACTAGACTGGGTAATCAAAACACACTTCTTTTCTCATGTTTAAAAATAACATAATTCGATATAAAGATGGATTTTTTTTTAATTTGCACTTAAGGCTGTTCTGTTGTCTTAGTATAAGAGGTAAGCAATGTATTCCTGTTGAGTGTACAATTTCCGTAAGAAATATCTCTCTCTGTCCTCCTACTAATACACCACCTTTCTCTGACTCCTCACTGACTAATCCCCTTCTTTGCAATTATGGTTACATCAGGGCATAAAGATAATGGTTAAAAAATTTACTAAGAGGCAAATGAGGCGATAGAGATATAAATGTGAACAAATTACACTGTAATAGAGCTTACCAAATATTTCCATTTTTCCAGGAGAGAAAAGTTCTCATAAAGAAAATCCCACAAGTTACTATAGCGATCATTTTAAGGTGGATCAAGATGCAAATAACATTAAAATTGCCCAGCTTCCAAAGTTATCATCAACACAGAGGGCAGCGGAGGGGGAAACGTGCATCTCTAACAGCTTTATTTTAGAGAAGAGGCAACCAAGACCTTAAAGATAAGAACTGTGTTGAGATTCCCTTTGATGGGACCACCCTCCCCTGCTTCTTGACCTGGGAAGCCCCCATTCAAGGCCCAGACCGGATGTCCTCTCGAGAAAGTGTTCCTGTTACTTCTGTCTCTTTTAACAATCACAACAAGCCTCTTAAACTTGCCCGGACATAAGGATCCACGGGCCCCATCTCGGTGCAGGTGGATCAGAGATTCGGATGGTCTGTATGCAGCACCTGAGAGTCTGTGTCTCAAACAACAACTTGAGAGGGCTCTCAGGGTATCAGATGTGGAAAGCATCAATTTCAACCAATGTCTGGCTTCAAGGCTGAGGCTGCCAGTTGGTGACACTGTGGTTTAGGCTGGCTTCAGCAGCACCCTCACGTGTTAGCCCACGTGAGGGCATGAAGTCCAAGAGGGCTGCGGCTTCATCACTCCCTGGGTGCGTAATTACGTCATCCAGGACGCGTCCTTCCCCGGCCCCACTCTGCTGGAGGCAGCTCTAGTGTCACCTTTAGGCCGGTTTCCCTCAGGGGTATTATATGGTCTCTTACGACCAACCAAGTCCCCTCACCCCCAGAACATCGCTCCTAGTGTCTCAGTGCCCCACAGCTCCGTCCTTGAGCCCAACAATGACGGTGAGGGAGAGGGGAGGGGAGTACTTCACTGTAACTGGCAAAGGATAATTGGCTATGGGCAATCGGCCATAAGAGATCGGTAAATGGATGTATCTGTGCACGACATCTGGTCTCCTCCTCTGGACCATTCTTCAGTGATGTCAAGAATCGTGTTGTATTTATTCTTGTATCTATGTGACCTGGGACAGAAGGTGCTCGGTGTTGCTGGACGGATGCTGTATGAATCAAGAGCTTGGCGGGGACTGAAGTGGTGGCCCCAGAGCCGTCACTCCCACCTCACTGCTCTCATGTGGTCCCTGTCGCAGAGGGGAGGAAGCCCCTCTCAGCAGGCTGCCAATATGGAATACAAGGGAAGAAGGAAAGTGGACGCAGTGTTTAGGGCAAGCACCCTCGTTCAGCTACTCCCCCACTGAGCCTGGCAGTACCGCTGATAAAGTAACTTCGCTGCCAAAAACGTCCAGGAGTGAGACTCACTGAAACATCGGGGCACGCATCTGTACCTCACCTGCTTCGGCCTTGGCAGAGGACTTTAAAATCCCATGCCCGCTAATCCGAACACTTCTTCAGAGGTGATCATAATATATAACTCGCCTAGCTCTCGTATTGTAGAGAAACATTTTATGGCC
The DNA here is from genome assembly GCF_021234165.1 of Pteronotus mesoamericanus. Taxonomy (NCBI): domain Eukaryota; kingdom Metazoa; phylum Chordata; class Mammalia; order Chiroptera; family Mormoopidae; genus Pteronotus; species Pteronotus mesoamericanus. Next base: position 96,912 of record NW_026555043.1, read on the forward strand.
TTAGGAGACAGTTTCACTCGTGTTATTAAAATCCAATTACATCATGTTTTCTTCCAAGGAAGGCCAAGCACTCGAGGGACAATACTGCAGTCAGCCTCACTCGTCTCTTGGAAGTAAGTGACCCAGACGGAGCCTTGACACTGCGCATAACGCCCTCTGCTCCTCCTTTCCAAAGACAGGGATGAGCACGCTGGCCTGGCTGCCCTCCCATGACAGAGCTCGACAGGGAAAACCGGGATGAGAGGAACCATTCTCTCTCTCCCATGAGCTGACACACGTCGCCTTCCTTGGGAGAACATGAGACCTGTACACGGTGCTGGCAGATGGACAAGAAACCACCATATCAGGTGGTCAAGGCGACTTCAATAAAGTGAATCAAACAAGGTTTCTCAACATAATCTCACGGCTAATCATGACTCTTATCACAAGCGACGGCCTCGAACCAAGCAGCCTGTTAAAAATAATGAGAGGAATGATGACAATAGTATTTATCATTCATTATTACTTTTTATATTTTGGGTAGCTTAGAGGCATTTTTATAAAATGAACAACAGCCCCTGTAAGATGGATTTTATTTTTCTCTTCAGTAGTCAGATGCTACTATTCTGTGGAAGGTCATATGACTGGGGTGGGGAGGCTCCCAGAATTCAAACCAAGCGTGTCATGTCCAAAGTTCAAGACCTCTCTGCTAACCCACGCTGCTCTGGAATACTTGAGCTGAGACTTGGGCAGAACTCTGCTTTGTTGGATCTGAACAAGTCACTTAATGTCTCATTGAGCAACATTCTTCAAACGAGGACAGCACAAAAGAAAAATCAGCTTAAAAAAAAAAGAAAACCCAGCTTATTCCTTTGCTGTAACTAGGCTGAAGTATTTTCAATGTGGTTGAAAGGTCCAGCCACCTCTAAACAGGAGCAATTACTGCTATTGTTGCCAATAAAGCGGAATCCCAGCGAGCAGCGAGCAGCGAGCTCCACGCCCAAGGCCTGGCGTGCGCTCAACACCGGTGGAAATCCTCTGAGAAAGAACAAAGACCGAGGGCAGCGGGCTTAGTCTCCCACAGCCCTTTCTTCGTGCCAAGCCTTTCAGATGGCAGAGCACGCGCATTTAAATTCAAAAGGTATTTTTTATGATTATTTAATAAAGTAGGGATGAAGTAAGCAAATAACAGTCGAGAAGTATCATTTAATTTCCCAGAGTGCCCTGAGAGACATATCACGGAGGGAAGCCATGGCAATTACTTGGAAATTCACTGTCAGGAGCATTCAACGAATTCCAGCTACAGGAAAGTACCCAACAGTACCGGGAAGCAGGTGGAAGTGGCCCTGGTCAGAAAATAAACAGAGTAGCAACAGCACACAGGGCTGAGGCTGAAGATGAAAAATTCCAGATCAGAGGCAAAATGTCCAGTCTGCCAGTTATCTCCCAGCTGAGAATCTTCTAGCACCCAGTGCAGGGCTGGAGGAAGGTTTGAGACACACCTCAAGGGTGCTCAGCTCCCTCTGGGTACGAATGTATTTCAGCCACACCGAACTGATGGATTTTGACATGTTTTTAATGTCAGGTTTCACTTTTTATTTTGCTTCTACCTCCCCATCTCGTTTGTTCTCCAGCTCCAAATGTCGACAATATTTTTTTTTCATTGACCACACCAAACGTGGTCAGGGTGGGATCTGAAAGCGGTTCCTTCCCATCCGCACACCAATGCGGGCGGGGGGCTGCCAGGACGCAGCGGCGGTGCAGAGGCAGGTCCGGCTCTCAATGCCCCCCCTGCCCTGCACACCCTCGGTCTCCTCACAGCGCGGCAAGCGGCTCCCTGCCAGGGAAGCCTCGCTTGCTCATGCTACGTCTCTGCCCTCTGACCCACTGAGTGAACACACAGCGACCGAGAGTCACTGCATACGAGATGTCAGACGGCTTGCACCTGCGGAGCTACTGTAATCCCTCCCCCACTGGGAAGAAAGCACCCCAGAAAAGTAGCTGATAGGGAAATGGGAAAAATCAAGAAATTGTCTTTATATTACTGCATTCTTATTGGGTTTTTTTTTTTTTTTTACTTTGCTTGAGCTGACTACTGATGCATTCATTTATCTATGTATCTACGTATCTATATATCTCACATATATAACACAAATATATATATAACACAAATATACGCAGGCACAGTAAGAAAGTAACATAAAAAGGTCACCTTGATTTAAAACAGCAATTTAGAGTCTGTTCTTTTCAGCATTTGTATTTCCAAATAGAACTATCTCTTTAAAATTAGAGGTAGTAGCCTCTGTTGAGTCTTTTATAAACCTCAACTGAAAAAAATTAAATCAGCTATTGTTTTTATAAAAAAGGTTTCATGGTGAGATAGACCTATGGAAAGTAAGTGGAATGTGTACCAGCTTGTTCTCTCACTGGGACAACTTGGATGACTCTTTTATAGATTTTTCTGTGAAGTAATTAAAGTCCAATTAATTGGAAAAATATACACAACGGGCATTCTGAATATTATATCTCCAGCAGAAGCAAATTTTATTGCTTTAAATGAGTGGCTACACCCAATGTTGCAACTTTAAATTCTGAGCTGCCAAGCAAGTGTTTAAAAAAATACACTCTTGCACTTTGGTGGCCAGGAAGCAATCTCTGCTGCAGGGCAGAGACAGCGCGCCTCCTTTGGGAGCTGATTACAGTGCGGTCAGTTTGCACAGCCTGCCGGTACCCCTTTCTCATCTCACGGCTCTACCCAAAAATTATGCTGTAAATACAATAATTTTAAATGGACAGAAGAAGTGGACCCCTGATAGGAATCCCAGGGGAATATCTCTCTGGTATAAAAAGTTTACAAAGTAATTTATCTGTTTTTCTCTAATTAGACTTTCACATTCTCCACATGCATAAATTCAGCTGTTGGTCCCTAAGGCCCCCCTTCCCGGCAGTTTATATTCTGTTTGTACATAATTCTAGCTGTAGTTGCAACTTTGTATTCTCGATGGATTAACATAGGACAGGTTTCTTTTCCATTCTGGTCACACCAGAGGCAGGACAGGGTGGCCGTGGGCTCCAGGAGGGACTCTGGCTCTGTACTCCAGGGGACTACTGGGGGGTGGTCCTCAAAAACGCAGCTCAGGGTTTCCCTGGCACAACCCAGCAGGCAGGTGGGAGGAGGGAGAATGGGAGGGGGCATGCAAGGAAAGCACATGTGTGCTTAACTTGCCACCATATGAAAACAACAAATTACTTCCTCTCACGGCCCGCTGGCAAGAACGGCTCGCGCGGTCTCTTACGTGCAAGGGGCCAGACAATGCAGTTTATCTGCAGTTAGAGGAAGAGGAAACGGGTCTGGCAGACACCTAGCCAGACCTCTGCAACATTTTTCAGGTGTTGCCTCAGTTTGACCTTTTCTGTCTCCCTTCCTAGCTTTCTTTCCTTCACCAAAGAAACCTGCCATTGGAAGGTGATGATCCAAATATTTTTCTTGTGACTTTCCTTCTTTTCTCTTACGAAGGCAGCCCGGATGCGGTTTCAGAGTCAACGAACATCATGCAGAGCGTACATGAGGCAGGCGTGAGACAAAGACATTACCATGCACATTATTTGGCCATTTTGTACAGGAACAAACCTTATAGTCTGTGCTTGGGATGACCCATCTGAGGCCCAGGAACCAGCTCAGCACACACAAGAGGTATCAGTGGAGTCAGCTTTCCTATTTGCTCCCGTGATGGACTGATTTCTACAACTAGCCAACTTGATGCTTTTACCAGAAAGCATTATTTTTTTGGTACCCAGTTGTTTTCTTAAATCCTTCCTGATTTTTACTCTCCCATCCAACGTTTTATCTAGTTGTCTCGAAACAAAAGCCCTTGCCACTCTGTGTGCCTACTCAGGCCTCTCATGAACAGAAGAGACCGTCAACATCTACGCATCGAGAAATCAGAATTAACAATATAAAACTAGTGTTAACAATTTTTAAAGCTCTTACAAAAGCCCAGAATCGCAGAAATTTTCCATTAAAACTAATTTTCTTGAGGAAATAATTTAGTTCAGCAATTTATTTTTCTACCTTATTGGGGTTCATTTTGCTGCTGCTGTCAAATACGTATCATGTCTAGAATCTGATGTTCTGCTATTTTCACGACAAATGTGTAGTGCTTCAGCTGCATTCCTACAGCAACGGCTTCCCTGGAAAAATCTGCTACAAACTTCAAGCAACTACCAAAATATTTTCTGCATTATATTGTTTAAGTGGACATCATCTCTGTGGCTTTCTTTTGAATTCTTTTTGTAACTTTGTCAGCTGATTCTTACCCAATACTAAGACTTTAAACTAACTCTCTTCCTCCCCCAGAGTATCACTTACACTGATCATGACTTAAGTCCTTCCTGACATTGTCTCCTCCTGTACTTTGGGGCCATCAGCACGCGTTCTACCTAAAGCGTAATCCCTGTCTCATTCCTGACACATGAAACCAGGACTCACATCTGGGCCATTCCTTTTCCCCGATTCCCATTCCTCACAAGATCTCATCTGTGTTTAGAATCTTGGCTCTGGGTGATCTTGGGCAGGCTGGGCTAATTTCTCCGAATGACTTTTCCATCCCTTTGCAATGGGAAGGCACGACTCTATCCCAACCGCCGCAGCCGTACCTTGTAGACGGCTAGGACCAAGTGAGTATCTATACAGCAGGGCCCTCTCTTCCAACGTCCAGTGCAGACCTGGCACCCTACAGACAGGATCCTCCTGTGTTAATTAGTTATTGCTACATAGCAAATCATAACAAACTTAGTGGCTTTAAATGACATGCATTTATTACCTACTTCCTGTGGATCAGAGCCTGGGCACGCCTTAATTGGGGCCTTTGTCTCAGGGTCCCTAAGAGGCCACAGGGAAGGAAGTGGTCAGGCCTGGCACCTCCTCTGAAAGCACAACGGGAGAGAAGCCCACTTCCACACTGATGCAGTTACCGGAGGAATTCAGTTAGCTCTTCACGGGCTCCTCAGCTGACGGCCTCGGGCCCTGGGCGGCTGTCAGAGGCTGCCCCCGGTTCCCTGCCTCCTCGAGCTGACAATCCACTTTCTGAAAGGTAGCACCGGGGGACAGTCCATCGAGCGAATCTGCTAGCAATATGGAACTTACAATCTCTCGTCACCCATCAGCAAGGTGACATCTAGTAGCTCTGTTGTGCTCTATTACGCACAAGCAAGGCTGTAAGCCATCCTATCCCAGGGAGCAGTGAGCACACGGACCAGGGTAGCAGAAGGCAGAGGTCATTAGAGGTCACCTGAGAAGCAGCTCGACACACTCTCCAACCATGCCTTCCCTCATGGCTACAGCAGCTCGACACTGAGCTTCTCCCGTGGCCTGGCCACTCCGCTGGGTATTTAGTATGTAAACGTGAAATGTGTTCCCCTGTTGTTAAAGAGCTCAAAGTCCAGGGGTTTCCATTACTTTTTCTATTAAGCCTATTTTTAAAAAGAAGCAAAGATATTAAGAGTGTGCTCTTTATAAACAGGCTGAATGGCTTTCTCTGTGCAACTTAATAATGGAGTATTGGGAACCCTTGAGAAAAGAAACATCTAGCAAATCAATCAATCATAAAATCATAGACTCCAGGCCTAGAGGAGACAGTCAATCAACCAATCAGCCAATATCTATTGTGCACTTTCTGTGTTCAAAGCCTTTGCTAGTTGCCAAAGTCCAGAGTCTGAAGGGGAATAAAGGCTGCAACAATTGAAAAGGAGCTTGATAAATTGAAATGGAGAATTAATTTATCCTTCAATTATTTTTACATATAAACAAATGCTGAAGCAGGCTCCTCCGGGGCGGGGGAAATTGAAGGAGAGGATACTTCAGGGAGAGAGATGGGAAAAAACCATAAACCGGAAGAATGCAGGGAGGAGAGTTCACTGCCAAGAGACCGTGGGGACCCAGGGCCTCTAATTAGGGAAGCTGGCCAGGCATTTGGTTATCTCTGCGATACAATGTATGGAAACAAGAGACAGGCACGCATAGTTAGGCCAGGGGTGCTGTGGGAGCAGAGAATATGATTAGACCACATACAAGTCATTTACGTTCAGAAGGCGGCCAGCGGATGAGGGACTAAGTTCATTCAAGACGCATAATTGAACAAATACAAATTAAAAACAGCAAGAAAGAAAAAATTAGCTGTGGGATTCTATTTTTCTTTTAATTTTTTTTCAACTGCAGCTCTATAGAGATGATAAATAAAGATTTTAGAAAACCACGTTTAATAACGAATAGTTTCTGCACTTCACTTTCTGAAGTCAGGTTGAAAGCTGAATGTCCACTGAGGTATTAAGAGGGAATAAAAAGAAATATTCAATGTTTACAGGTCTTTTGAGGACGTTTTTCACTGGGGAAACAAAAAATGTCACTTGGGGAGAGACTGGGTGAATAGGGAGGGTAGGGCATGGGGGTCATGCCGTTTTTGGTCAAACCCTGCTGAACACTCGGTGCAGTCCGGGCAGGTGCCCTCATAAGTCATTCGTTATGAACTGGGCAAACACGATGAAAGAGTCTTCCTAAAAACTCACTGAAGCCAAACGCAGCCTCTCACAACACCACCAGCTGACACAGTGATACAGGTGGTTCCAAGAACACTCACCCAGCGGGGGAAGCCTGCTCCACAAGGGGCCTGCCCTCCAGAAGGTAATTCCCATTTTTTGGGTCCCCTCTCACACATATGGTACACAAAAACCAGCAAAACCAGTATGATGTTAGCGGTCAGGATATCCGATGTCACGGGGGAAAGGGGGGATTGGTGATAGAAAGACCCAGAAGGTGGTTTTTTGAGATATAACATCTTGACTCGATACTAAATATGCAAAACCGTGAAAAGACACTTCACCAAAGCAGTTTTAGAGACGGCAACTGAGCATATGGAAAGACATCGCATCATTCATTAGGGAAAAGGCAAATCAGAACCACAGCACCACCCACGAGCGCGCTAAAATTAAAAAGGCTGACAGCGCCGCACGGCGAGACAGGGAGCGACCGCAGCGCGCCCATGCTGCAGCCCGGGGAACACGGCCAGGCGGCTCCCGAGGGACGCGGCGCTGCCGTAGGGGCCGGCCATTCCGCCCCTAGATGTTCAGCCGAGAGGACTGAAGACAGAGGCCTGCACCATGACTGGTACCTGCACATTCCTAATGCCTTTGCTCATGATGAGCAAGACCCCGAGGCAACCCAAGTGTCCAGCAACAAGAGATCAGTCATGCGTACTGTAGCGAATCTATGCGGCGGAATGCTATTTCACAGTAAAAGGTAGGAAACTACTGAGACATGGAACTACTGGATGAAGCACTATGATGAGTAAGGGAAATCATATGTGAAAAGGCTACGTTTCCATTGGTACTAAAATACAGAAAATGCAAACTCACCTGTTTTGGCAGAAGGCAGATCGGGGATGCCTGGGATCAGCCAGGGGTGAACTGCAAAGAGAAAGACAACTTTCAGTCACGGCAGAAAGTTCTGTACATTTACTGTGGGAGGAGTTTAACAGGAGGACGCCTCTGTCAAAATCGGTCACCTGTGCACTTTAAATGGATGCCATTTCCTGTATGTATATCATACATCAATAAATTTGACCAGAATGACATCACTGAGGAAATGAATACGCACACCCGACTGGTAAAAATATGTCTAATATATGCCTATGCACAAATATATGAAGGACACTTTTAACTTAATAATAGTCAACTGAATTTGAAAAAAAAATGTTGATAAACATAGTAACAAGAAGATACATGTGAATGACCAACAAGCACAAGAAGCAATCCCCAACAGCCTGAGTCCTCAAGAAGCGCAAGTTAAAATTACAGTACCTAGTAATTTAAAGAGAAACAAAACCTACGTCCTGGACATGCAGTAAATGAAACATTAAATGAAACATTCATGCATTGCTGGCACCAAGGTAACATAGTACACACATACTGGAAATAAAAAATGCAGGCATGCATACAACAATTATATGCAACAATTTTTAGATACAACCCAACAATTTCTCCTTTAGTACATATCCAAGATCAATAAAAGCAAATGCCCACACAGAATACATGCCCATACATGCCCATATTTTGTGTAGCTTTATTAATAATTACTAAAAAAGAAACAACTGTCCATCAACAAGAGAGTGGGTATGCACGTTGTGGTGGTAAGCACTGAAATACTATAAACTATAAAGGAACTCCCCACTTACATAGGCCACAACATGGATAAATCTCAAAAATACCAAGGACATCCTTATAACGTAAGAGTGCATTTACATGAAATTTGAGAATACTCAAGACTCATCTACGGTGACGGCTTATGTAGCTTATTTAGGGCGCAGGCTTGGGAAAGGGCTATTGATTGCAAAGGAGCACATGAGAGCACTTTGGGGGTGATGAATATGCTCTATATCTTGATTATGGGAATATAAACTTGTCAAAGAGTATCAGACTGCGCACTTAAAATGCATGCACTTTATTGTATGTAATTACATCTTAATAAAGTTGAGTTTAAAAAATTCAAAAGTGTGGTTGCCATCGGAAGGAGGAAAGGGGGTGAGAGGGCTTCAAAGGCATTGCTGACAGTTTTATCACCAGGTGATACGGTGTGAGTTAAATACAAGGGTTTTTGTTGTGTTATATTTTAAGTCCTTATATATACATATTTATTCTTTGTATGGATGAAATACTTCATAAATAAAAAAGAGATTAGCCTTGCTCTTGGAGATGATAGAGGCCATGCATATAACTGACAGTTATTAATATACTGACTATATTAAAAATTTCTGCAAGACAATAAACAAAGATAAACAATCCAATAAAAATTGGGCAAGATGTATGAGTAGGCAATTCATATCGGAGGAAATGTGAAAGTCGATATACATATAGAAAAAGCTCCGCGCAATAATAATCATAGAAATGCAAATTAAAACCATAATAAGATATCAATTATCACAACCAGAACATCACTAATAAAATGGTGTTGTGCTAATAAAGTCTGATGAGGAATATGAATATAGATGGGTAGAACCAGACTGACAAGCAAATTTCAAGCCAAGCTGAAAAAGGGGCATGTTCTGATCTAGAGAAACTTACCCACAGATGCTCAAGGATACATATAAATGTTCTTACCAGCAATGTTCGTAATAGCAAAAAGAAGTAAAGCAAAAGAAGAAAACAAGCTAAATGTCCATCAACATGATTCATGTAACAGAATACTATAAAACAAATATAAATGCAGGTGAATTGCAAACGATGTTGGGTGAAAACTGGAACAATGCCAGACTTAATAGGAAGCAGGTATTTTTTATGGGAGTTCAAAGAAAAAAAAATCAAGTAAGGACAATCATTTCAAATTCGCACAAGTGCAGTTAGACCAAAAGCTTCCAAAGGGCCCTCCACTGATGTGCCCAATAACACAGAATCAAAATACGTGCAGAAGTTGATACTATAACCATGTAAAGAACACTTACAAGTTAGAGAGAGAAAACTGATACAAAGAAGATACATGGAGAAAGACAATAAACAAAATATTCATAATATAAGACACAAAGAGCTGAGAAACGTATAAACACACTTCTTATAAGTAACTAATGAATTGCAAATTAAATCAAAGTCAGCTTTTCCATCCATCAAGAGACAAATGTTACAAAAGAGTCAATATATTTCTGCATGGGGTCCAGAAAGAATGATACTCTCCAACGGGACTAATTGATAAAATCTTTCTGCGAAGCACATTGTTAAAATACATTAATAGTTTTAAAATATTCATGTGTTCTGGTCAAGTAATTAATATTGTAGAATAGATGCTAAAGAAAGAGTAAGAGATGTGAACAAAGACTTGCTTGCTTTTGAGTCTAACTTGCATGTTATATGCTTTTTAAAATTATGGATTTTTTTTTTAAATGATCAGAAAAAAATGTAGAAGACAGCTAAGTGGAAATTAAAAAATTTCAAAAAGGGCTGCCTCTTTTTAGGTTAACATTCAAAAAGAAATGGAGCACATATATTTATGAGGAAGTTTTTAAAGCATTAATTATAAGATTTAATAAGTTGGTAAAGCTTAAATGTTCATTAGCAAAATAGTTTACCTAGCCATTGTGTTTTTAAAATATAGTACATATTTTTACTATAATATATTTACTATATTACTATATAATATATAATTATATAATTTTGTATTTTAAAATAAAATTGATCATTTGAGGCATGAGTAAGGGCACAAAATACTTAATGAAAGAGATTTACTGCAAGATCCTGCATCCAGGATGGTATCAATGCCATGTTACTTGAGGCGGGTGAGGTATACCTGTCTACTTGAAAAATAAAAGGGGGTGTGTGCTTCTTAAACACATCACTCTAATATCTCTGTTTCATTTCACAATTTAGGAGGGAAGTTTACAACCTCTGAGGAGATACTGAAGCTGCTTTGGAAGCATCACTGTCAGAGAACTGGACTTCGGGAGAAGCTGCCCTCGCTGGATTTTCTGGGTCACCCTGCCCCCGCCCCCTCCCTGCCTTCACACTTTCTGTAGCTCCTTTGCAGTTTAACTGCCTTTGACATTCATAGAGCGACCAATCCAGTTTCTGAACTGCTCCCCCAGGTGGCAAAATCTCCCCTTCAAATGGCCCATTAAATTTAGTTGAAAATCAGAGCAGCAGAAAAAAGCCAGCAGCATGCAGCCCCAACTCCAGGCCTCCCCCTAGGAACAGGTGGTTAACTTGCGGTACCAACCCATTTCTCAAAGGACATTGGCTAAATCCACGTCTGGTTTAAGAGTGGGATCTTATTACTGAGTTGAGCTGCTCTAGGAAGGTAGAAAATGCAAGATGTAGGATAAAGACAGTTACAGTAAAGGTTTCTTTCTTTTAAGAAATCTTTGGCAACTTCGATCCCAACCATTTTTCGAGCCATATTTGGAAATATAGGCATTAGAGGAGAAAGGGAAAGTGAGAAATTACTCTTAACTGTTGAGGTGATTTAATAGATCCTGGTGAATAGATCGCTTAGAAGCCACGCCTGTTGGCTTGGAATGCAGAAGGGGGAGAGAGAGGGGTGTGTATCGGGGGGAAGGGAGGGGTCCTTCATGCTAAGATGGTTTTAAGTTCTTGTACAAAGCTCCACTATGTTGCTTTTCATTATCAGCTCTCACTTGTGTTTACAAAACATCTTGATGATACAGTTCCTCTAAAATTGCCTCGTCTATTATGTGTGTTAAGATGACTTCGTAATTTGAGGATACCTGGGAAAATACATGGGCTTTGTATTGTGAATACTCATATTGCTATATGAGAAGTAAGCTGTCCCCGTGTTTATGTTTGCACTTTGAACACTGCATTTCACTTTCCGTATTGCCAAAAGGAAGCTTTCTTAAAGAGAGGCCTGGTCTTTGTGGTTTTGTACTTCAATGGCTCAGAGACCAAAATTCCTCAGGCCTTCTGTGCGCACAAATCACCGGGGATCCTGCAGACCACGCATGAGCTGGCAGCTGGGGTGGGGCAGGGCTCGGCGCTTCCAGTCAACGGCCTGGTAACATCAGTGTGGCTGTGCCAAGACCCACACTTTGAGAGCAAGGTCCTAAGTAGGCCTGCCCCAAAATATGTTTAATAAATGTCCACGGCTTTCACAGAAAGAGATTATCTTGAGGTGGGAGTCTTATCTTCAACTGCCTATCCTCCAAAATTTGAAATCTACTAGCTCTGCATCACTGCTTTCCCAAAGCGAGTTGTGTGAAATAGAAGTTCTGAGGACCGTTATTAAGACTTCTTAACATAAGTACTTTTGTCATCAAATATGGGGAATGCTGAGAAAATAAAGTAAAAACAGAGTTGAAGGATTTGGGGCATTTCGGATGTATTAATACATCTTATGAATACCTCTAGGAATGAGATTATGCAACATTTCCCAAGTTTAACTGTACATTAAAAAAACAGTCCCTCACGGAGGATCATTTTGAAGGCTATTTCAGAGAACACACTAATCCAGAAGTTTGTCTTGTGTGTGACCCCCCCCCCCCAAAATCCTCTCCCCAACTCCCATCCCAGCCCAGAGCTGGAAACTCTCCATTTTCAATTCGCTGAGGCTTATGTGTAATGGGTTTGCATCTGCATGTGTTTATAGACTTGAGTGCGACTTGCCCTTCTTTTCAAAAACTGCAAAACTTATTGGTTGGCTGTGTCCAGGATAATTGAATTTGAGAATTGAATTTGCAATTTGTAATGGAAAACGGTAACATCGTATGACTGCAAATAAGGACCCGCCAACACATCGCAAGAGGCCCGTTCAGTGTTTTATGGGGACACACGCAGCAAAAGAGGGCTCATCCTCACACTCGGGCTACCCGGACCTTCCACTGCACGGTGGGCACCAAGTCCCCTCACATCACCAGGGTTGTTCTGTGACCTCTGCTGCCAACTCTAGGAGCTGCCTTGGTCTCCGCAGTGATAGTGCTGCCTTTCACTGACCGATGCTCTACGAGTCGCACAGTGGAGCTGCTGTGTGGACTCTCACTGGCTCCACTTTGCTTCTCGGAGAGAGGAAGGGAGCTCAAACTCCAGGTGGGTTGTACGGCCCCTCCCAGAAGTCCTGCGCACGACTTCTCTGTGTCATCCCAAGATGAGTCGAACTGGTGCCCTAGGCAAACCAAGCTTCCCCCATTTCCTAGGAGAGCGGCAAACTTGGTTCATTTCATTAGAAATTCATACTTGCCAGTAACACAGGATCGCCTACAGTTTACAGATCTGAGTGGGTAACACCTAAGTAGAAAACATGCAAACAAGAGGCATCAACTTGAGTCCTGCATCTGCATCTGTTTAATGACTAAGAAAGTATTGGGTCAGATTACGAGGAAGGCAAGATAAAATAATACCTTGTGCTTTTAAGTTTAGTTTTACTTGTTTTCAATTTAATGTAGGAAGATTAAAGAAGTAGGAGGCCTCCGATTGAATTAAAATTTTTTGATATACTGTCTGCTATGTATTTCTCTGAAACTTTGGAAGAGTTCTTTGTATACCTTTAGAGATGACACAATTAAAGCAGAATGAATCCCATATCCCCTGAACAAGACCAATGAGAGGTGCACGGCAGAGCCGGTGTGGCTGTGTAAACATCTAATCGATGACCACTGGTAAAGCTAAATCTGTCCTGGAAATAGAGAACTGGGGAGAGATCCAGATAAGAATAATGCTTGTCATTATTTTACCTTTGGAAGACGAAGATAAGGCTGGTGGAAGAACATTAAAGCCAATGAGCACAGACGTGAACATGTTGAGGTGAGAAAAAAAGAAGTAGCGAGGAGGAAGATGAGAGAGTATGACTTCATTAATCGACAGGGAAGAAAAACAGCGCTGCCTTTTCAGGCATCTGTGATACAGAACTTAAATTCCAATTCGGCCCCCGCTCCCCGGGAAGTTGCCCAGCCAAACAAAAGAAGGCTTTGAACGCACAGTTTGTAATGACAGTCTCATCAGTAAATCTTTGCAAAGCGAGAGAGAAAATCCGTGTGTCCAGTCCAGTCAGTGCACATTGAGGAATGTGGGGACTTTGTTGGCAAAATCAGTGACCACCTTGTCTCCAGGCAGGGCCAGGCCTCTAAGAGAAAGTTGTCAAGTTTCAGGAGTAGAAGTTATGCAGAGGTGAGCGACTGTCCCTCAATCCTGTGATTGTTCAAAGGAATTATTAAAATACAAAATCAAGTGGCTGCGCACACCCAAGAATATGCATAGTAAGCAGGAACCGGGCAGCTTATTCATTAAAATAAGCAAAGGGAACCATGGATCAGGTATTTACCCCATCAATCTTTCCCATCACCCTTTCCAAATTTAGCATTTAATTACCAAAGAAACAGCAGTGGAGGATCTTTGTGTTTCCAACTGATTAATTCCACATTCCCTGGCTAGATGTGAGCCCTGGCAGCGAATGAGGTCCCCAAAAGAATTTAAAGCCCAAGTGGGTAGATGCCATACTGATTTCTGAGTCATAAGCAGAGGGCATGCAAAATGTTGAATTAATGCTTAACTCTCTTTACCCGCCCCCCACTATTAAATCTATTAATAAATGAACAGAAGGCTTATAGTCTCCTGTCTTAAGTTATGGAAAGAAGAAACTAAGTTAACGTTTTAAACTATATAAACTAGCCTTGGAATAAATTCCACTATGGAAAAAAGAAAACCCTAAATGTTATATCTTTTGAAAGTCAATGAAGTCTTTGAATCACGGGGATCAAATATGAATTTTCATTAATTTCAGTGTTTTAATTCTCTGGTGATCAGGAAAGACCCAGTTGGCTAAGCACATCACTTACGCATATGAGGTCTCAAGACAGTTGGGAGAAGTGAGTTATAATGCTAAGAAATGCCCCTTAAATATATCTGTTTGACTTTGGGCAATTAAGTTAATTTTTCAGAAATTCTGATCCCAACACTGTAAAATGAGAATTATAATACCTGTCTACTGCTGAGCAGATCACCTCAGATAGTGCGCAGGAAAGCACTTTAAAGCGAAAGTGATATATATTTGGGGGGAATTACTATTCTTTGACCCTGACCTGACCTTCGGCTGGATCCACTTGTAAAAACCTCCGTGAGGTCCAACAGCAACTGTTTAAACTACAGCCTCCCTAGACTGCTCACTGGTAAGAATGAATCAAGCTAGGAAATGTCACACACACACACACACACACACACACACACTCTCTCTCTCTCTCTCTCTCTCTCTCTCTCACACACACACACACACACACACACACACTAACAGCTCTACATTCAGCATTCAAGTTAAACAATTTTAATACGCTATAGCCATTTTTCACTATCTTTCCCCCCACGCTATGAATGGAAAGACATTTTTAAACTTTTTTTTCACATCCTGACACACAGTGAATTCTCTCCATTGCATTAAATCTTTATAACATTATTTTATCAGCTGCTCACTATGCATCATTTTACATGAGACTTATAATACCTATCTGTCTGTTTATTGCTCTTATTTGGTTATTTACTTTTCCATTGTAAAGAGTGATGTGACACACTTCATGATATTCGTACAGAAATTTCACGACAGCAGACATACCCATTTGCCCGGGACAGAACCAGTTTACCCTTGTTGTCCCACTGTAATTATTTATAACACATTCTCTCACTCGCAAAACTGCCAGCCCAGTTTGGTCAATAACTTATGATGTCACTCCGTCTTCGTGATCCATAGTCATACCCCTAGAAACACTCCCGAAAGTGAACTTGCAGAGTGAAAGATAATGATTGATTATACCTGCTTTCTAAGTAATATGAAACATACATCCATCTCTTTAAAAAGAAAAGGCATCGCAAATACTCTGATCACGTATATAGCAGAGATTATGTATTCTTGGAAGATTTCAAATATTGTGTCTCTGGCTCTTCCTATTTTACAAATTCCACATGCCCTCAATACAACTAAAGCCCCGAGCAAAGAGAAGTGCAACCTAACGATACCTCAGGACACCACCCCCCCACGCACATGCGCGCGCGCACACACACACATCTCCACCATCCAGAATGACTTCAGCCCTGGCCAGGTGTTTCAGCCGGTTGGAGCGTTGTCTCATATACCAAAAAGGTTGCAGGTTTGATCACCGGTTGGGCATGTATGAGATGCAAACAATCCATGTTTCTCTCTCACATTGGTATGTTTCTCTATGTCTTTCTCTCTCCCTGCCTCTCTAAAATCAATAAAAACATGTCCTCCGGTGAGGATTAAAAGAAAAGAATGGTTTTGTGTTAGCCCCTTGACCCTCAGCCCAGTATATCCCCAAAGTGGGCCGTGATTCCTCTGCCTGTGCTTGGTCTTTCATCCTGGAACACACTTACCCTCACTTTTTCCTTAAGAGGCCCTCTTTGACGCAATCTTTCTTCACCGTGACATCCTGACCTTGCAGCCTGTGTGTTCCAGGAGCATAAATGCAGAAGGCGGTTCAGTCTCCATCAGACTTGGGTTAAATGAGTAACAGTCTCATCACTGAGACAGGCAAGGTTTCCTGGAGACTTACTGTGTAGCTGGCACTAACGTAAATGCTCTGATAAATCATCTCAGCTCAACAACAACCCTAAGAGGTCCGCACTGTTAGTATCATCATCCCCACTTTACAGATCAGCAAATCAAGGACCTGAAAGATTAAGTGACTTTCTCTAAAAGAAAATGCATTTCAAAGCAAGAACGAGGGATGGATGTGGGACGCGGAAATGCCGTTTTTGCAGCCCCTTCTAATCCTGACTGCCCTTTAAAGTGCACACACAACCATCGCTTCAGGTCCTCTGCCTTCTACTCTCAGCGTGGCTCTCAGCCACCGGCAGCCTGACAGGAACCAGACGTCCTCCTTCTTCTGACCTGACACGGGCTGAACGCACGCACAGACTCTCGATGTTTGCGTAAACTCCCTCCTGACAGAGCTGTCGATGGAGCATAGGACCCTGAGACAGCTGTCCAGTCAGAGGCTGGGGCGCTGCCCCGCTGGGGGCTGTGATCACAAGACTGGGGAGGTGTGGGGAGAGGAGTATGCAAGAGGGGAGAGGAGTATGGGAGAGGGGAGAGGCAGGTCTGGTTTCCCTGCCGTCCAGCTTTGGTGGCAGCTGGGAAACTCCTCCCATCAGCTAGCTGGCCTCCAGGCCCAGAAGATCCCTTCCTCCTCTGGCTTCTCCAGAGCCATCCCACCCTCTGAGCAGACCTGCCATCTAACAGCACAACCAATGGATTCAAGCCTATGAGTAATTTCTATGTCACGTGCAAAACCACATTCTCCACTGAGGTAACTCTCAGCGCCCACGTTATTTTCTCAGCCACGCTCCTTATAACACACCAAGTGACCCTCTAATCGATCTCAGGCATCGCACAAGACATGAGGAGGGGGCAGAAGGATTGGACGGAGGGGTCTGAAGAGCCTGTGAGAACACTGGCTGAGTTCACAGTCATGCCCATAATAAAAAGAAATCTTTTTTCGGCCCGGAGGATTATAAAATAAGGCCAGACCAATGTGACCCCAGCTGCAGTGTAAATTTATTCTATGCCTTTTACATTTTAACTGAAACTCCATGTTTGTCAAATTCATTATACCACAATTTCAGAGGTGGGGGAAGGTGTATCTAAGAGAACAGTCCAGAATACTGCAATGCATTTTATTCTGCTAGCCACATTTTTCTTAAACCCAGTGTTGTAAACGTGCTGATTGATGTACGTAGAGTTTATTTTGGTTGTCCTTGAAGACAGAAGCCTTATTATCTCCCTTACCTTGTATCTGGGACCCAGCAGGCACCACCACCACCTACTAACAATGGCATTAAAGCGAACATGCATTGTGCGCGACCCAGCACTGGGGCGCTGCTTCAAGTGCTGTATTATCTGGCTCTGGCGGCCTCAGGCGTAACTGCTACACTATCCTGCGCCCCTCAGCTTGGGAGTATAACAGAGCAGTCATTCAACAAATACTTCTTTTAGCTATGCATGGCTTAGAACAAATTCCAAGAGACTTTGGGGTAGTTTGTTCCTTCTGCCACTTTCTTTTGACCTGTATACAGTATTAAATGGGAGAACAAAGTCACAGAAGGAGACGAGCTGCAGGAAGAGCACAGAACACACCGGCTGTTTCACGCTCCCTCTCTTCGGTCCAGCTGAGGACTCAGACGCTGCAGTGCAGTCCCAAACGGGGGCCCCGAAGCCAGACTTGTTCTTAGGCAATGAGGAGGTGTGAGACTTCCTTCATATTTTAACAGCCTTTTCGAGAGTTAGAGATCGTAAAGAAGAAATCATTTGATGCCCCTATTTTGCCATGGAAACATCTGGTTCACGGCCCGCTCCAGCTGCAGGTGCATTCGGAGGGTTCATCAGAATGGGGGCCTCTCCCCCCAGAGGTGGGCTCCTCCAATCTCCCTCCCAAGGGCTTGCGGCAGCTTTTAGCTACATTTCATGAGCCTGACCTTTGAATACAGACCTGAAAGGAGAGTGGATGGAAAACTGTCTATTAAAAATAGAGAGCAGGGAAACAATGGTCCTGTCTGATGACAGTCTTATTTTGTTTCTCTGAGATTCATCACAGAAGCTACTGATAAAGGGTAATGGAAATGATCTTGCCCAGATCGCTCCAATTTTAGACAGGAAACCTGAGCGATCAGGATACTGAAAGTCAGTCCATAGAGCTTGCTTCTGACAGTTAGAAAACCAGACCTCTTTCCAATGTAGCAGTTCCTAGGTCAAGAGGGCCTAGGTATCTGCACTGCCTATGATACTGGGAATTACAAGAAGGCAGTATTGAGGAAAGGACCACGGGCCTGTGGAAGTGACCTGTCCTTTAAAGGAACGAGATACACAGAATGTGGACAGAGTGAAAGAAAACCCAGACCGGGGGCTGGGACATTATGACTGAGGAAAAGACACCCTGCAAGTCATGTTTACAGACCAACTTGAAGGCCAGTGAAGCAGCAGTCTGTGGAAAGTCTCAAATACCAGAACTCAAGGCAATATTATATTGTTGATTATTCTATTATTATTCATTCAATTGCATTCACAAATTATGCCTCAATATTTAAAAGACTGACTCAAACATGACTTTAAAAAAATCACCATGGAGACCACAGCTGACTAACAATTCTGTTCCACCACAAAGGCTCTCAGATCAAGCCCACTGCATTTTTCTGAGCACTTAAATACTAGCTTAAAACACACACACACATACACACACACACTTCCCATCAGAAGGAAAATCAGCCTGGATTCATGTAACTAGACTTATTGGAATGCAATTTCTTTAAAGGTTAATTTCTGCCTTCAGCAAAACTTTTGTAATGGCCACTAGATGGTCAACGGTAGGACAGAACGGTGGCAGGGCTGTGCTTGAGCTGATGTCACTGCAAGGCAGCGTGGGAAGCAAATACAACTGGCAGGCCCCGCCCATGAGGGGTTCGCCACAGGCGATCCAAGTGATTGTTTTCCTCTAAAGGCTGGCGACTGGATTTACTCTCAGCCACTCTTTATTTATAACAATTTCCTGGCCTCCACTTCTATGCAAATCTGTTCCCCAGAAGAGAAGGGAAATTTCCAAATACCTTTTTCACATAAGCTCTATGCTATCAAACCAGCTCCTTGTCCACATGGTTAGTCTTATGAACTAAATGACTTGAGTGATGGCTCAATATCCCTTCCCCACTTTTAAATGTGTGGACAGAGACTAAAGTTAATGGTCAGGTCTATTCTTGTTGTAACACCATGCTTAGAAATTACTTGGTTGTTCAAATGCGTGTTCGGGACTTTTACATGACCCATTAGCGGTGGGTGAAGTAAACAGCTCTCAGCCAGGTCCAGGGAAACGGGGCTGCGTCCTGCTTCCGTTTCACTAGGTGACCTCGGGGCCCAGCTTCTTTTGGCTTCCCTTCCTCCATCAGTAAAGTGCACAAGCTGGGTAAGACTCATTTTCAATTCCTTCCCCCTTTATAGTTCTATAATTCCACAATTACATTTATTTTGTCCTTTAGAATGCCAAGCACAGCCATAAATAGGCATCTGATAAACATCGTTACATAGCATTACATAGGATTCTTTTTTTTTTACTGCTTGCATGTCTTCCCCCAAACCATTCCAGACTTTTTAAGCACTCAGCTAAAGATTCTGCAAATTGTACATTTCATTTTGTTTATATATTTAGGCAACAAGGATGCCTTCTGGGTTATGGTTATAAATGATGGTACTGGCTTGTTTTAAGAAGCAAATAACTGCAGGAAAATGTGTCCCAATGGAATTCAAAGTGTTTCCACCCAAAGTCTTCCCCCATCCCGACCACACACACGTACTTGGAAGTGTCAAAATGTGTAAAATGAAAAAGTCATGTTAGCACAGACAGAATGCAACAGGACAACATCTTAAAAACCCCACTATTCATTGTGTTGCTATACTTTCCACACTTTTCTCTGTGGAGGGCTCCTCTGCTGTGTGGTCATTACAGTCTGTCACTGGGAACGGCTATCCCTCCCCCCACCCCACCCCCACTTATATTCTTATATAACACTGTCACAGACATTGCCACACGCATCATTTCCTCTGTTCGTAGTTGCCCCAAGTAGAAGGCAGGACAGGGTTTTTATCTTCACTCTTGAGAGTTTTTAGAGATTTAATTACTTGCCTAAAGCCACACTATCAGCAATTAAACTGGAAAAGCAACCTGAGTTTCCTAATCCCCATCCCAGGGGTGTTTGTACTGTAGTCTGTGGGATGAGGAAGAGTGAGCCATTGACTATACGCGCGCGTGCACGCGCGTGTGTGTATGTGCCTGCTTTCAATCAGAATTTAGGGCAAGACCAACACAAGGCAGTGGCACAGTTCCGTGGTCAGGCAAGCACGATAGAGAAAAGACCACAACACACGAGAGCACGGGTTGTTGAGATTCGGGATGGATGCCCTATGAACACCTCTGCCTTTCCACCTACCAAAGCATCCACTGCCAGGGGCATTTATAACATCGGGGAGAGGTGCGTACATGATACCAAGGGAGAGGCGCCTTCTGGTTCGCGCTGCGTCTCTGTGAATGCCACCATGCCCAGGACTTCAGCTGAGCACTGGGGTGCACGCCAATGGCCGTAAAGATGGGCTGGGACGGGAGTCAGCCAGTTTTCTGTGAAGCTGAAACACAGGCTCTGGGAGAGCCCAGATTCCTCCCAAGGTCATCGGGCTGAGTGGTAACACCCAGCAGCTCTGAGACTTTAGAGACTTCTGGTTGTTTTGTGCTGGTTACTGGTGGAGAGCAGTCTCTGGCCGCTGCTCTCAGACAGTTACGGGACTTTCAGCCTCAGGAGCGTATCTGCTGCTCAGCATCGGTGTCACTTAGACACTTCTCCCCAAGAAGAGGCCACGCAGGTGAGGGTGGTGGAAATCATGGACGGAGCCAGGCCTCTAAGTTGATATTTGAGGAGTGTGACTGGGTGCAAGGATTATGACACTGACTCATTCCGTTTTGCACACTGTCCAGAGGCCTAGGGAAAGGTAGTGTGAAACTCCTATCTTAATCATCATGTTGATAATTTTTTTTGGTCTAGAAGCTCTTGAAAGAGTATCTCCACATAGGGTTTTCCCCACTCAAAATAACGCTGGATCGTGTTTCCCTGCTAATGGACATTTAAATCATGTATTTTCTTATTGAAGAAGATGGTTCAGGACCTTCTCTGAGGACAGTGGACGGCAGTAAATGAAATGAAGAGGGAAAGGCTACGAGTGAATGGCGGAATGAACAGGAGGGAGTGTGACAGACATGAGAAAAAACTGTGAACAACTGAAAAACACAGGCTAAACTGGCATACAAAAACTTCTAAAATAAGCATTAACAGGTAAAAAAAAAAATAGAAGGGAAAACTTTATTAAGTTCATTCATTTCAAACAAATACTTTCTTGCCAGAAACACTGTCACTAGAAGAAGGTGGAATAGATGAGACGGAGGGGCACATTTTAAACTGTCAAAAGAAGGCTACAGTTCACGTGCATGCGCGCACACATACACACGGAGCCTGGGAAATAAAAAGGGAAGACTGAGTGATGGGGTGCAGTCCTCACTAAGGCTCCTTCCTACCTTAGTCCACATCTGCAAAGGCTCCATAACACACTCTCGTGCCCTGCAAACAGCAATGAGGCGAGCCAGCCCTGCACGCAAACAACGGCTCCCTCCGTGCTGGCTGAAGAACCTCGGGACAGTGCACTGGCGTCTCTGAGCCTCACGGATATGGGCTAACCCTGGGCCAGAAAAGCCTCCCTGCCAGGCAGGCGCCCTCGGCCCAGTCTCCCCCCGTCGTCCCCCAGCGTCTTGGCTTCTCTCGGTCCCTCGGGTCTGTCTTCCCTTGGCTCCGCAGGCCCCGCCACCACCTTCAAAGCTTCAGTTTGGGTTTTGGATTTTTCAAAACTTCTGTTCCCTGGGGCAATTACATCAGCAACAAGAGTTTAAAAGTCCCATACACGGATCAGACTGGCCGAGTTTACCCAGCTTCTGTGGGAAGGAGGTGGGGAGTAGTAGGAAAGACTCACATGCCTCCTCAAGAGAAGAAAGTGAAGGGACCAAAGTCACAGTAGAGAAACATGAGTGGCGTGGAAGGGTGGAGGGGAAGCAGAGGGACAGGGAAGAAGAAGGAAATGAAGGAAATGTAAGGGATGGAGGAAGAAGCAGATACCAGCGCTCTTCACCCTTCCTAGGGCAGAGTTCTGCTGTTCACCCTGGTCCAGGGACAGACCCTCTCCTCTCAGTAAAGATTAAGGGCTCCCCCCCGTGACAACAAGCCTGTCAGCACCCACCTGGTGGACAGCAACTGAGCCAAGGAAGCACAAGGCACGGGACTGACTGCGGGAGCATCTGTTTACCAGAGAGGTGTTCTCTGCGTGTTCAGGGGTACAAGAGAAAGCACTGAAATTGGAGTAGAAAATACTTAAGATGGGTTGGAGGACAAGATTCCTGACTTTTGGTATTATGATTCATTTTCTTGAAGGGGCCCATAGTTCCTATGTTCTATGATCACACATCACATCTGTTAGGAGAGTGGTTCTCAAACTGTGTTCCCTTGACCGGCGGTATCAACATCACCTTGGAACTTCTTAAAAATGCAGATCCCTATAGGTTGTGGGTTCGGTCTCCCATCCGGCGTGTGCCATCCCAGGTCCAGGAGCTTACAATGCCTGCTCGGGGCACGTATGGGAGGCAACCAACTGACGCTTCCCTCTTGCATCAGTGTTTCTTTCTCCCTTCCTCTCTCTCTACAAAGCAATGAAAAAATGTCCCCAGGTTAAAAAAAAAATGCAAATTGTTAAACCTCACCATAGTCCTAGTGAATCAAAATCTCCAAGAGTAGGTCCCAGAATATGTGTGTGTGTGTGTGTGTGTGTGTGTGTGTGTGTGAGAGAGAGAGAGAGAGAGAGAGAGAGACAGAGAGAGAGAGAGAGAGAGACAGAGAGAGCGCACGCGCGCGCAAGCCACATGCTAGGGAAATGCTGTGATTCTCACTCTGCACATGGCAAATACCTGATGCCCCAGAGGGGAAGTCATGTTGGCCAGGGAACCCATAAGGAATCAGATCTGCTTTCATCCCCACAGCTCCCTGTCTTCCTGCCAGGCCTCCTCCCACTTCTGAAAGCTAACGGGCTTCAGAGATGCTGTCCCTCTCTCCTGAATAGGGAACAAACAAAAACCTGAAGAAAACATCACGCCTGCTGAGCACGCACCCTGATCATTTCACTTTCCAGATCGTGACTAACAGATGAATGGACACCTCACTTTTCCATAAAGGATCCCTTCAAAGCTCTTTTCATGACGAACAGGGCTCTGCTTCAAGTTTATATGCTGGCCATAAACCTAATGAAAAGCTCTGGGCACCCTTGCATTAAAATTGAGCCTTGAAGCACCCTGCTAAGTTGACACTCCTTTCTGCTCTACATGGGATTAAAAGTTCTTCCCATCTTTGTCGATGAAGACCATTCACTGTGCCATCAGGACTCCATGTGCAGCATCTACCATGGTGCACATATCTGTGCACTCATGTGCATGTGTGTGCCTGTGTGTGTGCGCGCGCAGGCATGTAGAGGCATTCTATCTAAGCATCAGGCTTCATTTGGGGGATCTATGCTCCTGCTACGATCACCAAGTTTGCATGGAAATTCAGCACAGTAACTGAAATAAGACTTACAGAGAACCTCTTTTGCATTTGTAAATGCTGCATTTTACTGGGGGGTATCATCTGGATGGTGGGCCCAAGGGGGTATAACGATACCATGGCCTCATCAGGAAATTAGAGGATTTCTGCCCAACTCACACGGCTCCACGTTTCGAGCTTGCTCCTCATTGGGTGCCTGGGTAGGGCAGGTTTGGATCCTCTCTAGGCCGCATCGGTCTAGTCTGTGCAGTGAGGGCAGTAACATGGAACCTGAAGTTTCACCGTAAGCCTGTATGAGATGATACCACTGACAAACAAGCTGGCATTGGAGGGTGCTATGTAGTGAGTGACAAAGGCCTGGCCTCGCCCTCCAGGAGCCAGCAGTGCACCTGCGCAGGAACGGCAGGCGCGTGTGCAGCACCAAACCACAACCGAAGAGAAAAATGGCAATTAGTGGGTCATGAAGCAACGTGGTTAATCGCATAATAAGTGCTCTGAGGGGCCACAGATGGAAGACCAGGGAGAGCAGGAGTTATGGGAGCACACAGATCCAGAGCTGGGGCGATTTGAACTGGGTCTTGAAGGGAGTGAGGAGGAGGAGAAGGCGTGCTGGACAGACGCAAGAGATGGTCAGTAGGCCCCTTATCCTGCAAAGCTACTGTGCGACCATGTGTATTTGAAGATAAGCCTGGAAATGCAGGCTGGGGTGGACAGAATGACAGAGGCCTTTGAATGCCAAGCTAATGCATCATACGGACAGCAGAAGGAGGCTGCCTTCCTGATTCACTTTCCTCTGTCCTAAGCCCACATAGTTCAACAGATCTACTTATCCCCTGTCCTTATTCATCATGTTTTCAGGGTTACCTGGTGTGAGAGGAAGACGTGGGGTGAGGGAGGAGACATGGCCGTGCTACCCCACCACTGACGTGCAGCTCCGGGGCTGCGTCTTCTTGGTCATCACCCCTCAGGCCTGACGCCCGTGGCTCCGTCCTGCGGCAGCGCCCTGGGTGGCAATGCCCTTTCATTTTCGGTCTTTCTACTTCTCATATGCTTTGGTCAAGCTTCCCCAGAGAGACTGAAAATGTCTCTTCCTGCCATAAAGTCTCTCACAGTTTAGTATCTCACAGCTGATACTAAACGGATTAATAGTTCACACAAGTCCCTTGACTGGTTGCGCTAAATTTTGGTTTTTGCCTTTGAACTTCTTCTTATTGATAATGGCTCTCTAAAAAGTTTTACTCTGTACCTCTTTCTCACTCTAGGTTGTTTCATTATGAACCTTTTTATTTAGTTTTGTACAAAGAATGAAAATAGTTTTAGATCCCCTGTTGGATCACAGTTGATATTCTCTGTCACTTGGCATATAATTGAACATTGACGTTTATAACAACAGTTATTAAATGTTGCCAGTCTTCTGTCTTCTGTTTAGTTTTTACTTTTTATAAATCTCTGGGTTTTGTTTTCTATATATTCTTTATTCTATGTGCTACATCCTTTCACAGTGATTTTATTGGTGAGTTCCCAATGTAAAGTCCATTCCTTATTACTATTAGTCTATCACTAGAGCCTGGCCACCTGGGGGAGCAGACATTGACTGAGGATCCAGGGCACAAGCATGGGGTGAAATTAGACCCCTCCGGACAAGAAACCAGTTAAAGAACTTGAACACCTCTTTTCTACGTGTCAGGATTTCTCACGGCCCTCTTTTCTCCTTGGATTCGGCCTCTGGCCATGTTGCAAAGCCCTCTCCGTCTCTCTCTTCTCTCCCCTTTTTTGCCAATGCAGACCCCATATTCTCACTATTTAATGCACAGAAAGCAGCTCTCGGGGCTTCACCCCCACAATGCCCACGTTTGCGTATCCCCAATTTCACTGAACCGCTTCCATGAACCCTTGGCAACTGTGAGAACCGCAGCAGCCGGACAGGGCGTGCCAAGGTGGTTTCCATGCCGACCTGCCCTGCGGTTGTTCAGCAACTGCGCAGTCCCCTCGCATGCGGCAGGAGTGCGCCCAGCCCAGTGGCTGGAGCCAGAAACGTGCTGCATACCCCTTAGTGCCCTTTCCCTGCCCAACCCTTTTGCAATAGCCCACCCCAAATCACCAGATCGGAAAGTCATGAAATCCTGAGTGTGTGGAAAGAGGAAGCCGGACCCTGAATGCAGGGAGACAAGGTCAATGAGGGCAGCTGCCCCGGGGCCCATGCAGGGGTCTGGTGACAGAACAGACACTGTTGAAGAGCTCTCTCTTGGAACAACCAACAGAGAGTCAGTGAGAAGTGGGTGGGCCCACGTACAGCAGTGGAAAGGAGGCTGGGGAAGGCCCCGCCTGTGCTGCATCTGATTCATCCTCTCTCAGGGTGACTCCCACCCCCACCTCCACCCCGTCTTCAGGGGCAGTTCCAGTGCTACACTGCAGCCCCCCACTGGCCCAAGAGGGGAGGTAAAGGCAAATGAGAGTTTTCCTCCCGCCACCCTCAAGCCTGCTGACTCAATGTACACCCACCCCTCACGTTAGGGTCCTCCTGGTTAGGTCACCTCTTGTTTTTATTATTTATTTTTAGTCCTGATTTTGGAAGCTTTTATTCTGCTGGGCATTGGCAGGGTATCAACAGAATCAGTCTGGGCTCTGAAAAGATTATTGTCCAGGCCTGGCCTCAGTCCCCTTGGGGGACAGAGCGCTAGTGTGTGCCACCCCATGGGGCCTTGACACCCGCCTGGCCGGCCCAGGGCCGGGTGGCCTTCCCCACAGCCTGGCCAGCACAGCATCGACAAATATTAAAAAGAGAAGTGGCCTCAAGTTTTATCTGGCCCAGCCCCTTCCTCTGGAATGAAGAAACCAAGACCCAGAGCAATGAAGGGTCATCCCCAAAGTCACACATGACAGTCACAGAACCAGACAGACTCTTTAATTTCTTGGCTAATGCCCTTTCCTATTTACTAAAAAGTGACTTATGGGACAAACCCATGATTTCCTACATTTCAAGATGGATGCCTGTTCCACAGTCATTGTTACATGTTTTTCCTGGATTCTGAATGCACTTACATACTGGGAAAAAACCCAAAGCCCAGAACATCAGTGGGAGCTCCTCTCCTTGTACGAATGCACACTTCATTTCCTCTAAGAAACACAAGAACACTTTCTGTAGAGAGACCAGCTCAGCGAGCTGGTGTGGCCCACCCCCTGAGACAGGCCACCCCAGCAACGAAGAAGGCACACGCTTCAGTTCCCAGGACAATGGCCCCTTTGACTTGGAATGAACCAACGCAGAACCACAAGTGCGCAATAACACACAGGCCTGGAGTCCATCTAAAGTTGTTTTATACTCTGCCGTATTAAAGTCAGTGCGTTTCCGGTCCTATGCACGGCACCCAGGTTTGCTTAATTATAGACACCGAGGGTGAATACTAATGGACGTGGAGGGCCGTCCCAGGCTGGAAACCAAGGCCCTTTTCTGACCTCTACAGGCCATTTGGAGGAAAAAGGAAGCCGCCTCTGGGAGATGACAGAGCAGCGGGTAGCACAGAGCAGGGGGCTGAGGGAGGCTTTCCCGGGTACTTCCTTGCGGCTCTGAGTATGCTGGACACAGGCGTGTCCTGCTTTTCCACTGCCCTCCTGTCTGCATTTAATAGGTTACAGAGGCAATGGGTAGGTGGTCATTCTCCAGAGGCCTCTGGGCTGAAAATTCCGATCTCCATCATGCAGCACATATTGAATGAAGGCCCACCATGTCTTGGGCACGGCGCTGGCCGTCAGGATACACCATGAACGAAAGTGCCTTTGTTCCCCAAGAATGGACAGTCTGGTTGGGAGCAGGGCATAAAAGTCCATAGGCAACGCCATGCAACAAAACCTACAGTAGATTTCAACAAGATGCTATGGAAACTTGGGGTCAAATCACAGAAGACCACCTGGAGGAGGATACTTTTATGCACATGATGAATGGAATTAGAAACACAAGTACAAGCGAGAGAGCAAGAGTGGCTGGAACAGGAAAGGCCCCAGCATCAGGTTTCCTTTGCATTTTATCTTTAGGATGCTGGGAAGCCACTGAGCAGCAGAAATAGAAGCAGATTTTTATTCCAAATATTACCTGGCCATACAGGGAACAAGGGGCTGGGAAAAAAGCAAAAACAAAAGGCAAGGAGAGCAGGGGGGAAATCATTGCTGAAATCCAGGTGAGAAGTGAACCAAGAACAAGTGGTGGATGGATCTGAAGCAAAGCTAAGGATGAAGCTTGACAAAACTGGTGAATATTTAATTGCCTGCCTTGATCAGTCACTAGACTGGGCATCAGGCTTGCAAAGAAACGAGACTACACGGACTTCTATTCGGATGATCAAGCGTAGGATTTAGAGGCAGAGACGTCGATGGGAGGATATAATGAGGACCTGACCTTGAACCTGTCAAGTTTGAAAATGGGACATAAGGCACAGGGGCTCTTATGTAGGGATGTTCAGTTGCTTCTATTTGACCCAAGGACTGGAAACCACAACTACCACCCTAGAGACAGGGAATTGCTATGTGTCCCCTAAATGCCCTTGGGAGTCTGTGAAGAGACACTTTTCCTTGGAGCGCAGGCTCAGGTGCCAGGCAGTCTGTGTTAACATCACGACCCTGCTATTTGCTAGCTGTGTAATCTTAGGTAAGTCTTGCCTCCCAAACGTCCGGCGTCCTCCCTGATGGCAGGAGCACAAGAGGGCTTTCCTCAGGGGTCAGACTGTGAAGCTTCAACGTGATAATACCTGCCAGGGTCTGAGACCCTTGCACATGGTATGTGTTCATATTTGGCACATTTTTCTTCATGACCGGAGCAGGCTTACAACATACACATGCTAGACGACGAGTTCACGTCACAGGCGGGTGACAAGAGTCTCCCCCAAAGGGCTCCACTCGATTCCTGTGTGACATGATGCATGTGACAGTATGGCATAAAAGCACCACCTAGCTACCCCTGCCTTTATAAACATGCACCTGATAATACACCTTCCCTCACCAGTTTTCTTGCTTAAAAACTTGGACCTACTGCACGTGCATGTGTGTGTGTGTGTTAGGGAACTCAAGTTCAATTTCAACTCCATTGTGTTCGAATGTGTGGAATAGAAGATTTTTCCTTTTTTTTTTTTTTTTTTTAGTATTAGGTACTGAAAGGTTATAATACAATTCATTTTGTCAAAAATTTTTTTCATCCTTCTTTTTTCTAAACGACTCATTTTTATTAAGAATCAGTCAGGTGCACATGAAGCCACACTGTCACACAAACAAAACACAAAATCTGCTGGGCAGACAGCAGTAGGTTCCAGACCTAATGAACTGTTTCTGCCCGAAACGCGCTCAGGGGAGTACTCAGGCGGCTGTCTGCACGTCGCTCCAAGACCGGGACCTCTGGGTGCTGGAGCAGGTTGTCCCAGCAGGGCGAAAGGAATCCAGCACTCTGACGCACATGTTAAGGTCCCAACCCACCACGCAGGCCACCGTCCTGAGTCCCCAGCAAGGATGACAGACGCCGGCCACCTCAGGGAGGCACCTTCTTTTGGCAGAGGCTCCCCTGGGAACCTGAAATCAACTCTGCAGCTCAGTCACCCAGTCTGGGGAACAGGAGCTGCACCTGAGAACTTCTCTGCGGGGGAGAGGGGGGCAGCCTGGCTGTACTGGCAACCTGCAATGCGAGCTTGAAGCTCAAGCATCAGATTACTTTCAAATGCTCATTATGGCTCAGACACTTGTGCTGAAGGTCCCGAAGAAACTGACGCCAAAGGATGGAGCCCGTGGGTTCTCACCGATGGGACTGCACAACGCTGGCACCATGCACATGGACACGTGCCTGTTCTCACTGAAGCAAGCCCACGGCCTCACGCTCCAGGCGAATACTGCAGCCACCAGGGACTCACACGTGCTGTTCCTCTGTTCTCACTGCTGTAACTGAACATTTGCACGGTACAGGCAAGGACAAGGCCACCCTGCTCCTTGTCAAGCTCACCTCACACGGGGAATATTCTTCCATGGCAACCACCCACTTGAGAGACTGGGCTGTCCTTATGCTGGGTGTCCCCTGATGGAAGCCAATTGCACTTTCTACCACACAAACAGATTTGCAATGGAAAATGGAAGGATTTAAGGGAGATATGTGGGCTTTCCTTAAAACACTGGATGTCTAGGTTTGAGGCTAGGAAGATGTCCCTGAGCACCTTCCATGTGCCAAGGTATGGGGGGGGGGGAGAGGGAGAGAGAGAGAGACACTGAGACTAGCAGGTCTGGTCATCTTAGAGTTCTCTACTGATTGGCCGGTATGGATAGGGCTGTAAAAAACACATAAAGTTGTACATTGTGAGCATGCTATAAAAGGGGAGGTATTAACAGTATATAATAGGAACACAGAAGAGAAATTAAATAACTGGGCTGGGGTTATTAGAAAAGGTTATACAGAAGAAGGGTGATACTTGAACTGGGTTTGAAACCCCCCGCCAAATGATGGAATGGAGGTGCCTATCAGGGTCAGAGGAAAATGCCTGAAGGTGTGAAAAATCCAAGAGGCCATTCAGGCTCAACAACAGTGTCTTTGCCCACTCGCGTGTGTTCATGAGGATGACAAGATGAAATGAAGCCGTGTCCCTCAGAAAACAGAAGAGGCGGAAGAAGAGCGGAGCTTGAGTCTGCTGCAGAGACTGGGCCGGACTGTGAGCAGACTGGGCGAGAAACCCAGACTCCCGCCTGCGGGAGATGCAGAGCCCAGTGTGTTGCCCCACTGGACAGTCAGCAGGTGCCACCCTTCGGGGGGGTCATGGACCTGTGGATCTTAGCAGATCACAAAAAGACGTGTGCTTCTCCACCCACATCAGACCCCTCTTAGGGGTGAGAAGGTGAGCTCCCCATCTGTCCACCAAAGAAGGTGCGCAAGGTCGTCCTGGGGAACTGCAGGTCCCTCCATCCCCTAGCCCTGTCTCACAGAGCACCAGACACCGGCTGGGAAAGGACAGCCGTGCACAGGGGCTGGTCCCAACGTCATGCCCCTAGACTCTCATCCCCTCTGCACACTTTGAACCACATATGCTTCCCGTGACAGCTGACAACTTCCTGACATCCTCGTGCAATCTCACATGGCCCTGCGTTTGGTAGGACCCATTTTTCAGAACACTCCACCACAGTGTGGTGTGGCCACCAAGAGAGGCCGCGGGGTGGGTTGGAAGAGCTGGTCCAAGGACTAGCTGGAGTTGACTTGTGAGGGCACCTTCCCCACGTCCAGACTGAAGACTCATGAGGTATGACACAGAACAGCCTTCAAAACCCAGCGGGAAAGGACAGAAGTCTGCCCTCTCTCCCACCCCCACTCCCTCCAAGAAATGCCTTCTCAGTTGACTGGGACCTGGGCTCAGTGGCCAGGTCCCCAGCTCACTCGATACGTCTTTCCTTTTTCTACTTCTCTTCCTGATGTCACTCTGGTTCAGGGGGTCCTCTCCATCTAGGCATCTGGTTGACCCCCAACACGCAACATGACCTCAAACTACCCTCAGCATCTCTCAAGTCAGCACGAACCTGCTGCTCTTCAGCTTGGGTAATGCCACACCCGGGAAGGACAATCCTGACTACTGAGCAGCCCGTGCAGCAAGGCACCCGTCGGTCACAGGCACCGGCACTCACACGGACACAGGTCTCCGGACCCCGGGCCTGGGCACTCCTCAACTGGACGGCCTGTCCCGCTGGCACAGTCAGAACCAGGCTCAGCCTTCTCATCGAGGCACATCCAACGTGCTAGAGCAGGTCGACATCCGTCTTCTCCACTTCAACGCCCGTCACGCTCCTCCTCTCCCCTCTTGCAGTCACACCTTTTAAACCAGTCACACTGAACACTTTATTCCCAGCGCCAACCCTATCACAGGGCATTTGCACAAATTCCTTCCAATTCCTAGCATGTTTTTGCATTTTTGTTTTGTTTTGTTTTGTTTTTAACCAGGAAACTCTTATGCATCCTTCAAGCATCACCTAACTTATCATCTTTTCTTGGGAGACTTCTCCTCCATTGCAGCAGGTGACCCTGTGGTATCCTGTTCAGCTCCACAATGGAAGGTGCTGCTGTATTGGAACAAAGTGTTTTTGTGTGTGTGTGTCTCTCTCCCACTGAACTGTGAGCAACTTGAGGGCACAAAGTAGGTCTTTTCTCTCTGCAGCGGCAGAGTTTAGTAAAATGCATGACACGTGGCAGGGGCATAATATTTATTTGTCACATAGATGGATTAATAAATAGTCCATGTTTCAGGCTTCTGCTGACCACGCCAAATAGACATTTTCTCGTGCTGGTCACTTTCTCCCAGAAATGTTAGATGACTAAAAGATAATACCACGAACTAATTTGAGCCAAGGTGCAAAGTGGTAACCATGAATTAGCATTATTTCTGTCCCTCCCAGGATTTACATTTTTAATAATATTATCTTCTTGACTTTACAAATCAGTGAAAACAACAGAAGCATTACGCTATCTTATCTTCCATGTGAGAGTGGAAATAACGCCTGTGGGATGAGCTGAGGGATGCTGTCAGCTTGGATCTGAACTGTGTTATTTCCCTTAAACCTCTTATGTATGCTCCGGAAATCTGAGTGCCTTAATACAAAGGACGGACGTGGGATTGCTGAACTGCAGCAAAGAAATTTGGAAAAGAGTGGGAAAAAGAAGGTACTATCCATAGCAATAATAACTGCACATCACAGTACCCATGTCTTGTTCCTAGGTGTTGGGTCTAAATTATGACGAAGTTTTGTTCTGTGAACTATGCATTGAAGAGAATACAATTACAAAGTAACCAGCCTCCACGCTTAGAGAGAACAGAACAAAATCTGGACACAGAGTTGCTGAGAAAAATCTCACATGGGCTGGCTTCCTGCATCAACACTGTATACATGTCTGATGGGGAAGAAACAACACTGCTGCTAGTCCAATGGTTGCAGGCATGGAACCTGTCATGAACCTCGGGGCTACAAGGCGGCTCTTCTTCCCTGTCCTGGGCCCTCCTCCTCTTCCTCTCCCTCGTCCTTGTGGGAGGCCCACTCGCGCATCTGCTGGTCCAGCTCAGAGACGCTCCCCTCCTGGTCTGAGCTGCTGTCTGTACCATAATCGATCTCCTCCATGCACGGGGGCTCATCGTCCAGTTCTGAGGCGATGCTGCTGCTCCTGCGTCTGCTGTGGGTCCCCGTGATACATGGACAAGAAAGAAAGGAGAAGAAGGAAGGGAGGAAACATGTAGGACACATACAGAGGGGAGGGAACACAGAAAAGGGACATGGAGAGAGGAAGAGGAAATGAAAAGTTACCCACAGGAAGGAACAGTTAAAGGAAGTTAGAAAGGAGAGAGGGCTCATCTTCTCTGAGTATGAAATTCAAGAGTCTCGGCCCCTTTAACTGCGTGGCATGCACAGTGCCCTGTTCTCGACCACTACCGTCGACAGAGGAAGGAAATCACATGAAATCGACCGGGGCTTCCTTCTTCCTTTGCCAGCAGAGTCTGCACGTCTAAGTCCAATCAGGAGGTCTGCAGTCAGGAGATGTGGGCAGATCTTCAGGGTCCTTTCAGGCTCACAGCAAGTGACCAGAGGTGGCCCCCATGCAGGCCTGCCATTACTGCGTCACCCACTCCCAGGGGACGGCAGGACTGGAATTTGGGCAGGCAGCACTCAAAATCCCTCATGTCTCCCAAGCTCACAGCATGAGGAGCCTATGGCATACCTTTCCTTCATCGTGATGAATGGTTTATTGGAATTTAGAAAATTAATCCAGGTTGATTAAACGAGCGAGCAAGCAGGAGAAGAGCTTTCTCTGCTATGTTTGTGCTCCCCCACCCATCTCTCCTGCTCCCTTCAGCTTATTCACAAGAGGAGGAAGAGTGGGGAATGCCCAGCAAGAGATCTGATGGGCCAGAGGATCAGACAACAAAGCTTGACTATATATTTTGAACAAGGCAACTTTCCTTGCAAAGAATGGTGTCTCTCCCTCATTTGCATGAGTTACCTTTCCTGAAGACCTTCTAATCACTTCTTACTTAGGACTTAACCAATCAGGATTAGCAGCATGCTGGGTTCCTAGTCTGTGATTTACAGAAGGCAAGCACTTCATAAATCAGACGGAGTTGTTCATCCACCTGCCTCGCCATAAACAATGAAAATGGGTAATCAGCAGCGTGGTTACGTGTTAGCTCGGAACGTGAATCAGGGCCAGTTTCTTCACTGTCTACTGACGGATGGGAGCTGCTCCTATGCTCTCCAGGCCCCGGGACTCTAAATAGAAGGTCTGGTGGGTCCCTGCCTGAATGGAGAAGGGGAAGCGATGTGCATCCTGTTTCCACAGCACCAGGGCGTTACGTCATCATACTGTCCAGGCTGCCTTGTGTGTGATAAACTGAGTAAAGAGAAGCAAGAGCTGCCTCAGCCACCACTCAAGCTCTGAAGTCAGCAAGGACACTGAGTGCCTGTGGCTTCACCGTCACCACACTAGGCACAGAGCTGACAGGGCTGTGCAATGTCAAGGTCCTGAGCTCAAGTCCTGGCTATGGGATGTTGGAAGTGCCCCCGCACCCCCTAGAGAGGCAGTCATAGCCCCTCAGGAGTTGGGAAAACTCAACAGGAAAACACAGGATGCTACTGAGTAGAGTGTTGCCTGAAATACAGGCACCTGGCAAATTGTATCTCTGTTGTTCTGCTGCCAATATTGAAGACGGTAAGATACAGTGTTGGAGGAGGACACACACTGCTGTGCCGCTTCCACCTGGGTTACTGCAATGACGGCGGCAAAACCATCCCCCCTGGCACCGCTACCCATGTCTCTAAGCCATAATTCTCCTTATAGCACTTCCAGATGCGGGAGCTGGCAGAGACTGTCCATGGCCTGTGCAGTGATGGGAGCATCGCAGGGTGGAGCGTCCCTAAGGGGTGCGGCTGGCAGGAGCCCAGGAGCAAACAAAAGGTCGGTCTTCCCCAGTAGGTCCTGCCTCCCTCCTCCGCCCCGCACGGCGGACTTGGCACCAGTCACTCGTGGACTTGAACCTGCCCCATTACAGTCACATTGTCAGGCTGTTCCTGTTGTGATCGTTCCAATGCAACAGTCTACGTTTCTTCTAAGCCTTTACTCATGTAACCTTTTCTTCTATCTAACATGATCTTCCAGCTCTTGAACATCCACCAAAATGAGGCACATTGTTTTCAAAGCTCATCTTAATTTCCACCAACAGACTGTTTGGATACCTTTGTGTCTTACTGGAATTTTCTTCCTCTAAATGTTAATATTCACATACTCCCTTCATTTGTTTTGATCCTTATTAATGTTTCTAGCAATATAGTGAATAATGCCCATACTCCCATCTGGTTCACACACGCCATTATCTTACAGAACACCCAGAATGTGCTCAGAACAGAGCAGATCTACAAGAAACAGTTGCCAAACTGAATGTATAACAGGCATGTACATAGAGCAATCTATATTTTGTACCCTCCCGTGAGGAATTACATTTTTGGTATCATTTTCAAAGGATTTATATATGAATTAAACCATAATTGTCATGTTAGTGCATTTTGGAGATTTTAATCAAATATGTTTACCTTTATCATTAAGGTGATAAATAAATGTAATGTATAATATAAATATGAAATATAACATATAGAATAAGCAATATATATATTATAAAATTATGTATTATACACATTTGTTATGTAGATATTATATGTGTATGTTCATACATGCATGTGTATATGTGTACATATTACTATTATTATATATACATATATGTATATTCCTATGTTTATACAGAGCCACGCACCCATGCACCACATAACAACGCACTGGTCAATGACAAAATACATGTACGACTGAGGTCTCATAACATTATAATGAAGCTGAACCACTCCTATCAGCTAGTGACATCGTAGCCACTATACATGGAAAATACACCAAGACAGACCATACTGAGTCAGAAATGAACCTCAACAAATTTAGAAGTGAAACTGTGCAGTGCATTCCAGCCGATCCTTCCCATTCACTTTCTTTGACCACAGTGGAATCAAGCTAAAAATCAAAAACAAAGAGATAAAAAGAAAATGTCCAAGCACTTGGAAAGGAAATAAAAAACACTTCTAAATAATTCAGGAGGTCAAAGAGGGCATCTCATGGGAGAGTTAAACACACACACACACACACACACACACACACACACAATGGAAATGCATGGAAATGAAAATATAACATCAAAATTTGTGAGACAGCCATGTAGTAAGAGGGACATTTGTAGCAGTAAATGCTTACCTTAGGAAAGTCTAAAAATTTAAAATATCAGATACTACCCTCGAGAAAAGAGATAAGAGAGAGCAATTACAAAACAAGTAAAAGAAAGGAGCTAATAAAGACAAGAGCAAAAACTAATGTAATTAAAACAGAAAAACAATAGAGAAATTCAATGAAACAAAAAGATCTACTAAACTGACCAACCTCTGACAAGACTGTCAAAGCAAAAAAGGCAGGCACTGATTACTGCTACCAGGAATAACACAGGTACTATTACTACAGACCCTGCAGGTATCAGAAAAGTTAGGGGGTACCACGAAACACTCTTTACACATAAATTTGACAACTTAGATGGTATGGACCAATTCCTCAAAAAGCAAAAGCTACCATAATTCACTCAATTTGAAAGAGGTCATTTAAATAGCCCCATAACGTCTAAGGAAACTGAATTCATAATTTAAAACTCTCCAAAAAGATGTCCAGGCCCAGAGACGCTCCCTGGAGAATCCCACAGCAGGATTAGAGAAGAATAGCACCCATTCTATACACTGTCCTCCAGAAAATAAACGACAGAATGCTTTCCATTCATTTTATGACTCTAGTATCACCCTAATCCTAAAACCAGGCAAAGACTGTAAAAATAAACTACAGATCAATACCCCTCATGAATACAAATGCAACATCCTTCACAAACTATTAGCAAATTGAATTCACCATTATGTAAAAACAATTATGCACTCTGACCAAGTGGAGTTAATTCAGGGATACAAGACTTGTCCCATATTCACACATCAGTCAAACCAATCCATTAGATTAATGTAATCGAATACAGTTATGCAGAATGTAGACTTGAAAAAATTTGACACCCATTAGTAATAAAAGCTCTCAGAAAAAATAATAATAGAAGGGAGTTAGATCTGCCTGATAAAGAACATTTGAAAACACCTACAGCTAATATTGTATTTAATGGTAAAGACTGAATGCTTTTTTCCCCCCTTATGATCAGGAACAAGTCAAAAATGTCTTCTCTCACTATTGCTATTATTCAACATAGTACTGGGAGTTGTAGCCAGCATAGCAAGACAGAAAGAAAATACTAAAAGCATACAGATAAGAAAGCAAAAAATAAAACTAACTCTATTTGAGAATGTGCAAGAGCAACAATAAAAAGTTAAATAAAAAATAACTCCTAGAATTACAAATGAGGTCAATGAGGTCACAGGTTAAAGATTAACATAAAAAATCAATTGTACTTGTAACAACGACCATGTTAAAATCGCTAAGCATTCAGAGTCATTAAATAAAAATGGAATACTTAGGTGTTAATAGAACAAAACATATACCATACGTGTACACTAAAAAATATAAAAAGCTGATGATAAAAATCAAAATTTAAATAAATAGAGAAACACCCCTAGAAGCCACAACATTGTAAAGCTGATGTGCAGATTTCACACAATTCCTAGCTAAATTTCAAAAATGATTTTTGTGGATCCAAAGATTACCCTAAAATTTATACAGGAAGGTGAAGGAAGGAAACATAGCTGAAATAATTTTGAAAACAGGAAAAAAAGTGGGAGAGGCCACTCTACTCAACTTCAAGGCTGATTATATGGCTATGAAAAACAAGACTGCATGGCTCTGGCCCAGGGACAGACATGTCAATCAAGAGAACAAAACAGAGAACAAAACGGGGAACAAAATGGAGAACCCAAAATATATCCACACAAGAAAAACCAACTGATTTTTGACAAAAGTACAAAAGCAACTCCACCACAGGAGCGCTGGGGGAAGTGAGCGGGGTAAGAAGTGGACTCCTGGGCACAATGTGTCCCCTCAGCCCAGCAGGGCTGCGGGACGAGCCAGCACAGCTGGCCTTCCACAACACACACCACTGACTCAGATGGATCGTCCTCAGGGGTGGATGGACAGAAGCAGAGACCAAATCAAGATCTGCAGCCATTTATTAGCATAGAAGAGTAGCAACCATAAATACTCTATCACCAAGCAAGGAAGACTCAGGATACACTTTTTCTTTTTTTTTTCTTTCTTTTTTTTTTTTTTGTATTCTGCCTATCCCCATTCATTCATTCATTCATTCAATTATTTAGTGATCAACTGTTTAGTTGGCATCTACTAGGAGGCAAAAGATAAAAGATAAGTACATTTTTATAGCTTAAATGAGTTAGAAGTGATTAAAAATTTCAGAAGCCAAAACCCCATTTAACCAGTAAGAATTAGGATAGAAACTACTAAAAAGGAGGAGGGGAAGAAGGGATGGATACAAAAATAAATAAATAAACTCCTGGTAGCAGTGTCCCTGGTGAGGGTCAGGGTTGCCATAGATCCTGCTACCACTCAGTGCATTATCTTATTTTCTTTGAACAACATCATTCAAGTCTAGCAAAATGCAATGAAGTTGCCCTTCACACTCCAGCCAATCCTTCCCATCCTGAAGGCAAAGGCATCATCCCACCTCTTTTAAAATCTTCCGAGAACAGTAGCAAGCTTCTCTCCTTCCCTTTGTTCAAGTGATGTCTCTGAACACTCAATCTGACATGTTACTTGCTTTTGCGTAACACTGCTGCCCATGGTAATAAGCAGTTCTACGTGTGCTGACCTCTCCTCGCCATACCACTGTTAGCTGCCCTGCCCTCACGCCCAGGGCAGCGAGGAATATCTAACAGGTCCTATCCTGGGCCCATCTTATCAGCTGTTGGCTCCTGCCAGGTAAT
This sequence comes from Pteronotus mesoamericanus, assembly GCF_021234165.1. NCBI lineage: Eukaryota > Metazoa > Chordata > Mammalia > Chiroptera > Mormoopidae > Pteronotus > Pteronotus mesoamericanus. The sequence continues at coordinate 135,540 of NW_026555043.1, forward strand.
CCCATCCTGGGACAGAGTCTGCCCTGATGCAAGCCCAGGATTCCAGAACAGCAGGCACAGCCCTGTGTCCAGGGAGAACCTTCTTCTCAGGGCAGGACGCAGAGAAGAGGCTCAAGTTTCTGAAACAAAACGGCCAGCGTCACTGGGAGTTGCTCTCGCAGCTGATGGACTCAGCTCCCTCAGGACGACATGCCTGTGGTAAGGCAGAGTGAGAGTGACTTCAACAGTATCGGGGTGTCTGCTATTCTTCCTCTTGGTCTCCCTCTCTCTCTTATTTTTCAAAAATGATGAATTTGATAAGAAATCACCATACACAACTTCGATATAAATGAAAATATTATGCAGAAATCAAACTCTGCTTCCAACGATAGGGTGGCCCTTAATACCCAAATGTGGGAAGTGTATGGAGAAAACACTGAAAATGGATTTCGTTTCCTCCTTTTTATCCGACTGCTTTGATATCCTGTAGACACATATTTGAAACTCACTCCGGGTGATGCTGGGGAATCCCACGGGCAGAGGGAAAACTGTAAACCAGAAACAAAACGTAAACTTATGAGTCAGGCAAGCAACTGAGGTTCTGAATCCTGGCTGCAAAGTCTGAGTGAGGAACAGGAGTTTCCCTCTCAAGTTTCATCTGGAGAGGAGGCACGCTACTAGCTAGAGAGAACATGAAGGAAACAGATTTCACGGCAGCAAACAGGACACATTAACTCCAACAAACATGGATCTCCCTTTCCTCCTCAAAGCATTTGGAGACGAGGCTTGAAAACGTTTTAATCCTGGCCAGTTCACCATCCTCGCCCTCAAGTAGAAACCAATCAACGCACCTTTCTGTCTCTAAGGAAAGCCATTAGGAAGTCTCTATCCCTTGCAATTCCTCCTCCATGCTGGCCAGAACAGCAATTTGCAACTTTATGATGTGATAAATAGAATTTCTTTGTTTTGATTTTTCATTTGCATATTTATTGAGATATGACGCTCTTAATTAGTTCTGCTTTTTTTGTTTTGCTTGCTTTCTTGGTTGGGGAAAGACAGCTTTCTGTAGTGCAAAATAATTCTGCAGCTAACAGGGTGAATAAAACCAGCCGGTGGCACACCATGATGTTGATGCTGGTTAAAATGAAGCTTTACGGGTTCTTTTTTTTCACCTGTTTTCTCTTTATATGCCAGGGTAATGCTCAAGACTCAGGTGAATGTCAGGCCTCAAGAGACAGCCCCCACTGCGAAGCAAGAGAACACTTAAAATGCTAGACACTCACACACACCCAGCGAGCTCTTCCTGGCCCACCTCTCACCCGTCTCCCCCCTGAAATAGCTGAGCGCCTCCTTGGGCCTTGTCCCAAAGAAATGCACCTCACCACATCTCGGCTTTTGTACAGGAGAACAGCACCTGTGTAGTCCGAGCGGCTGCCTCCCAAGGGAGTGTGTGGGATGAGCTATTCACACAATGCTATTCCTCCTGGACCCTCTACTCACTTCTTCAGGAGCAGAGCCCTTTGAATGTTGGGCCCAGCAGCCTACCAAACAAAGCAGAGATTCTCAAAGCCTTGCAGCCATCAGACCACGCCCACTGCGACCGCCTCACCACCGGCTCCCAGAACCACCAGCCCAGTTTCGGTTCCCTGGTTGCCAAGATCTTCACACCATCACCAATTCAACGCTTTTAAAAGGAATAACTTAATTTATTACCCCCCTTCCCTTTCTCTTTTGTTTAGTCTAGTAATGGAGCATTTCCTATAGAGAGAGAAAAGTACTAGGCACTTTTGGTAAAGGGAAAGAATCAACATTGCTAATCACCCACTGTGTGCAAGGAGCTTGGCATTTGCTCTTCTTTCATTTAAAATATGGACAGACAAATTTATGGGGTGATATTATCATTCCTATTTTACAGTTGGGAAAAGAGACTGGGTATTTAGATAATTGGCCCGGTATCTCAAAGGTGCATACACCAAGGGGTCCTGTTCCCCTTAATTCCATTAACACATATTGATGCATAAAAATCTACCTTGCCTGGGATGGATATTAATTCAGCCAAAATCAAGTCATGGACTCAGTCATGATGCCTAGAAAAAGTCCAACGTCATTCTCACCACTCCCTTTCCCCCTCAAAAAACACAGAAATACATGAACGAGTGACTCCATTAGGTGTGGGAGTGTGGAGCTACACATACAGAATAAAAGTCCATGGGAATGGGAGCCAGTGGTCTCATGGCAAAGAGGAGGAGCACAGTGTGGGGAGGGAGGCAGGCAGGGGGAGCACGGGACATGGGCCAAGGGCTGGTACAGCTGTGACTCAGGTGCTGTTTCCACCTCCACAGCCACCTCTGCTCCACACTGGACTCAGGCTGCCTGTGCATGTAAGGAACGCAAACCCCATGAGACACAGTGGGCCCCAGGCCAGGGGGAGGTGCTTAAGCAAGTCTGGAGTAACAGGTGGTCACCGAGCAAAAGCCCCGGGGGCGCGTGACCCTGCATGTCAGCGAGCTGGCTTTAAGCTGCGTGACTCTTACAGAAGGCGTTTGTCTTTGAAGCTGAGACGGTTCCAATGATGGAAAACTTGAGGAACCTAGGTAGATAGACAGAAAGGCAGGCATAGCTCTCTTTCCATTGATGTATCTTACCATTTCTATTTGTTTTTATAAATTACTTGTATTAAGCAGAACCTTTATATTAATTAACAGTTTAAGTGAAAATTACTTAGTATCATTATGTTACACACACATAAGTGAACCCTTCACAGTGACCACTTTGTCACCTCTCAGCATATCTCGGTTGTCTTCCCCACCCTTTAATTTAACAGAATTTTAGTTCCTATCTCTTGTATCTTAGACACTTGACACTACATACATAACCCGCGGGGGAGGCAGGAAGGGAGCTTCCACAATCCGATCTCTAGTTATTTCTTCATCCAAATTTTCTAACTTCGTTCTCCTACATAATCCCTCCATGAAGGTTAGCTTGGTCTCTCACCTCCACTCAAACACGCTGGGGGCTTTGGTGTTCCTCTGAGTTGACTACCGCTGACTCTACCTGCAACGCTCTCCTTCTGGCCACTGGTAATTTAAACCCCCTGATGTCTTAAGGGTCAAGCCCAGATGTTATTCCCTTTGGAAATGCATCCACAGTTATGCAGGCTAGAAACGATGACTCATTTCATTTGAGTGTACTTATTCACTGTGCTTTCCCTTACAGCTCAGATTAACATGAAACCCTCAGGTTGGCTCTTGCCTTACAGAAAATGCTCCCAAGCAATACCCATTAAGGAACAACAGAAAACTCCCTTTCTTAACACGAGAAAAATAGGCTCTGTGTCCAGGCTGCTAACAACCCTACGTGTCTCCTGACTTCTGGCAGCCACATGTGGAAACTGAAGAGGTGAGGTGTTTAGGAAAATTCATACTTTTAATGTTGAAACTGCAGCCGTTGAAGTGCTAGAATGGGCTGTTTCTTTAGATCATTTGTTAAAACTTTAAGTTAATCAGTGTTTGTACGTGAGATTCTAGTTCCCTTGCATAGGCAGGTATTTGTGTTCTCTGTCCTAGAAATGAAGGAAGTATCAATACTAGAAGACATTTACAGTAAAGATGAAACAGGCAGAAAAGGAGAGAAGACTGAAATTTGCAGGATGCGGTAGAAGCTGAAGAGCCTGTGAGAAAACACAAATCAGCACTGCTATTTAAAGACTCTTTTTTGTTATCTTGGGCGCTGTCTCTCAAATTCTGTGTTTCCATCAGGCTCTCAGGTTTCAGATAAAAGGATTTTTTGTTGCTATTGTTACAGACTAAAAGAATTCTTTACACAGGCCTTTTTGTTGTAAGAACAAAATCAAATCTCCTTGCCTTCAGAAACACCCAGGGATTTCAAGCAGTTTACAGAGCAATGAATTCTCATCTCACTTGTAGGAGGAAAACCAGACATCTCTTGGTTTCACAACACCTACTACCTACCACAGGGTCTGGGGTAAAAACCACCATTCTGTAGATGTCATATTCTATTTTGGTGAAAAGCTAACACATTTATGGATCTCTACAGGTTATCACTGCGATCACACACATTTTTCCTGACAATAAAGTTACATGAAATGTCATTGGGAGAAATCACTGGATAAAGAGACAAAGAATGAAGTAGGTATGTTTCTCAGATACGGTATGATATAGAGACTTGCAGTCCTCTTCGCCAAGGAGATAAATAATCAATACATGGCATCTGAAGAGATATGAGGTGCTCAGAATAGAGTCCCAGGTGAGGCCAGCAGGCTACTGAGAAATCAAGTCTCTGCACGAAGTATGTGAGAGAAAGTTGGCTATGCCTTCAAAAGGAGGTCATACTGCCTCCAAAGATGCCCATTTTAATTTATCCCACATTCAATTCTAAAGGAACTTAATTAATAGGGTATTAATTGATATAATCAATTGCACCATAAAGATGACTAATGACCTTCAAGAAAGTATTTTGATTTGAGCAGTTACCTGGGCAAAGCTTGAATGAATGAAGACAAGTTATAATTTTCAGTGACAGTTATGTTTTCTGCTAAATATGAAAATATTAACTCAACAGAAGACAGCCTTGCGGATCACGACGGGCCATGGCAGGACCGAAGAGACCGCGGCTACCATGGCAGGACCGGGCCAGGGGGAGTCGGTGCCAGGTGTGAAAAAGTAAATCACTGCCCAGGAGGGGCCCTGAAAATTTGTTAGAAGCATCATAATAAAACACATTATGCGATATATTGTATGATAATAAAATTTAATGTGATGTAGAACACATCACATAATTTGACCAAAGGCAATAGCAAGCAAGTATCATTTATCAAACCCTGATCCTGTACTATAAGAATTCTAACGAAGGGAAGGTTATCTGTAAGTAAAGTTAACTTACAAGTTATATAAATTATGTTTTTAATTATTATGTCTTTCAAAAGCTTTTTTAATGTACATGAAAATAGCATTGCTAAGTAGATGTGTTAGCATCATCTGTTTGCATAAAACATTAGTCAGTTTTTCCATTTACTAATTAATGAGTAACTACTGCGATCACAATACAATGTTAGCTACTGCATCTGAAAGCTTTCCCAGAGGCATTTGCTAGGTACTTTAAGTGAATTACCTCACTTAACTCAATGGCATTGCTTCATACTTGGTTGGTAACTTTTGATTTTAAAATGTAACCGTTCTATTTCTGCTTTAATTTTCCATTTACCAAGACTGTATAAATCCCATACTCACTAAAGCGCTTAAAATTACAAATTCATTGAACCCACTGATTCATTCAGAAATATGTATTGACTGTCTATGGGATTACCTTTTGTTCATTTATCTGTTCATTAATTTAGAAGGAAAAGGGGGGATGCAAGCCTTTCGTCCACCTGGTATGGGCTGTGGGCAATCGATCTGGGGAAGGGAATGGAGGAGACCAGGGAGTGAAATGGGGGAGCGAGGTGGGGAAGGGAAGTGGGGGCGAGCCGGCCCAGGATCAGTTACATCAGGAGCAGGTGGTGCATATGGGAGCTCAGGGGAGGGGTAAATGACTCCATCAAAGGCAAAGAGTGCGGAAACAACGCCCCAGGATGAAGAGTAAATGCAAAACCCTGGCGTCAAGGGAGAGGGCAGTGTGGACAGCACATGTCTTGAGTCTTTCAGAGGAGGGGGAGCAGAATCTGCATGTGGTCAAGGGTGGGACAGGAAGTTGGGGGAGGGCAGAAGCTGAGGGGCCAAGGAAAGGAAACCAGACTTGCCTGTATAGGTCATTATTTTGTGTTCATAAGGAGATGCTGGAGCACTCTATCCCATTATCATTAGATGTAATTATTTAAATTTAACTTGTTGGAGATTAGCTGTTTAATTTAAAAAATGTAATTGGAGCAATGTATTAAGTAATAATATTTGACATCATTAATGAGGGTATAATTATGCATGCTATTTAAAAAATTAGTGCAATACCAATATTTTCTCACAAAATGAAGCAAAAATTATTAACTACAAACCAACTTGACTAAATTCATTCTGGAATTTATATCCCTGTCAATTGTCCCTCAAACTGAAAAAAATCTACTTAAGATTTTCTCATGTAAGTGTAAGAAAAGTGTAGTTATACTTTCACAGGGAATTTTTTTAAAGAAGGGGGTATATAAAAAAGGCCTCGCCCTCCTCTCAGACTGAGGACAGGGAGAAAACGGTTCCGGAGAGTTGCCCTTCATCTGTAGAGCAGCCCAGGGGACAAAGAACAACCTGGCCCTGAAGGCGGGTCTTGCACGGATCCAATGAGTTCAGTGTTATTAATGTGCCTAGTTTTCATATAAAGAAAAGTGGAAAACTTAGGTGATTTGTCCAAGGTCATCCAGCTAGTAATTTGTGGCATCAGGATGGGCACTGAGGTGTTGGTGACAATTCCATACTGGGGGACACTGAGTACTGAGCAGAAAGGATACAGTTCAACTGATAATACAGGGAGGCGCTAAATGTGGGCAGGGACACGCGTGGTTCTCCTATTTGGACGCTGCATTTCAACGGCGTGAGTCGGCTGTTCGCCACTGTTATCTATCAAACAGTCCAGGTCGGGGGTGAGGGTTGGGAACCCCACTCAGGCTTATTTAATTCTGGAAAATCAATCAGACACAAAGCACAGCAAGTCCCCCTCAAAAAAAGCCTGTCATCATAGGGTGCCAACACAGCCGTGGGAGCCAGATGGTGGCACTGGGTGAACTGTATTAAACGGCCATTTTTTCCAGGCCAAGAGACATCCCCTATGGGCAATTTCCTATGCTTGAACGTGCTATGACTAGAGCTACTGGCAGGTCACCTGGGAAAGGTGTGTAGAATGGAGGTGGGGGGGCTACAAAAGCTGGCCTTTGAGTCTCTCCTCCGATGGGCCCCCTCGTTGGGGGAGGCTCTGACTGCTGCCCGGCCCAGGAGAATCTGTCTCCCTCCTTCCCCTTTAAATTCCCCGAACGTCTTCCGTCTGCTTTCCATGGCTGGCCCCTAGATTTCTGCCAAGTACACAGAAGTTCCTCCCTGTGGAGGAAAGACCGAATAGAATCCCACAGACATCCTGTAACGTCCCCCCAAGTGGCCAAAGGTGATGGGGCGCCACCAGGAGTCCGCTCACCAGCCCCAGGGCCACCTCTCACAAACACCCAAAAACACGGAGCCGAGCCACACGAACCGCAGCTTCACAGCTGTCCCTGGCGAGCCGCGCTGCCCTCTTGCACTGCCTCCTCAGAGGAGAGCACGCTGAGACAGGGAGCCAAAGGAAAGGGGTAATTTATTGTGGGGACTGCATACTAATTAGTTTTCAGGAGTTCCTCGGGTAATTACAACCAGTACCATTTGCAATTGATTTGGCCAGACTAAAAATGGATGCTTTGGTGCATCAGTGAAATTAGCAGGAGGCCAAGAAGAAGGCAGAAGAGGAAACGTCTTACCCAGAAGATAGGAGCACCTGGCCTCAGGCCAAGCCGCAGGCGACACCTTCTCTGGGGCCAAAGTTACAGTGGGCACTGCACACTCAGGAGGCAAGTTCTCCCCCACCCCCGCCCAAGGCCACCTGGGGTGGGCGGCCGGATGTCTCCAGAGCTGCGTTTTCACAACTGGAGGAGTGGTCCCAAGGGGCCTGTGAAGTCAGATGTCTAGCTCAGCCCGGGGCAGATACTGGTCTGGCCAACAAAGGCACAGAGAGAAGCAGCGGGAGTGGTCATGGGCACCCCCAGATGTGCGCAGACAGAAGTTTGGGGTTTGATAACTGATCCATATGCCTTACCTCATACTGACCTGGGGGGATCTCCTCATGCCAGTGAGTGAGATAAGCGGGCAGACTGTCTCTGAATGCCTGCTCCTAGCCCAGGGCTGGGAAGTAGATATTAACAATGACAACAAGGACTGCATCCCTATTCCTCGTGGTACGGTTGTCCCAGCCCCGCGCTGCCGGCTTGGCAGGCCTCCGCTCCTTCAGGCCTTTCACCACCTTCAGAAATGAGGAACCAGAGGCGCAGAGACTCATTCTCATACACGGCAGCAGATGCTGGCTGGACAGCTACAGACGTAGCCTCTCTGTACCTGACCCAGAACCAGTGGCAACGATTGCCAAAGGGGCCCATGTCCCCTAAGGAGGGAGGGTCCAGGAGGAGTGCACCTGACCTACCATGGTGGTGGAGCCCACAGCAGCATCGCTTCTGGCTCCTGGGTACCCCTGGTCCTAACACCCGCTGGTTCCTGTGAGGCCTGTAGTCCTGCCTGGAATCACAGACCGGCTTACTGGGATGTGATCTTTCTACCTGTCCCCCATGGGGCCTTACCCGTGCTTGAGCCCCTGCCTCTCCTGCTGTCCTCACCTGCTGGGTTGTGACTTGAATCCAAGATGCAAGCTCCCCCAACACGGAATCTAAATGTTCTCCCTCTCAGCCTCTTCCTCTGACCACTGGCCTGGGTCAAACTGATGCTGGGCACACTCTCAAGGGGGCCCCCAGTATTTACGGGAAATAAAACCCTGCCTGCTATCTGACAAAGCTGCTAGGATGCTTCCGGAGTCCAGGGACCACTATTTCTTTCTCTACCAGTTGCCCGTCGGTCTGGATGAGCTGGCTGATGGTGAAGACAGTGAAGAGGAGGAAGTCAGCTCCCCTGCGGAGGTTAAATGGCATCTTGGCCTTGCTTCTCCGGCCCAGGTCTCCCTCATCTCCACCCCGCGCTTGGTGGTACCCCCTCCCCCGGAGTCCCTTTCTAATCTCTACCTTTAATCCAGCCTTTGAACACAGAAACCAGAAGTTAAGGAAAGCCAGGGGCTCAATATTCTATGCGATCGTTAATTTCTTTCTCATAGAAAACAAATCTGTATGTCAGCGCTGTGCTAACATTGCATCCTGAACTGCACGGCAGTCGCTCCAGGCCAATACGCATTAATAAAACAAGCGGACTGGAACCGCAGCAGCTCGGCACACCCGAAAAGCAAAGCCACAAGGCTCAGTGCTCATCCCAGCCACAAACTCACTCCCCAGCCTCCTATTGAAACTTCTATTTTAAAAAAATTTTAAAGGCCAATTCAGTGGTGACAAAGAACACGCCGTGTGTCTGAGGGAAGCTGGCCCATCTGTCGACCACACTCTGGATACAGAGACGGGACGTGGCTCTGGGCTGGGCCCAAGCAGCAGGAGCGTTTGTGACAACTTATCTTCCTCACCGCGGCCAAGGCAGGTCCTGATGAAGTGGGCGCCCTGTGCGGGGTGTGGGCGAGGTTGATTTTTATGCATTCACTGCCAGTAAAGGATTCTTAGCATTGAGGCTGAAGGAAATTATGGGACTTTTTTGTGAGGGTCATTAAGAGAAAGTCCAGGAAAGAAAAAAGTACCTTTTTTCCCCTGTTTTTGTATTTTTTATCTCCTAAATACACAATCCTCGCTATGCCCCCTAGATTTCTGATTTGCAAAACAGTAACAGTTGGCCTGTCACTGGCCAGCCGGGGGCTTCTCAGGAAGGGACTAATGCAGTTCTGGTCTTGCCGGTCATGCCTGCGGGGCCTCTGGAGCAGTCTCCCACACTGCGGGATGGCTACCCCTTCATTAGTCCTAAAAGCTTACTTTTAAAGGTCACAGGACGAACGGATCAGGAAGTAGCATGCATGGTCAACAGGAAAAGCAGGGACTGTTCCGCCACATTTTGTCTTTGATTGCGTGTGCACACACACACTGGTCCACTTCATCAACGTCCTTTACAGTGCGAGCTGCACTTAGAAAAACACTGGGAAACATCTGCTCTAAAGGCTAAGGCCAGGTCAGCGATGGCCTGTTCCTTTTCTTCCTTAGGGTCTTACCCCCACATATGGGGGTTTTCCTGATCCAGGGGGATCGGTCCCTAAACCAGCCACTGGCGTGTCCGGCTCCTCCTCTAACAAGGGCGTCTGCAGCGACCCCCAGCCCACCTCACCAAGCCCCAGGGGCTTCCCTCAGACCAGGAGCAAACCACACCAAACAAACTGTGAGGGGAGAAGAAACAACTGTAAATTTAGTACTTACTGTGTGTTGGGAATTGGCCCCAAAGCATTAACATATACAAGAATGTCATAACAGTCCTAGGGCCGGTATTTTACTTGTTTTGGCACATAAGGAAATTGAAGTTGAGGGACAAATCACTATGATTTTGCAAACAACCCTGATGTCTAAAAAAATTTCAATTAGCTTTCTCCTCTTATCTAAGGAACTCCTGGGACTATTACCATGCCCTGCAGAAAAACTGGCAAAACTGTGGCTCTCGATGAAGCCATGCTACATTACTGTATAGGAAATGATGGATACAGAAATACTGGCTCTACAATTCACAAAGCACTTCCACAGTCTTGTCTGCCTTGACTTTCACCACATCTCTGCCAGGTGGGTGGGAAATGTCCTGCTTCCACTGCAGAAATGAGAAACTGATGACAAAAGAGGCAAATGATTCACATGCATCATAGGAGACAGAGCCAAATCATGAACCCAGGTCTTACTTCCGAGTTCACTTTTCCTTCTACTAAAACTATGACTTTATGAGATCATGAAGACCCTTGTGTTTTTATTTTTGCCGGAGGCCAAAAATGAGACATTATTAAAACTGTGGAGCGGAGCTTTTTCAAACATCTTTAAAAGCCCTGAACAAAAGTAGATTCTTAAAATTTGTATTCTCTTTATGAATCTCTTCTGGCACTCACCAACAGATTACTAACCCCTTTATAGATATTATGAGAATTTTGTTCATAAATCAACTCATCTGGCTCAGCAGGGAAATAGGAAAGACCCACACGCCTTGGCTCCCACACAGCATCCGCCAAGCTCTCAGAATGAAAAGCAAAAGAAAAGGGTTTTCTTTGTCATTTTAAACAGGGCAAATTAATTACTCCTGCAGAGACGAAAAAAATTATGTTTGAATAAAAAAAAAAAACCCAGTGCAAAATGCTTTTTCCCTTCTGGTCGCACCTGTGGAGACCTAGGGTTTGCCAGCAAATTGGAGCTTACAAAGTACCGTCAGAAAGACAAACACCAGACCCCTTCCTAATTAGGGAACGGACCATGTGGTAGACACTGCGGCTGAAGTCTGACGGGAGGTGGGGGGACATGAGATGAGATGTGTAACATTGTCATGTTTGGAAATGCGTACCTTTGCATCGGTTGCATTTATAGAGCAAGGTCTGCCTTGTCAACTGCAGAGTGAGTACTGAAAATTAAATAAACAAGCCTTGCTGATCATGTGGTTATGAATTTGCAACGAGCATAGGAAGCACTTCTGTGCATTTTAATGCCTTCTATGCAATAACAGTGAACAGGCTTCCCATCCATTAGTGGCAGATGCCAGTACAGGAATTCATGAATGCAGGAAGCCTGGGCTGGGGATGGGTGTGGCCCTACGATTCAGGATGCAGGGCTTCTATTTTGGTTCTCTAACTGAGCTGTTTTAGTCAAGTCACTCCATCAGTTTCTGTCTGTTTTTGCCACCTGAAAAAATGTGAGATGGGCACACTGCCCTCTTTGACTTTATAAAATCTATTGAGCAGACAAAAGAAGGGGACTTGGTGGGAATTTCTAGCTGCTGCATGGGATTCAGACAAGCAGCTGCTCTGCCCGGCTGCCTAGCCATTGCGGCTACCTTGGCAGAGCGTCAGGTCTGTTTTGGACTGCATGGCAGTTTGGAATCTGCTCTTTGGGTTCTAGATCTGGCCAATATAAATACGAGAAATCTATTTCAATATCACTTATACTATATTCCCATCTGAATGAGGAGATGGGGATATGAGTATCTTGGGGGGGTATGAGATATGAAAAATATGAACCAAAGTACTCAATAACTGTAGAGGTACTTCAAAACTAAACATATCAGGTGGAAATCACTCAAATAAACAACCTGACCGATCAATCATTTTTTCCATGGAAAAAGAAAGTCCTTCTCCACAGAAAGAGAACAGCTCAAACTCCCTCTTGGCACAAGCAGGGGGCTCTAGAGCTCAAATGGGGGAATGAAATCTGGAGGCTAGGATCACAGGCATGGAAGAAGCTCAGAGCTGGGTGCTATCATGAAGAACAAGAAGGTCAAGGCCACATGACTGCCCAGATGGACCAAAGAACCCAAGCACTGGAAAAGGGGGCTGAGGCAGTCGGAGACCTCGAGTTCCGGACAACAGTGAGGAAGGACAAGAATAGGGGTCCTGAAGGACTCAGGCCACAGACATGGCAGTCTCCCCCCGAGAAGCATGTGGGAAGGACAGAAGAAGTGTGGGGGGGCCTGTCTGTTCTGCCTACGGAGATTTAATAATACCACTGGTCTGCCCAGCCAAGGAGCCTATGCAGGCTTATTACATGAATGTGCAATGTTCCAGTGCTGGTCAGGACAGTTGTCAGGTTGGGGTTACACCTGACGTCTGAGGCACGCGCCCTATATCTGATAAGAGGTTGTCTCTAGGAACCATGGGAACTGGAGACATGTTATTCTCTGTCCCCAATCCCTACTCATAGGTCATTAAAAAAAAAAAAAAAGAAAAAAAAGGGCAGGATGACAATGACTTTCCTTGCCTTGATTTCTTAACCTGGTTCCCTGGTTAACACAGTCAAGGAACTTAGTTCCATTTAATGGAATGGTTTCAACATCAAAACACCACATGGACTGCTAGGTGTGCACCTAGCCAATCAGCTGCTAGGTTCCAAACTGAGGCAGTCTCTCTAAAAACACAACAAAACAAAGCCAAAAAAACCCTCCATATTTTAGATTTCACTTGAGATTAAAAAAAAAACAACTTTGTTTGCAAACTTCCAATTTCACTTCCCTCAGCCAACTCGCTGAATCAGAAGATCCAATCTGATTCCATCTTTGACGAAGCAGTGATCTCGGCACATCTGATGTGCTCCCTGGAGTAGACACTACGCCAGCCTGCTGGCTGACCCCGCCTGGATCGGGCCATGATCACAATGCATCTTTATTCCTCATGGTTTCCCCCATGTGCTTACTCATCAGCTGGGTTGTTTTTTTTTTTTACCTCCTCTATTTTTGCTTTCCATATATGCATTTGAAATAAATCTCAACTAAGTCCCAAGGCTCCCAAGAAAATTTCTGCTCATGCGAACATGTGTACAACATCCACCCTCGTGTTTCCACACAAGCATGTTCACATAAATGCCACCAGGAAACCAGGTTTTCATCAGTTTTTGTTTTCTCTTTCAGGCAGATATGCTTTATTTTTCTCAGCACAGTTAGATGCAGGCTATGGGCTCTCTTTTAAATGCCGTTCCTGAGGCAGAAAGAGGTAATGGAAAAGCTGCAATGCCGGATCTGCCCCTCACTCCCAATTTGACCTTCAACATGTGACTTAAATTCTTTAAGCCTCAGATGTCTTCCTTGTAAACTGAGGATGAAAAATAAGACAAGCGACAGAAGTGCACTTAGACAATAAAAAAGCTCAGGACAGAAGTGACTATAAATCGATTTCCTTTCCCTGCCTTTCTGGTTAGATGATCTTAAAACAATTTAAGGTCACGCTGTTCAATTATAAACATGAATCTCTCGAAAATCAAAGCTATGTGTGTGTTAGACTAGGGAGGTCTCTCAAGCGCCGTGGTCTGAACAGGAGTGAGGGGATGCAGCAGAAGGGAGAGGATGTCGCTTTGCAGCCATTGCATCAAAGCAGGAACTGTGGGCAGTGGACGGCCTGTGGTCCAGGTATTCGGGGCACAAGCCCAGGTAGGCAGCCAGAGACGGTCAAATCAAAAAAGGATGCTGCTCTCTCCTTCATGAGAAACCTGGGAACATCCAGGAATTGATTTCATATGCTCTAAAGCTGGGAAGGACTCAAGACATGACTGTGCTTAGACTGGCCAACTGAGACAAGGTGTGCAAAAGCACTTGTACACAGCAATCCTCACCAATGTTTATAACAGCTGGCATAGGAGAGATGGTTGTTGTTTATTACTGCTGTTGTTATTACTAGAAGAATTTGTCTGGAATCAAATGAAGGCCAGGTTTGGTAGCACCTTCTTTTCTGTGTCCGGTTTCTACCTATATATCAGGCCTACAAGGTCTAAATCATCATCCTGTGGAGGGCGCCTCTCAGGATTTTCAGACTAGGCACCAAGTTCTGCGAGTAACTGAACACTACGCTGCATGTTGAGTACTTCCTCATTCAGCTCTATCACCTCTTCCACTACCTTGCCTACAAATTCATCAAAAAGACGGAGAAAGAAGGCCAGAAAGTGCCCATGATCACTAAGCCAAGGGCCTGCAGAGGCTCCAACGCTGGAGGACAGACCCAGTGCTGGTGTCCATGATGAGCAGGTGTGGTCACATTGCCAAGGCATGGGGGGAGGGGCCATGACACTGACCCCCGGGGAGATGCAGCAGGTGGCTTTTGGGTAGCTGTGCCCTGACCCCCAAGTCCCTCAGCCATGTTTCTCCTGGCACCGCTGACTTCTCCAATGGGGAGCTTGGGAAACAGACTATTAGAAAACTGAAGTGCAGTTTCATTGAGTTTTGTCTGCTAAACGTGAATTCAGAAGCATTTATCACCCTGCCACCAAGGCAGTTGACAGCTGGGATACAAATGCTCTAAAAATCCTTTTTAAATTATGCGTTAGCTTGGTCCTTGAAACTGTGATTTAAAAGCCTTGCACTCGAAACACCCTGACCCGTGGGCCGGGGGGCATGCCACTTTCTATCCTTTTCTTCTGTTAAAAGCACAGGTCGTTTAATTAGCACGTATTTTTTTTCCTATTCTTCCTCCTATTTTGCGATTGCTTTTCTCCCCAACATCTGCTTCCTGTCACTGTTCCATTAATTGATGTCACCCCGCCCACATCTACTAATGGTTCACAGGCCCTACTTTTTAGAGGTTTTACTGGACATCTGCCCAGATACAAACCAGGCAGTGTGAAGTCAAAAAAAAAAAGTGAAGCTATTCTCTTTTTTAATGAACACCCAGGGTGAGCTGTAATCAATTTAATATGGTTCTAGATTATCATATTCCCTTTGAAACTGCTCTCCACGATGCCTTGACACATGCGCATCTCCCACTGCCAGCTTTTAAAGCACAAAGGCTTCTGCGAGAGCTGAGTAGGTACCAGGTGTCACACCCTCTTGGGGACCTGGGCTCTCCTCCTCAATCGGAAAGTGCTCCCTAGCTCAGTGCTAGTTAAGAAAAGCCATACAGGGCTTGCTCGCTGCTTTACAAACAAGGCTTCCAGTCCGAAAACCCCTAAGAGGCTGCCATCTTGTGGGGCGCGGTTAGACAGAAGACAGTCTTGTTGCCACACATCATTACCCTCTGGTGACTTCACAGTGCTTGAGGCTTCTCCTCAGACCTGCTGAACAAAACCATATGTATTCCATTTCTCTACGTGCTCCTTTGCGTCTGTGTATTGGTGTGTATGTGCACGTGCCCATGTGTTTATTTTTTCAACTTCACCTGATGTTGTAGCCTAACTTCTCTCTTTGATCATGTGTTGGATTAGCCACAGTGACAATTCTTCATGTGGACAAATTCAAGGCATACCCCATCTGACACCTCTTAGGGAGTGTCCTATCAGCATGATCAGCAGCTAGGCATTTAGGGAACACAAGATTCGTGCTCACCTTTCTGGGATGGCCGGGACTTCCTCTGTTTCCTATCAGAAAAGACTCACAGGCGCTGTGTATTTGGCATTCAATGCAAAGCATGGATATGCACATTGAAGGAGATGAATTAGTTCCTCAAATCTTTGAAGTCAATCTTATCCATTTCCTCTGCTTTAAATTACATCTGCTTATTTAGTTTCCTCTGTTTTCACATTAACGTATGACCTGCTTCTTTGGAATGCCTGCTCACTTCTGTGCAATGGCATGAAGAATGGACAAGGCCCTGCCTAGCCACTCGCACTCCGCCACTTGGGCCTGCCTTCTCCTGTGTTTTGGGGATGGCCCCGTGCCATAGGTCTCCCCCCGCCACACGGTCCCATCTCACCTCAATCACTATGTCTTCACCACAATATCAAAGCCCATTACTGAGAATAAAATGAACAGTGTCAAATGCAATGTGGCACTTGAATTTACTTTTTAACTATTTTGTCCTCTTGCCACATAAAGAAGTCTCCATTCTTAGAGTGTTGGTTAAGTTAAAATGCGTGTCATAAAATTCAGAAAGTTATTCTCACCTACCTCGTAGAAGAGTTAACTTGTAAAGCATGGAGTTAGCTCGCAGCCAACTCCAAGTGCGAGGGAAATTGAGAGCTCAGTGAAACTCCAATGAGGTCTGTAAGTGCAATGGCCATTTATGATTAGGAAGTAGAATGCATCCAGCCGGGAGTCATGGTAAGACCCAAATCCTTACAGCCCTTCTGGTCCCGTCACTCCTTCCATTCCCAACTGCACCTCACAGGACACGGATAAGTAAATGTCTCCAGGCACATTTCCCCCTCCCAGCTCTCTGCAGACATTATTTCACCAAATGGAGAGCTCTGTTCCCCTCCCTACCTCGCATGTATCCGTCCTTCCAAATGCTCTCCTGGCATCCCCTTGCCTGGCTTCTGCAGCTCATATTTGATGGGAACACAGTTGGGCAATCATTTCCCTTGTAGAGCTTTTGCCTTGTATAATGCTGTACCTTTTCCCTATAATAATAAAGCTTTTTCTCCAATAAATTCCCTGAGCTCAGAGACAGCATTCTATTTATTGCTGATTCGCCAGTGTTTAGCATAATGCCTTCCATGGCAAGGAGTGTGTGCGCAGGAACTGTTTGCACAGAAGGACTGTGAGGGAAGCGGAGGGCCTGCACTGAGCCCCGCCCCGCCCGTTCTGTCCACAGAGGTGAGAGCCCAGTGTACACGCCCCCGCTGGGTACGCCCTCAGTGCTCTATAGTATGAAGTGGGCACTGCTGGGGCCGTCAGCGGATGGCATTTGGGACCGAAGTCCAAGAAACAATTCGGGAACAATACCTGAGCAAGGGACAGAGAGGCAGGGATCCTGGTCACGCTAAAAAAAAAAAAAAAAAAAAAAGATATCTATAGTCCTTCATTTGACAAGGTGACCTTTCTAATTCTTTCAATGGAATGTTTATTTTCAGCCATGTTCCGGCGCTGAGAAGGTAAATGGTCTTGTCCTCCTATTTAGAGCCACAATGAAAGGAAACTGTGGTTTGAGAATTTAGGAGGGAGGTAAAGAGGATGGCAGAGCAGGGAGGTGCATTTGCTACAGCATAAGGTGGGGGAGGGAGGGATGGCTGAGGGAGGTCACCTGGATGCCAGAGCTACAGTAACAATGAAAACATAATGATAACATAGCCAAGAGTTACCAAACACGTGCACCTAGACTAAGCACTTCACAGATGTCAACTTGTTTAATTTTCTCAGGACCTTGTGAAGGGTTTGAGCACAGGGAGGTAAAGGAGCTCAGCCCAAAGCTACACCGAGAGAAAGAGGCAGAGCTGGGGTCTGACCTAAGCCGCCTAATCGCAGACCCATTACCTGACATCTGGGGGCTGGAGGACACACGGGCGCAGAAGGAAACAAGACAGTGGCCCCCAGATGAGCAGGACAGGTGGGGACTTGAGGCTTTCAGGGGCGGAGCTCAGGTTTGGTTTGGGAAGGAAATGTAATGATTAGCTAGGTACCTAGGATTTTTCTCACAGTTATAACTGAGTAAAGAAAACTAAATTCGGTTTATCTGCACCTGGTTGTCCACCTCCACCATCTGCGTTCTGTATTTCCCTTGGGACCATCATGGGCCAGAGAACAAAGACATTGATTCCATTTGCCGGTACAGTGAATCCTTAATGTTGTCAATAGGTTCCGTGACTTCAGGCCAAACAACATAAAACAAAACCAAAGTTTACCATAGGCTAATTGATATAAACAAGAGCTGAGTTATTTGAGGACCTGCTGTAGTCACATCTCTGGTCCAATTATGTTAAGTGCCTCTGTCTGTGAAATGCTCAGTTAGCTCAGTGGTACTTCTAAAATGTCGTCTTAGCTTTGTTTGCAATGGGGCCTGATAAAAAGTGGGAAGCTTTGTACGACTCTGGTTAATTCAAGTAACCCCTTTGATTCTCTGATTCCTCTTCTGTAGACTGCACTGTTAGCTCTCTCACGGGGCTGCTGATGAATGTCAAATAGAATATTACATCTGCGAGCATTTTCTAAACTTCAGGGAGGTGCTGCAAAGTGTTATGCTAGGGTTTATCGCTGTTGTGTTTATTCACTGATCATTCAACAGCTATTCATTTACGTAACTCTGCAGTGTACCAGCTCTGCTGTGGGGACTGGGAGTCCACAGTGAACAAGTAAACAAGACCCCTGCTCCCAGGAGAGCATTGCCAAGGGATGGTGAGAGGGAGCGAGGCAATAAGCATGCAAACAAATGTCATCATTTCAGATTCCAATCACTACGGAAATTTTAGCATGCGGAGATTTTTGGTAGCTTCTGCTACATTGTATCTCAGGCACTAGCACTGACCAATGGCAGCACAGTCAGTCTGATACACTAGTTTTCTGGGCCTTCACACCACAGGGGCATGAAATCTGGGGCAATTTGCTACACTGTTGAGAGCACATGGAACACATGCCCGGTGGACACATGCCCGCTGAACGCTCCACTGAGTGGATGTTGGTGACTGATAATATCCTTGATGTCCTCTCATCTGCAAATAGTTACAAAAGAGCTACAGCTTTTGGAGTTAAGGCTTCCAGTGAGTTCAATACTTTGATTTTGGTGGAGGTAGCTCCATATGAGAGCAAGCTCCTATGTTCTCATCTATAAAATGGGGACAGTAGAAGTACCTTAATTCAAAGGATGATTGATAGTGCCATATGAATTAATGCAAAAAGTACTAAGACCGGTTTCTGAGTATGGTAAACTTTCTATACGTGTTGGCTACTATAGTTTTTCTTCCTCCCTCCCTCCCTCCCCTACTCCCGTCTTTCCTCCCTCTTTTTTCTCCTTTCCCTTCTTCTTCTCTCTCCCACACCCCATTTTTTAGCAGACAGGAAGACTAAAGACCACAAGTTATTTTGCCAGGACCCAAAGAAAATTAGTGGGAAAACAACTGGACATCAATGTACTTTTGGTGTTTGCTTCTACAACAACTCAGAGCCACTTGCTCAGATGTCCCTCGGGGCCTGGACCTCTTTTTTCAAATGGATCAGGCTAGAGAGTGAGAAGAATTTCTTTCCTACATATGAATGAACATGAAGGAACCTCTGGCACCTGCCTGCTTCATGGTCACTTGGCTTCTGTCTTCATGCGAAGCTGTGCCACCCAAGTACTAGTGAGATATTCTGTGTACACCCAGATGCCTGCCCTGGCATCCCACAGGTGTTAATATGAATAATCGTAACAAATACCTTCCGCTGAAACCCTACCATATACCAGGCTCTAGCAAGCAGTCTGTGAATAATGTCTAATTCTCATAACAAATCCATGAAATCGTGAGGATTGTCCACACTATAAGGTTGAGGAGAAAGAGTTTTGTATTGTTGAGCACCACACAGTGAGTTTCTAGTCAACCTGATCCCCAAGCCCATGCGTTTTCCAGGGAGCATTACACAGACGTAATTCCATCCCTAAAATTACCATGCCATGAAGGGCTCTCTAAAACCTCAACTGTGAGATGCCTGCCACTCATAAGGGGCATCATGACTGATGATCGACACAGACATCCCCCAACACCCACACGGGCCGAGCCCTTCGCCCTCACGTACCGGGACCATCCGTGCGGAGCCCCGGCGTGCCTCCCCAGCTCTGGCGTCCGTCGGGGGCACCCTCTACACCGCACAGCACCCACACCCCACTCATCCTAGTGCTGTGCGGGGACTCTAATCCTTTCAAATCGCTACCTGGCAGGTGCAGTAACTCACCTCCTTGCCAGGTGGCTGCATGTGCCTCCCCACGACACCGAGGCCTACCCTCAGCAAACCTGTGGGCAAACCACCCGTCTGTCCATTCACGGTTTCTCCCCACATCAATGAGCAGCCATCCTGGTTTGTGACCAAGCCAGGCTCCTTTCCCTCACACAGCACATTCTCCACGCTCACCGCTCCTTTCCTTTTTTCCGAGGACCCTTCTATGAACATCTGCATGAGCGTACATCCTCAGCACAATGAACCGTTGTTACCTGCTGCTTCTGGCAGAACATGGTGAAAAGAACATTTGCTTTAGATTACGGAGATGTGCGCTTAGACCCAGTATCCGATTTTATGGCTGTGTCACTTTGGGCTAATTTTATAAACGACTGAAGTCTCTTCATACGTAGGACCTGGTTAGTAGCACTAATCTTATGTGTCCTTTTTGAAAGGTAAGTTATAGCTTATATGGCCTTCCTATAAAGGCTGATTCTCTGTGCAACAGCCTTTCCTGAGGGCTGACCGACACAAAAGACATTTGCTAAGCACTTACTCTGTGCAGGGAATTTCGTTTTTTATTTTTGAACCCACTTAATCCCCAAGTAATTCTAAGATGTAGATACTGGAGTGATTCCAATTTCCTAAAATGAGGGAACTGCATGCCACGGACGCAGGTTACCTGCACAAGGACACCAACGAAGCGAGATTCCAATACTCGCTTTTCTAAACCCCAATCAGTGCCAACGAGACTGAACCGTGGTGTCCACAGCACCAAGGATGGGACCCAGCTCCGCAGACCTGCCTCCACACCTAGGAGCTGCTGCTATCTTTGGGGTTACCTTGTATTTTTTTTTTTTTTTTTGGTGACACTTATTGATGTATTATTGGTTTGACTATGTGGGTAAACCTGACAATTAAGTCCTAGGTGCAAATAAATGCTCTAGAGGTGCCCAACCTGCCTAGCAAAGTGAAACATTTATAAATCAGACCCTGATGAACAGCTCCTGCACTTAATGGCTACATTTAACTTTCTTACTTCGCCCCCGATAGGAAAAAGGGAGAAATAAAAAATATTCTGGGAGAGATAGAGGGAAACCATATTCCTAACGCTTTCACTTGCAAAAAGGGATGAAGGGGGAGAGTCTATGTTGCCCAGTAGTGACGTTAATAGTAGTAACACCAACCATGCACTGAGAACTCACGCTGCAGCCTGAGATCAGAGCTGTGCACGCACCGTCTGCAGTTCTAAAAACAAGGCACTGGGGGGGCTTCATTATTCTCCGTTTAAGGATGCAAAACCGAGGTCCAGAGAGACTTAGTCTCTTGCCCAAATTTCACAGTTGGTGAGGAACAAAGCCAGGCCTATAAGGGGCTTTGGGACATTCAGCCCCCAAACCAATCATTAAGATGTAGCAGAAAGACCAGAGCTGGGCAAAACTCCGAAGCCGATACACAATCAGGTTCAACTCGTTGCCAATTCAGGTTTAATTCTCTGATGATTCTGAGGGAAGGTCTCAGCATCTCATATTACAGGCAGCAAAATGGAGTTCAGGGAGTGTCTGGACCGTGTCCCTAGTCATATCTGGTGAGTGCTGGAGACGGAATGTGGGGTCAAGTGTGAGTTTCCTTCCACACTTGCATCCATGCCTCTGAGCACCCCCCGCCAAGCA
Organism: Pteronotus mesoamericanus; assembly: GCF_021234165.1. NCBI lineage: Eukaryota > Metazoa > Chordata > Mammalia > Chiroptera > Mormoopidae > Pteronotus > Pteronotus mesoamericanus. Next base: position 157,021 of record NW_026555043.1, read on the forward strand.
TCTTGTACATTTTCTCTGCCCGGTACCCTGTTCCCTCACCACATAGAAGGTGAGCTTCTCATGACAAATCTTATGCCCTTAGTACCCTTACAGCATAGAGCCTTTCTAAACCACATTGTATTTTATCAAAACCAAAAGGCTTTGGTAGTATCGACATCTGAACCCAAATGCCTGCGTGCACAGGCAGGTGTATTTACGACAGGGTAGCTGTTCTGGGGAGAGGGATTTTTAGGGAAGGGGCTATAGGTCCCTCTCACCTTAACACCACTTCTGTGTGAAAACGGCTCTTTTATAAAAGTACCGATCTGCATTTGACTCACAGTGCCTGTCACAGCACTTAGCTTTCAGGATTGTTTAAAAGATGGAAGGTCGCACACCTGAGGAGCTGGCTGAAGGAGGGAGACACACAGCTCTGATGTCTGGCATGAGGCAGTCTTTCCAGGCCAGCTGTGACCACGAATTGTGACCACCTTCTTACGTGCACACATACATGCGCACACATACACCCCTGCACACCACGAGGCTTTGAACTGAGAACATTGGGTCTGAATCTATTTCACAGTTACCTCTGTCCCCAGGATCTAGCACAGCGCCTGGCACAGCCTGAAAGGAACAGGGGAGCTCTCTCCCGAGGATGTTCTCCAAGGCTCCAACCCTCTACGTTTTCAGAGACTCTCATAAGTCTGATTTTTTTTATGTACTTTTTTTAAGTCTGGTACTTCCTTCTGCGAAATTATTCTTCCATGTTCACTAGGAGTTTTTGCCCTTTTTCCTTGTTATACACTCAGCTACCACTGAACAACATGTCTAACTCCTGAGGACTTGCGCTGAAATCTGTGCCGCAGACTCTGTGCCCCAGCGTGGGCTTACCTGCTACTGGCGAAGTGGTGTCACGGGAGCCCAGCCTGTGTGTAGTTGCTATCAGGTGTGATTTGTGCAGAACGAAGCAGAGGAGCAGGGAAGAGTGTATTGGAAGGAAAGAAAAATTCTGACTGGGGCACATCATAAAGGCAAGATCCAAAGACTAGGGTGCCAAAAAGACCTTTGTGAAGAACCACCTCAGCTCTGGGATGTGCACAAGACGTGGTGGGATAAAGAGGGAGCAAGATAGAAATCAATGAAGGAATACAGTCAGACTGAGTTACGTACACTCCCTCGTGACTGCGAACACTGCTTAGCGAGTGCCTCCTCGGGGTGGCTGTCACGCTGCCCTCGTATTCTGACGCGATGGATGCGGTCCTTGCCTGTGACGCTGCAGAGCCGAGTGGGGCGGGGCACAGATGACCCAGCCGCGCGAACACTGTAGTGTGCAACAGGGGGTTCTGGTCTGTCTGCCAAGGTCAGGAAAGGCCTCTCCAAAGAGGCCTATTTTGAGCTGAGATTCAAAAACACCTCTGTCAACAGGTAATTAGGCAAAGGAAGGTGAGGAGACCTGACGGTTATTCCAAGCACAGGGAATAATCCAGGCAAAGCCTCTATTTCAGGAGAAAACACGTAAGAGGCACAGAAAGCCGGCCAGATGTCTGGAGTATGGAGGAGACGGGCTTGAGGAAATGCTGGCGTGTGGGCGAGGCCTTTCCCACAGGCAGAGCAGGAGACAGACGGTGCCTGCGCGGAGTCCGGGTTAAGAGGAGACAGCGGCGCGCACTACCAGCCCGCAGGCGGGGGAGGCAGGGCTGGGGCCATGCTACAGAGGCGGGAAGCCTGTGAGGCAGACAGAACTGACCGCAGAGCCAGTGTGGCCGGTGAGGGAAACGGTCGGCACGGCCGCCTGCGATGCAGGGTCCCTGGGCAAGAACCTGGTGGGCACGGAGGAGAACGCGTGGGGTCTGGGTCTAAACTTGTTCATTGCCTGCGAGCCAGTTTCTGCCCTTTGCCTCACCTCCCAGAGCTCGTTTTTCTCACTTGCAAAGTGCAGCTAATACGCCTCATCCATAGAGTTGAGAGAATAACACGAGACCAAGTACATAAAAAGGGTACAATGCAGGGCTGGCTCCAGGCTTGGCTCCAGGCTTGGCCTCCACAGACAACAGCGGTGAGGGCAGGGCTAACCTCGAAGTCTCAAGCCAGGCAATTCACCTCTGCGCCCCGGGCAATGCGAATACTAACAACAACAAGAACTGGTAAGCACCTTGTCCACCAGGGTGTGAAGGCCGAGGCCTGAACAGCCCCTGCCCCAGAGCAATGCCCGGCACACACTGCTTGTTCCCATTCAAGTTCCAGAAAGGTACCCATTTGCTATTTGACTGAAAGAGTCAGAAATAACTGCACGAAGGAGCAAATCAATCAGCCAAGAGCAGAAAAGTAAGGCACATGCCTGTTTTTCTTGGTGTCTGTCTTTGCTGCTGTTGTCTCTTGGAGCTGGCCTCCACTTCCCAGTCCGTAAGATGGAGGTAAAGCTGTTCCCAATTTACCTCCCTGGAGCCAAGGAGGTCCTTGCAGGGAAGGCCCCAGGCAGCTGGGGAGGGGGCGCTGTGAGGGGCACGCCAGACCTGAGCGCACTCCCTCAGGGCCAGCTCCCAGGCTGCAGGGAGCCAGGGCAGGAAAGGCCGGAGCGGGGTGGCAGCCACGGCCAGGCTCCCTGTGAAAGATGCGGCCAGCCTGCTGTCCACTCCTGGTGGCAACGGCACGTCAGGGCCCGCCCACAATGATGAGGAATCAGATACAGGGTCTGAGGGGGGCTCATTCCAAGGAGCAATTTATCTCCGGCGGCTGGGCCTCTGTAATGTCCCTACTCACTGCGGGCGCCTGGGCCGCGCAGCCAGCCGTGAGGGGTGAGTTACACTTTCTTTCTGTCTAACCAGGCCCTCCTGTCACGAGCTGCTGAGGAGGAGACAGGATGACTCACTCTGTGGCTTCTGAGCAGAGGTCCTGGGTGAGGGGGGAATTCTTGGCAAGGCCCTCCTGCCCCAAATGGGTGTCGCCGCTCCTCCCCTTGGCAGCTGGCACGGAGGGAAACACAGACTGAGCGAGCACAGGAAGACGACGGGGTCTGTCTTTGATAAGGTTATGATTAAATCAAGGCTTTTGCTCTAATTATACTGCATTTAAATAGATCCAGCCTGGTAAGTAATTGATGTGCAATTAAACATGTATTTATATCACCACGGCCTCTCTCTGTGCAGCTGTCTACTCTTCTCCTCCCTGGGGCTGGGCACACTTGCATCCGGCTGGTGCTCAGACGTGGGTACCTGGTCCCAGTGGTTCAGCAGGAACTTGGGGACAGAGGGAATAAGAGTTGAGATGCTTAAACGCCTATTTTGGAAAGGCCCACTGAGAAGACCTGCACATGTCCCTTAGACCCTGGGGCTCAAGGACGTTCTCAGAACGTGCCTTCTGATCTCCTGGGCCCACACCCTGAGCTCCTTCAAGCATTTATCATCAGATTTGCTTAGCCCTCCTTGCCTGGTCCTGTGTCTCTCACACACAGTAACTCTAGAGAACGTGCTTGGAACACTGTGGTGGAATCCACCAACTTGATACAATTCACTCTTCATAAACATAAATAGAGCTGGCACAAGGCAAAGAGAATGACTTTGTTGCTGAATTTACGATTTAGATCTTGACCTTTTATTGGGCAAACGGGTGAAGATGACATAGTGACAAGAATATTGTGACACCACATCCTTCACTCCCATTTTTCTCTGTGTTTGTGTGTCCTCCAACTTTGGGTGGAGGACACTTTTTTTTTTTTTTTTAATCTCTGTGTGCTGAGGGACCATTAAACACGGGCACAGTTTTGGGGGGAGAGGCAAATCATGACTAAGAAAGATACCATGGGAGTCACCAAAAGCAGCAATGCGGGTCTTTGAGATGTTAGGTGAAAGGCCTGAGAGTTTCTAGCTGTTTTAGCAACACTGGAGACAAGATCTAAATATTGCAGGAGAGAGAAAAGACAGGAAAGAAACTCCATGATGATTCAAGCCCTATTTAAATTTCAGTGAACATCCACCCATGCTAGTAGCTAGAATAAATCCTGAGGCGAAAGGAGATACACCCTCAGGATGCGCATCATCTACGCTACAGGAAGGTAGCAAAGCAGAGCAGGCAAAAGATTATAACAGAAGCAGAAGAAGATTAAGGACACCAGGGCTTCGGGCTGAGCGCTGAGTGTTTATAGGGACCTGGATGGAGCTCATAAACCTTTGGCTTCATTCCCCAGGGAAGGGCTAATTAAGGGGCCAAAGGTAAATCACAGTCCACTACACCTCAAAGGTGTCCTTTGTTCTCCTATTGAAAGGACACCAGGTATCTCCCTGACAGCTGGTCATTACAGGAGCGTGTGGGGCTCGCCCCAGGGACGGCTGAAACCCCGGCAGAGTTGGGTGCTACACAGGTGCTCAGAAAGGACGCACACCGTCACCATCTGAGATGGCTGATGTGGGGCTCACACCCACAGGAGGGCAGTGAGCCAGTGGCCTGACTGGCGTGAGGGTGTCGGTTGGGGAGAAAAAACTGTTACTGCATCTCTCAGAGCACCGTTCATTCTAAGGCACTAGAAGGGGCAAAATGGCTTATAAAAAACAAAACAAAACAAACAAACAAAACCTGAAGCAGTTTCCATTTCCTTAGATTTTCTTAGTTACCAAGCATTTCTTGATGCAATTCTCCATTTTGACTTTATTATCTCTAAATTAAAAACAAAAAAACAAAAAACAAAAAAAAACTGAGATCCAGAGAAGTTGACAAATTCCTCAAGGTCAGAGGACTACGCAAATAACAGGGCTGGTGGTAAAACCCAGGTTTTCAGATTTCTAGTCCAATGCTCTTTAAAAAATAGTCAAATAAATGGGCACAAGGAATCTTTTAGGGATAAATGAAATGTTTTAAAAGTGGAAGTGGTGATGGTTGCACGACTCTGTCAATTTTCTACAAATCACTGTACACTGAAACACATGAACCTTCTGGTATGCAAATTATATTTCAACTGCCTCTGAAGAAATGAGGGCGGCCAAGGGCAGGAAGCGCACGTGGGCTTTGGGGTCACTGTGCCACTGTCCGGATCCTGACGCCAGCTCATATGTCCTGGGCAACCTCGGACAAGTTCCTTAATTTCTTTAAACATCAACTTACGTCTCTAAAGCTGGAATAATATTCTCTACTTCTTGAGACTGCTGTGAGAATCTGGCACTAAAGCAGTAAGAGGTAATTTTACTTCTGGTATTTCTGATGCCTAGGAATCATAGTATAAAAAATAAGGGAATTAGCTCTCCACTGACAGTTTAACCACTAATGATAATCCATGTCTAGGCTGAACCTTGTATGAGCATCAGGCACATGATACTATTTTGGTCAAAGCCCCAAATCAGTGCTTTTAATTGGTGTTTTACTAGCAAATAACAGTGGTTAGGCATGCCAAGGGCTATATGTCCTCTCCTCTTAAAACTGCTGGTCCTCAAACCTGGCTGTCACTGAGGTCATCTAGGGGGTGGTAAGGACGCTGAAGATGGGTCACACCTCAGAGAATCTGATTTAAATGGTATGAAGTGTGGCCTGGACTTCGGGAGTTTTGAAATCTCCCCATGTGATCCTAATGGCAGCAAAGTTAGAGAACCACAACTCACTGGCTTTTGACTGGAGCTACAATATGACCCCCCTTTGTTAAGGGAGCTTAACAAAGATCAAGCCTGAGCCTCACACACAGAGAGAGACTCTCATTAAATTGGTCCAGGGCGAGGTGAGAGCATCTGTACATGCTACAAGTCCCCTGCCTGAGCCTAACACCCAGCTCGGGCTAACCGAGCCCTGCTTCAAACCTCCTCGGTAAGCAGGATGCCTCACAGGCGGTGGACCGGCTTCCCGGCATCCCGCTGCGCCCTCCAGCGCCAAAGGGCCACTGGCAGGGCAGCGAGTGCTCTCTGAGTCCCCTGGCCTGCGCAGTGCGTGGAGGGTGGAGGCAGATCAGGAGAGAGTTTCCGGGAAGTGGTAGAAGTTTGGGATGCTTCAGGAGACTCTCAGGAAAGACGGACCATGCTTTCATCCATTCCACAAATGCATGCGGCCGCGCGACTGCAGTAGGTGCTGTGACAACAATGAGCGTTTTCAGAACTTTACAGTAAAAATAAAAGTTACTTCTGCTGCAGACAAATCAGTTGCCAAAACGGCTCTGAGCGTACCAGCATCTCCTTCCTGCAGTAAGCCCCAATCTCCTGGCCACCCCAGCTGCTCCCCCAGAATGGCTCCGGCACCCCAGGCATGAGTGCTTATCACAAACCTCACTGCTCCCTGTCCCCAAGCCTTCCTTTCTGCCTTGGGCACAAGATTGATGCCCAGCCTCTCCTTCCTGTACTGCTACTGCCCCTACCTGGACCCTCCCTTACCAAGGTAGCCATCGTTCTAAAGACCCCGACGACGGAAGAATTGGGGGTAGAGATAGCCCGTGAGTGCAGTGGAAGACTCAGATCTGATCAGGAAAAAATGTTTTTATAAAGGAATTTACCAAAAAGAAAAAAAAATTAGGAAGACAAATTTCACTCGATGAACAGGTTCATATGTATCTTCTCATTTCGACAAGGGTTCCAGTCCTCGATGCCCAGGGCAGAGCAGCAGGGCCTTGTCCCTGACTAGGTGACGGGCTTCCCGTCTGCACCCACTGCCCCCAGCAGAGGCCGGGGCGGCTCCTTCCCCCACGGGCAGTGCGCACAGCGAGTCAGCGCTGGTGGACCCAGCGGTGAGATATGGTCGGACTGTGCCCCAAATCCTGGTGGTCTGGATTCTCAGGAACAAGAGAACCCACAGGTCCAGCTGTCAATGTTCCCTCCAGGCTTCCTGTCTGCATGCCTTCCTTCCATGTCTTGCCTTCTTCCCGCAAACAGCGGCTGAGGGCGATGCTGCCGGGGAGGCACAGAACCACTGCTGCGGCCGTCACCCCAGACCTCACTCACCCTCCAGCAGACGGCCTGAAGTGCCTGCTAAATCTAGTCCCTCCAACAACTGGTCAAAAACCCCTCCAAACACGTATCAGATGCAATGCCAAAGAACTATTATTGATTTTTTTATAGCCCAGTCCCTTATCAATAAAACGAACATGGCAATAATTAATGAGATGAGGTGCTTCTCATAGTACCTAATTAATATAAAAGATAACAATTATTGATGTTTCTGCTGACCAAAAAAGAAAAAAAATAGTGTCATTTTTTTTTAAGATTTTGAAAGGCTTCCATGACATGAAGCATAATTAATGAGTGTTTGCCATGTGGTATGTATTATTTTAAGCACTTTACTTATCTCATGTAAGCCTGACCATGATATATCACACAGGTATCTTTAACATTCCCATCTTGTAGTTGAAGGAAATGATCACGGAGAATTTATATAAGCATACTAATAATTATTAGCTAATAAAATTGGTAGATTCCAAAGGAAATGAGAGAGAGAGAAAAAAAAAGACGTGTCTTGATGGAGGAAGAACACTCTGGAAGCAGGCGCAAACAAAACAGAGGGAGGCAACGTGGCAGGTGGCACACCTATGGTTTTATGGCAGCAGCTACTTGGTTCTTTGGCAAAGTTAAATTCTACTCACAAAAATAACATGTGATAGGTATTGTAGAAATAGGTGAAAAATAGGGAGATGAAATGGCAGAGAGAAGATGTGAAAGTGAAATAAGGCCATGAACATGCCCTTTGCATACTGGTAATTCCTTCGACAATTAGTCCAGGCCACATATAGACCCTATTTTAAGGAAATAATGGATGAAGCAATAAATACAAGTGATGCCCACGGTCTAAGGCAGCCACTGTGATGACATCTTGCTACGTACCCAGCCCTGAAGGTGACTGCTTTCGAATCCAGTTATCAGTGCACTTCAGTCTGGACTGAATAGGTGCGTCAACTTGGGATACAGCCTAACAACGTCTCCTTATCCTTTTCCTTGAACATCTAAGCAGCACATAGGTAAATAAGTTCGTGCTATGAACACTACAAAGCAAGCACATGAGGTCTCCTGGGCTAGGTGACTGGCTGGAGAAGCCATGGCAAGAGTGGCAAATCCTTCTTTATTTTAAAAACTGTAAGAAGATGGAAAAGAGAAGCCCTTTCTGCAAACTCTCAGTAAAGTAACAGCATACCATGGACACAGCCCCTACTCACGTCTCCTCCAAAGCAGGGAGGAGCCCTGCTCTCTTTGGATGAGGGAGAATCCCCCAATATCTGGAAATTTAAGGAACTCTCATCTAAATAACTCAGATGTAAAAAAGGAAATCCCTCCACAAAATCAGAAAATACTCTGAACTGCCAGAAAAGGAGAACAATATATCCAAAATTATAGAACGCTGGTAAAGCCACGATTAGAGGGCACGTATGGCTTTAAATGACTACATTAGCAAAGTCAGAAGAGTCTCAAATCAGTACCTTGAGCTCTCGCCATAACAAACTAGGGAAAAAAAACGCTCACCTGTCATAAAGCTGAAGTCAGCAAATAACTATTCTGGTGGAAATTAACAAAACAGAAAACAGAAAAACAATAAAGAAAATCAATTATGCCAAATATTTCTTTTTTGTAAAGATTCACGAAATTGGTAAATAATTACTCTGTTAAGACAGAAAACAAATTACCAAAATCACAATTAAAAAAAGCTTTAAAAAATTGAAAGGTGTGAATGTAGAGGAAAAAAAGAGATACCAACAATTTAGATATATAGATTCCTAAAAGACACAATTTACTAAAACTGACTCAAGAAGAACTATAAAATCTGCATAGATCAACAGAAAGTAAAATGTAAAAAAAACAAATTAGTAACTGAAAAAATTACTTCTAAGAAAAGCCTAGGCCCATATGGCTCTACTGGCATTCTATCAAAACAAATGAAATAATATTGATCTTTCACAAAATCTTTCAGATAATGAAGAAGGATGGTACATTTTCCAACACATTTTCCATACTGTTGTATGAACCAGTATTACTTCCCCCAAAGCTGGGGAAAGACATTATAAGGAAAATAAAAACCAAACTACAAGCTAATATTTTTCATAAACATTAACACTACATTCTTAACATATAACAAGCTAATCCCAGAAAAAGTATAAAAAAGGAGCTTGCTTCATGACTGAGATTTACCTTAAGAATACCAGATTGTAAAAAAAATAGAAGACTGATTTCACGTTCATAATGAAATAAATAGTGTACTGTGTACAGTACAAAGGAAGAGATAGAACAGAAATCTCAACTGCTTTATAAAAACAGTACTGAACAAAACTCAACACGCATTAACTATAAAACTCAACAAACCGGGAACAGAACTCCCTCACCCTGATTAAGGGCATTTATGGAAATTCGAAAGCTAACACCATATTTAATTGTTCAAGACTGAACAGTTTCCCTCAAGACCAAAGCAAGGATGGCTGCACTGTGCTGCTTGAGTCAACAAAACTAGCTCAGTAAGGCCCTGAAAAACACAGGTGGTTTGGAAAGAAGGAAAGGAAGCCTGCCTTTGTCCGTAGATGCAGAATCTATGCAAAGGAAACCCCAAGGAATCTGCACACACACCCAAAGCAAACCTACTGGACTAAATGGGCAGTGAGCTCAGCAAGGTTACAGGATACAACATGCAAAAATTATGTCCACGTATTACCAGCGCATGATGAACCTCTTTGCCAATTCATTGTCAAAGGGAGAGGGGGAGAGGGAGGGAGAAGGGAAGAGGCAGAAAAGCCCAGCCGCGTGCCACCGGCATTTAAACTCTAAAGGTCCTGCTGTTGCAGCCTCTGTCCCTCTGTCCCCAGCCATCCAGCTCTCGGGGCCCAGTAAAGTTCATGGATCCACGTGCTCCTCCTCGGAAAAGCCCTGTCCGAAGTGCTGGGCTGTGTGGATACAGCTCTGTATTTTTTGGCTGTTAAGGACACAGTTACTGTTTATTCATCGACAGCTTTGAGTAAGAAGCTCAAATGCAGTCAGTACTTTTGCCTGAAAAACTCCGAAGTCCCTTCCAATCATGACGCCTTCTCTGTTCCAAGATGTGACATTGGACCTATTCTCTTAGCTCTAAACCATATTTTGGGGACTTGCAAGCCCTAAACTGTATTCTGGGGACTTGCAAGCATGTTGCAGATGGGACTCACTGCCTGGTGAGGCCATTCGGAAGCAGACCGGGAGTGCACCCCTTGTTCATCAGAGATCCCCACAGGCCATTTGCATGCTGCCAAAGAGCCCGGCCCTCCAACCCAAATGCAGGCGGCACTAATCGCCAGGCCTCAGAGCAGAAAGGAATTCTGTGCTTCCCGCTGGAAGGAGAGAATGTATCCTCCCTGAGAGGGCTTGGAGAATTGGAAGAATTAAGGAAGAATACATGTTTCATTTGGACCCAGTGCTAATTGGAATGAGCCAAATGATCAGCTCGCCAGCAGGAAGCAGAACTCCTTGCCTTTCGGCAGCAGACAGGATCGTTTCCCTGTCTAATGAGTCCCGGTGGCCACTCCATCAACAGTGAGAGCACCTGCTTCTCCAGAGCACCCTGTGGGATGCTCCTGGACCATTTCCTCCAGCCAGTTTCTGATTCGGAGAGAGAAAGCCTCCTAATTCCATGGAAATGGAAATGGAAGACCAGCCCTGTGGCTAGGCCGGGCTCTGCCTGGCCGCTGAGCTCTCAGGCGGAGGTGTCTGCAGTATCACAGAGCAAGTTTCAAAGGTTTGACTCATTAGAGAGAAATCCATGTTTCTGAGATGCTCAGGGTCCAGAACAAAGTTCTGGGGCAATTCCTGCACTGTTGCTTCTATAAAAGCCTTCCACTTCCTAAGAGCAAAAACACTCAATGCAGCTGAAGCTGCACTTTCTTCGTTATTGACAGCTGAGGTCCCAGGCCCTTCTAGAAGAACACTGAATACTTTTGCACTGTCCACAAGAGCTAAAAAAACAAAGCTGTTTGCTTTATATAACAATTCAGGTCATATTTTTTTTTCTTCTGATACATCCAGAGTTTCAGAATCTTCCATGTACCCACCGAAATATCCATTCATTCTTCTTGTCTTTGAGTGTCTAGCCTCTATTAATTGGTTTGCTTTACTTTATAGGTGAGAAAAACGGAGTCTCCCAATAATTTAAGAACTTGTTCAAGTCCCATAGCTAGTAAGTGGCGGAGCCAGTACTTAAGCCTCACTTGCCTCACCCTAGAGCCCCAATCCTGGTATAGATGCTGATAATGCCAAGTTTCAGATGCTGATTGATTAAAATAAAATTTTAAATAATAAATGAAAAATAAAATTTAAACAAAGCATACATAGGCCACTGAAGTCACTACCACCTCAACAAAACATCCTCTAAAACTGTCACCTTCTTTCAGCATGCACCCACCACTTCCATATAGAATTCTCTACCTACTGCAGTATTTTTTTCTGCCCTGAATCCTGTACATATCTCACATTTTAAATTATTTTCCTCTTCCAATAAAAAAATATGATACCCTGTATAATGGAGCAAAACTTGCTACTTAGATGCTATAAACTTCCTGCCCAAAAAGATGTGAGAAAATTGTGACGTGCTTATTAGAAAGACAGTTAAACACACGGCAACTTCACAGAGAGAAGCCTTAGGTAAGGCCTGCTGTCTACACACACCTTGACTATGGCAGAGAGAACCTCAGAGGCTGAAAGTAGGAGGGTCCGTGTATGCGCCTTCTCTTCCTTTCACCCACGCACCCTGGACACCAGTGGTTCTCACCCAGAGGGCACCTGGGCCCCAGGAAATGGTCAGCAATGTCTGGGGACACTTCAGCACTTCGGCTGGCACAACGGAGGGAGCCGGCGTGAGGAGGAGATGGGGGTGCTGCTGAACCTTTGCAATGCACAGGGCAGCCCCTCACAACGAAATGGTACCCAGCCTGGAACGGCAGTACCGCTAAGGCTGGGGAACCCTGCTGAATATGGATAGTGCAAAGAACCTGCAGTGAGATACTCCAGAACTTTGTGAGTCAAACTGATCATTTTCACATTTTAACATCCAGTGGATCAAATAAGAAATATGCTTTAAGGGGATCAGCATCCCTATAGCAAAAAGCAGAGGGAGAGTGGGATCTCAGGGAGCAATCGATTGCCTGACAATGTCCAAAGCAAGAAGGTCTCAATAAAATGCATGCAGAACACTGGCTTTGTAGAGGCCAACACTGGGGGGGTTCATTCAGGATCTCCTAGAGAATAAGGCACTTTGACCCACTATGTTGCTGTTTGTCTGTCCTCTGACAGTGAGCTCCTAAATGGCAAATGGATACAGCTGGGTATCCATTGCCAACTACGTTATCATCTACCCACCAAGTCTCCCCCCCCCCGTCTGAATTCTACACTCACCAATTTCTTACTATAATTTGAGTCTCATGTAGCGCCCCCTATAGGAAGCTAATGGGATGACCAAAGAGATAGGTTTATTCTGGGCTCCTAGCTGTTACAGCTCTCATACTGATTTGATGAAAGGACATCTTGATTCCTTTCTCAGATAAAACCCTAGGGACCCGGTGCAGGTCAGTCCTGTGGGAGGCACCCCGACCCCTGAGGACCAACCACAGACCACAGTGAACCCCACAAAGATAATGCCGCTTTGTGCACAGCCAGCCAAACACTACCCCCAGGCAATACCTCTTCCTTAGCCTAAAAACTGCAGCACCAGGAAGATCAAAGGGCTGAAAGGAACTAGTGTGATATTCACCTCTTTTATACTTTTAAAAAAAATTTATCTAAAGGAAGCTATGGAAACGAATAAGGGTTTACTTTGCAACCACTCTCTATAGCCTTTTATGTAAGACATTCAGCGTATACTACACTAAGTTACAGGTTGGTGATTTGTCTTATTATATGAAGAGTACCTTGTTCAGAGTAGGAAATGAATGCAAAATGTTTCAAAGGGGAAGTATGAAAGTAAGTTTTTTTTTTTTTAAGGCAGAACAGGGAAATTAAGGTTACATTGGTTGATCAGCCAAAACAATCCCCTCATGGCACAGTGAGATCTTGTGGGAATGCCTTGAGGTGAAGCCAATTCAATTAGTTTCTGCAGCCTAACTTTCAGGACCCCCAAACTCAGTGAAATAATGAACTGATTAAAACCTGTGATTGCAATTCGATGGAGGAAACTATCCATCAGGGGGATGGCAGCGTTCCCTCCACTGCAGAGTGCGCAGAGGGGACGCTGACAAAGGTGGGGCCGGGCCTCACATGGCTTGGAGAACTACAGTCTCCTAACAAGCAAATAGAAAACCAGCCTGAAATGGGAGTTTGGGCTTCATCCAGTAAACCTCTGAGTTCTGGCATCACAGCCGAAATGCAGGTTTCTCTCACACTCTCATCCAAGACCACTCTGAGTCTGTACGTCTAATCTGATCACTACCAAACTTGTTGGACTACACCCAAAGCAAACATGAGTCAGTGCTCTCCATTTCCCCTGATACTGTGCAGGTCCTTTTCTCATACAGTTTCTATCTCTGAACACATATTCCTGTGTATCAAGGGTCAATGTTTTTTCTGTAAAGGAAGAGACAGTAAATATGTTTGGCTCTGAGGGGGTCACACTATCTGTTGTGCTTTCTCAGCTCTGCTGTTGTATCCCAAAAGCAGACGTAGAAAACACCTGAACAAATGAGCGTGGCTGTGATCCAACGCTGCTTTCCTTAGAGACATAGGAAGTGTGTCAAATTTGACCTCGGGGCTGTGATTTGCTGTCCCTTGCCCTGTATACACGATAGTAATCCAGATAACATGCAAAGCAAATTAACAAATGAAATAAATGGCCAGCATGCCATAACTTCCTTCACTTCTTGACAGGCATAGAAGCTTCTTTTTGCCCTAAATGACATTTTTCTCTGCTAGCTAAGACGACTTTTGGATGAGCCTATATAATAAAAGGTGTAATCAATACAGGAAGTAAATAGGTCATGAAAGGAATCAAAAATTCATTCACTCACTCACTCACTCACTCACTGATTCACTCCCTCGCTCAACAATGTATGTGTAGGTAAAGGGGTGTGTGTGGCTACCTGCTCCGAGTACTCTCCTAGCTTCTGGGGATGCGACTGCAAACAAGATAAAACTTGTTCTTGCTCTTTTGGAGATCATCCTCTAGTGTGAGGAGGAAACACAATAAACAAGTAAATACGTAAGAACATAATTTCAGACTGAACATTACTGTACACAACCTAAGACCACAATGCTCTACAGACCAGATGTAGGTGGGATGCCTACGACTATAGTCGGGAAATTGGAGAAAGTCCCTTTGAGGTGACCCTTTCCGCTGAGACCTGATGATACCCAGCCCCCCCACAAAAGGATTCAGAGAACGAGAGAAATACTGGCATGGCTGGAGCGAGCGGGAGTAGGAGGTGACGGCGTCAGGCCAGGTTTCAGGGTTTGCTTGTTACTTCTCATGTCTGAAGGAGGCGATGACATACTGCCATGAGAGTCTCTGAGAGCGGCTCTCCCCGGGGTGCGGTAATGCGCTGCGACGGGGCTGTGGGACAGGGGTGACGGGGGTCCGTGGGTATGCCGGTGGCTGGGTGTGCAGAGCTTCTTTTTCACCCATTTCTACTGTGTTCATTTTTTTAGAACTGAAACCTTGGTAGGGATTGGTATTTTAAGGCCCATTCCATTTGAAGAAGTTACTTCTACCAAAAAGACCAAGGGTTGGTCCTTTTGCTATCTTAACTCTATGCCATCAATGTTCTAAGCTCACCCCCTCGGTCTCATCCATTTCTACTGTAAGGACCAACCACGTGGCCCACTGAACAAATGATCTTCTGGATTTCAGAATATAGTCAGTCCCCAGGATTCCGATCAATGAATATGCTTTTAATCTGGTCCTAATTTCCAGATTTTTTTTTTTAAAAAAATTCTGTTTAGCAGTATAAAACTGAACTCCTGTCGTGTGTTTGAGATTATGCGTGGTTTCCACTCTAAGACAGAAGAATAAAATATATATAGGTTAGCCAAGAAGTAAGCTAGAAGCAGCATGTTTCTGCTCACTAGCAGACTCAAAAATAAAAAAAATTATTTTCCCTTCAGTTTGCGGGCAGGATCTGGCCTGCAGGTCTGTGTAAGAGAATGTGGACTTTTCCTGATACGGTCCAGGTGGCAGCACCTGGATAATACCTATGCCTGCGTATGAAGGCGGACCCAGTTCTGCCATCTGCTCTGCACCTGCCTCCTTGCAAGCCACGGCTCTGCCCCCAGCCCAGGTCTCTCAGCATAGTCATTTATGTCCCAATTCTTACAGACTTTGAGTTCATGCCCTACTTATTCACAGCTCTTAACCCTCACTGAGCATTTCACCCACCAACAGGTTATTTTTTGCTTCCTTTCCTTCCTCCCTCTCTTCTCTGTCCTCACTTAAAAAAAAAAAATTTTTTTGCTTACCAAAGGTACCCTTCATTTCTCTTACAGAATGCTTTTCTGCATTATTTCAATCCTGCAGAACACTACTCGGGTCCGACTCCCCCAAGAAGGCGCTCGCCTTCGTTTACTCCCACGGGTTAGCCACCCTCCCGATCACCTGGAGCGGGGCGGTCTGCGGGCGGGTGGCGGTCCCTCCCCACCCACACCAGCATGCTGCGCCAGCGCCCCTGTGCACAAAGCCCAAGCCCTCCTCCTCTGTGAGCCAGAGTCGGGGGCAGCCCATGAGGCGTGAGTCTGCGTCAGAACGAGGTATTAATGTGACAGAGCAGGTGACAACGGACTCCGAGCCAGACGCTTAAATAATTCACTCGTGCCCTCTGGACCAGCCAGGCCCCAACCCCAAATGTGCCATCTGCACCAGGCAGAGGATGCCTACCAACGGTGTGATCTGACAGATTTGACCGTGAGGGGCAGCTCCAGCCACACCTGACCGGGTGCTCTAGTATCAGATGCCCCGTCCCCTCCAGGTCCCGTGGAACAAGCTGTACGCTTTTCCAACATTAAGTGTTTCTACAGTACTAGGGGGGATCCTGCCTTAGAGCTCTGGGGTGTGACGCGTGACTCTGTTGTTTGGGAGACAGCACAGCCCCATCCTGCCCACAGAAACATCCGGGACTGTGGCTGCTGGGGCTGTACGGCGTGCTCCGTCTCCACAAAGTCCATGGGCGCTTCGTTCCCCCAAATCTCTACTGAGATCATCTCCTACACTGACACACTTTTCACTCTCTAAGACATCGAAAATATTTGCCCTTTTCCACTTTAATTTCTAATCAACACCATGTCATAATACAAGGATGACTGAGCACAAAACTGTATTCATTTACACCCACTTCTTTTCTGGCCATTCATCTCAGGGAGGGGCCAGCTTTTCAGCTGCCCCACGTCTGCTCTCTGCTGCTTTATTATACAGGGCTGGGCAAAAGTAGGTCTACAGTTGTAAGTATGAGAAATTCAGGGTTTATTTTTGTGTTATGTATTAAATATTATATTATTTTCCATACAAACTGTAAAGCTACTTTTGCCCAGCCCATGCGTGTCAATTTTAGTATGTCCAGATTTCCCACCCCCCTCAACTGAATTGCCTTCAGATATGTTGGGTTTTTTCCCCTAATTCTGAAATGATTTTTAAATGGCGCTACCAACTACATTTTCTTGTCTCTTTCCCTTTACAGCCACACTTCTAGACAAATGTCCCATAACTGTGCTTCCATTTCCTTTTAACTGACTGTCCTAATGCTTCCTTAGCCTCTAGGTCACCTGTGAACTGGATGGCCTTTACAGGAGTCACAATGGCATTAAAGAATCTTGGCACTGAACACAACCACTGGGTGCCAATGTGCCTTTCCTTGGTCTCGGTGTCTCCACGGTTCTGCGCTGTGTCCCAGCTGCCCACCCCTTCTTGACCTTCCCTGTCTCTTGACTTCTGTGATAGGACAGAAGCCTCACTTGGTCCTTCTGCCATGGGGAATGACACTTCTACATCCTATTTGCTCACTACAGTCCTGTGGGCGGCCGTTCCCCAGTTCTCACTATGTGTCCCCTCTTCAAAGCGCCTGGGAGAAATCATGTTTTTTGATGGCTTTGCCTAAAACCCCATCATTGCGGTCCTTCCCTAACTTCCCACTGTGTGCCTATCTCATATTTCAGGCTGAAAATAAAAACTGCTCACCAGCACTTAAAATATAGGTACACTGTTCTCAACAAATCTAAAACATAAACAACATACTTTTTGCTTCCTCACTGTTCCCTTCCCCAAATCCTCCTCATCGTTCTAAATGGCCTCAAACCTCGGGACGCATGCTGGACTACATCAGACTCTCTGCTTCTCTCTCCAAATCTCTTTCACAGCTTTGTGATCCATTATTGCCACCTCAGTCCTCGATCTGGACCCACCAACACCCAAGCACTCATCTCCGGGGGCTTGTCTCGCCTGTTTGCTCCAATCAGGGGCCACCTTGGCTTTGATGGCTCCTGGTAAGTTGCAGTTCTCATCAAGGTGGTGATGCTGAATGACTTTCTAAACACGAACACTTTCTCAGAAGTGACTGGCCTCTTCAATCTCTCTTACACACAGACTTTTCCTCCCAAAGTCCTCACAGTCAGAAGGAATATCGTAGGATGTTTTGCAAAGGAAAATACCAGCACCAAGCTGGAAACTGCAAGTGGACCCTATTAATTCCTGCTCACTGAACTTACCCAGCTCGCCTCATTTACTTGAATATTCCCCATTTGAAAATTAAAAGAGTAAAAGTTGCAAATAGCTCCTAAATCATCCAATCAATAAACATTTCTTGAGTCTCTGCTGAGTGCAAGGTACTTAGATCATTACTTTGGGGAGATGAAAGTAAAAGGCAGTTTCTGAGTCAATTACCTCACAAATAAATGTCAGTTATTTACTGGTAGGCAAACTATTATATTATAGCACCCCATAATTCTTTCCCAGGAGATTCACTAGTGGCCAACTGCCACAAATGACCAACTTGGTTCTCTGACTGTCCTACATTAATTACCTGGGTACACGGGAAGGTGAAAAAGAGAAGTCAGCCAACATTTGTTTTGCAAATTGCTACCACTAAGGGGTGGGCACACTGCTGGAGACTTTAATGCATTTAATGAGGTAATCTTTGTAAGAACGTGGTTGGTGGTTTTTAATATCCATTTTACAGAGAAGAAAAATAAAAGTTCAAAGGCATTAAAAATCCCTAAGAATGAACTTTTCTAGTAAGTTACAAAAACTGGCTGTTTTCCATGGTGGGTCTTGGGACATCAGGACGATAAAACAGAAACCCCCTTTACCCTGGTGGGATCCAGATATCCGCAGTGATAACAGAATCAGATCAGAATCGGATCCAGGGATCAAACCTGCAACCTTTGTGCACTGGGACGATGCTCTAACCAACTGCACTACCGGCCAGGGCAGGAAATTTCTCACTTTTCAAATCCTCCAGCCTAAAGGTTGCCTCCAGGAAAAGCCTTTCCTTTCCTGCGCCCCACCAGCAAAGTCCTCCCTGCTTCTCACACTTCTGGACTTTCACATCTGTCACTGCAGATGCCGCACTCTCATTGGGTCCACGTCTTTGCACGCCACGCTACCCCAGAAACGCCTTCTGGGCGGCGACTGCGCTCCCGCACAGGGTGTTCAGCGCAGGGCCTCAGCCTGTGCAACAAGGATGGGTCTGCGCAAGCTCAGTGAGCACTGCTAGTAGCTCCGCGAGGAGTGGCCGTGAGGCCGAGGTGAGTCGGGCTGCCTTTACGTGTGCAGATCAGTGATGCAACTGCAGGAATCTACAAACCTGAGGCTGTGGGCAGCAGCTGCATCAATGAACCACATTTCAGAATCACTTCTGGCCGTGCAGCTAAACCAGTGTGTCTGGACTCAATCACCCAGGAAACTTCAACTTCAGGACACCCTGAGGCTGGAGGTCCTCAGCAGGGCTTGGACACCAGAGCTTTTTTAAGATCTCCGTAGATGATTCCCATGCTAAAGCAAAGCTGAGAATTCTATTAGTCATTTTCAAGAAGCAGCTTAACAAACTCTTTCTCTTCATAGATTTTTCTAAGGTAAATGTCAGCCCTACTACCTGACTAAATTGTTCTAAGGACCAAATAGAGTGGTAAGAATTAGGAAGAGGGTAAAATAGCGTGTGTAGTTACATTTGACAACATTAGTTTGCTATGGGAAACAAAAGAGAATCTGGGCTAAGTATTTTTTTTTTTTGAGTGAGGCACACAGAGAAAATAAGTATAAATGTGAACAAACTATCACACAGTTAGGCTAGAAGTCATGAGACCTGAGTTTTTATCTTGGTTCTGTCACTGAACAACTACTTGCTTTTAGACGTTATAATGAAAGCCATTTACTCTGAGAGGACACTGAGGTTTACCAAGAGTTCTCCCAGGTGTTGACTGATCTGAGAAGCAAGCCAGACAGCTACTCCCTCATCTTCCAAAGCCTGGGTATAGGTAAGCGGTTTGAACATGGTACAGCCAATGAATGTGAGTTAGAATGCACAGGAGAGAGAGAATTGACTGTAAATCAGAAACTTAACGTATGTTTTCTGTAACTTCTTCCCAACTTAATGACAGGACTCACCCAGTTAATTTGACAGGGCATGCTCAAAGTAGTTGTCACACCCTACACTGATCTATAACTTTTTTTTGCTCTCATTCTTCCAATGTGGTGGAATTTGGGACTGACCCCACTAAAACCATAGGGTCTAAAACTATCCCATGACCACTGATAGAAGGGCCATGGATTTAAATATGCAACTATACAGAAATATAACTGGGAAATTTAGAGACTTTTTTAATGCAGAGCCTAAAAAGTCACAGAAAGCTTGTTAGAACACAGGGAATATGCACCCATTAAAGAGAGCTGGCTTTACCGTCACAGAAAAGAAAACAGCACAGAGCCCTAAGGGAGAAATGTGTCTGCAGCAGGAACACCATGGCCTCTAAAGCCTCAGATGCCCCACCCTTGTTTTTCCACAGTGGTACTTTCCCAGTAGCCTCCAGGCTGTTCTCCCCCCTTTCGCAATCCTCTGGGTTCCATACTTCCACTCCGCCAGAGGGGTGTATGTAAGGCTCACCCCTGCCACAGCATGTCCAACAGTGCCCCACTACCTACAGGACAAAGAACGAGCTCCACAGCGCATTGCAGGTGACACGCCTTTACTGAGATAGTCTTGATACTCCTTTCCCATCACCCCACCTGACCCTCCTACTCTAGACATACTGACTTACGTCAGCTCCGCAGCTGCTCCCACAATTATTCATATATTTGCACACTGCTGTCTTCCACTCTGCTTGCAGTAACCTTCTTTGGTCCATCTGCTTGGCAAACAAATGTCAGTCCCTCGAGACCTGATCTCTGTGCTGCCTGCTATGGAAAAGGAGGCAAAGTTAAGCACTTTGTCTCTGTGTGCCCAAAAGTCCTCACTCCCGTGAAGCGTGTGAGGTCCAGGCGCCACCCAGCTGGGTCCTCGCCAGCCCCAGGCACGGTGTCTAGGGCAGATCAGTATTGTATTGCCTGATCAAATGAACATTTTAGAGACAAGAGGTGCAGTTTAAGAGGAAGGACACTCCTCTAGCAATGAAAGAACAGCAGTGAGAGAAAAACTCCTCCTTGGAGCTGGCCACGGGCAAGCTTCAGGACAAAGAGAATCTGGGTTCGTAAGGCTTCTGAGAAATGGGACTAATTAATCCCAGCAGCACTGGAGACCAGGATGATTTTAGGTCATTGAGCCTGGCCAGGCCTCTGCTGTTCTGCACAGTGTATTTCCCACTGTGTTATCCTGCCATGCTCAAATACTCTCAGAGATGGGGCCTCTCAGAAGTGGTGACTGACAGGGTTTAAAGGAAGCCTGCAAGAGGAGAGCTGTATGACAAGGAGACAGGGAAAGAGACAGGCATGGTGTGTCCTTCAGTCCAGAAGGTGAAACAGTGGTTCCCGATAGGCCGTGCATGGGAGCAAAAGGCAAGAAAGCCTGGGGCCGTCTTGTAGCCAGACAGCAGGCGAGGAAACCCCTCCTGGCCCAGAAGGAACACCCGTGAGCCCAGCATCCAGGGCGACAGCATCGCAGATGCTGGGCGCCGCGCTCTCGCTCACTGCAGCAGAGAGCAGAGCAGAACACCTACTCAGTCGAAAGGAAGAGACACCTGGTAATTTATTATTATTATTATTATTTTTTTTTAAACAAAACTTTCCCACTTTTGAACTCACTGGGGACATACCCAGCAGGATGGCCACATCTCTCACTTCAAGATGGAGTGAACCCAGGGCTGAATTAACATGATGCTTTAACGGACTAGAAAACAAGAACCTGGAATTCAATGTCTCCAAGTTGTCGTTTGTTTTTCTTGATTTTTGTTTGTTATGAGTAATTATTTATGCTGTTAAAAATGGACTGATCCAATAGAGCCTTGACCAGTCAAACAACATGCAACCTCATACCAAGGAAACACAAAAGTCCGATTCACAGTTCTCTGTCCTATTAGAAATTTTCCCATCCTTCCTGGATGGCCTGAATTTTAATAATCACACTGAAAATTTGTGGTCTTCCAAACTTCTACAGATTGCTAGGTCTGTTAAATGCTGTTCATTTAAGTCAAATAGACCTAAATGTCTTTTAAAAATGGTCTGGTATGACTGGAAGTGCCCCAAGTCTACAGGTCCTTTCCATAATTCCCAGGAACTGCCTGACTCTCTCAGCCACAGCTCTTGCGGGTTAAGGCAATGTCTCTGAAATGTTCCAGGAGTAGTGGTAACACTAGAGGCTACTCACAAGTTAGCCCACAGCATAGTGTGACAAATTAGCTAGTTTTGGAGTAAAGACATAAAGGAAGGGGAGAGATATCTATCAGACACCGTTTGGCTGGGAAAAAGAACCCTGGTCACAGCATGGCTCAGAGCATGTGCACGGGGAGGGGTGGCCTTTCAAGGCCTGGACCTGCGACAGGTTTGGGGCAGGGACTGTTCTGGGTAGAAGAAATCACCCACGTCAAACTCCTGCAACCTCATGATCTGTCTAGGGAAGACCTTAGTAGCAAAAACTTCCAAGTCACCAGTTCCAAACGAAGCAAAATGAGAACATGAATTATTTCACTGCACACCCACATCACAATGAACTATTGTACTTTTGTGAAACAGATCTTAAATGGAATCATGAATCTATCATTTTGTAGCTAGTGACCTTAGGCAAGTTAATTATTTTTCCTAATCCATACGTGCATGAGAATGGAATGAGAAGTTGTCACATAACAAGGCCTCTCTTTCTCTGTGTATTCATATGTAATTTTCTTGAATAGAGAGGGGTGATTCATTAAAGAAACCGAAAGATTACACTGTGGTTCTCTGCATCATTATCTCACACAGTGTCTGGCCCACTTGGGGGTGATCAATAAATATTCACTCAGTATGTTACTGAATGAATTATCCAAAGAAAAGAGAAAAATTCATCTGTGATTATTGATGATAAAGGCAACTAAAACTGAAGTCAAGAAGAATTAAGAGAAGTAGAGACACTGTAACTCAGATGGTAAGGGAATGAACTAAATAAACAATGAGGGGGAGGGGTGAGTAGGAGGGAGTTCTGTGCCCCGCCCCCAGCCCGCTGAGGACCGATGTGGGAGCGTCCTTTGGGGAGGCTGAGACCACAGCTCCAGGTTCTAGTGTGAGCCCACTGACCTAGAATGAGACTACATTCTCATCATCTGAGCCCTGGAATACCAAATGCTACCATGATGGATTCCCCTAGAGAAAGAGCTGGTTCC
Source organism: Pteronotus mesoamericanus (assembly GCF_021234165.1). Classification (NCBI taxonomy): domain Eukaryota; kingdom Metazoa; phylum Chordata; class Mammalia; order Chiroptera; family Mormoopidae; genus Pteronotus; species Pteronotus mesoamericanus. The sequence continues at coordinate 179,655 of NW_026555043.1, forward strand.
AAGTCTCTGGAACATGTCTTTGTGTTTCCAGAGGTCTCCTGCCCTTCCTCTGGATCCCTAATTCCCAACAGCCCACCCCCTCTATCAGTAGAGCCAGGCAATAAACATGCTGGGCCTTGAGCTGTGATGAGTTCCCGGCAGGAAGAATTCTCTGGGGAAGGAGACCCTGAGGTCACACACATGCTAGCGGTGTTTTCCAGAGTTTGAGATGCTGCCCAGCCCCAACGCCAGCATTACAGACTGTTTTGATTTTTCCTGCTGCTACGAGCCTGTCAAGAACTAATTAGGACTAGCATAGTGCACAAGGACTTTGGGGAGTCACAAATGGGGTACAAGGTAAAAGTTCAGCATGTTAGAGTTGGCTGTGGGAAGCCTTCCCATGTCTTTCCAGTACACTTACAGCAAAGTCAGCATTTCATTCGGAAGAACATACTTTTTTTCATTGAAAAGTTGCATCAGTGTGTATATGAGAGGGAGGCTAGGCATTTCAGAGAACTGAGAAAGCCCATGAGCATGTCCCACCAGCCCCAAGGGGCCACACTAGGCCCTTCATTTTTTTGTGACAGCTAAAAATCATCCCAAGTGAATTCCTACACCTGTCTTCCAGGAGCTACGTTTGCAGCCAGCTTCCTAACGGGCACGTGTCCACATCAGAGTCCAACACACGTGAAGCGGCGGCTCCCTGGCAGGCTTGCAGAGAGAACAGCGGCTGGGTGCCCCCAGCACGAGGAACCCTCTCCTTGCACCCGGTAGGGTGCTGTGGGGGGGTGGGCAGGAAGGTGGGCAGCACGCCAGGAGGACTTGAGCGGAGCTCTGGCCCTGCCCCTGCACCGTCCTGGGGGACAGCAGGGAATTTCAGCCTCCAGGGTCTATTTGTCTGGTGCTCTCTTACAGGCATAAAACTTGTATTGAAAAAAGGAAGAAACCCTTCTTTTTCCTTTTTTTGGGAAAAAATAATGGATTGTTATATTTTGTCACTGGCCCTTGAGTGAGACAGTTCTGCTCAGCTCACCAATGATCCCCTGGGGCCAGAAAAGGCCACGCGAGTCCTTTGCAATCATTTTATTTAATGTGCTGCAGAAGTGTGGCTCCAGCAGGTCCCTCAGCCCGTCCCGGGGGATGCTGCTCATTCCCTAGTGGCTCGGTCTCAACAGCACTTCCCGTGCTGGCTGATCTAAACTTTTCCTGCCTCAGCTCTGAGCCTTTGGCTTGCAGTCCATGCTTTCGGGCTGCCAATGCTGCTGGGAAAATAATTCTTCCAAAACGGCCTTGGTCCTTAAATACCAAGACCCTCTAGGACTTTCTTTCCAAGTGGACGTAAAAACTCAGGACCTTGCCTTCCAACCCATCCCCCCACTTCACGATCTCCTTCCTGTCCCCTGCTCCGCCTTCACCAGGAACAGTGATCCAGCTATTTCCATGCCAGAGAGAACAGAACAGCAGGCCCCAGGTTGTTGGGGTGTGTCTTGGGCCAAAGCCCAGACAACTGCCACCCCGTCTGCCAGTTTAAAATCTCGCTTAAGTTCAACCAGAGCCCACGCAGAGCATTCATGTTTGGTCTGGCATCCTTCCTGAGGGGGTACTTCTTGTTGTTGCTATTATTTTTTATTTTTTTCCCCGTGTTCCTGCCTTCCCCGTTGACTTCATGGAGGAGACCAGCAGAGGGGGAAACAGAGCGGGTTAGAAATGGGTCAGAAAGTTCTGTATTAAATTCTGACGGGCCTTGACCACAATATGTGTGTTTGCAAACCTAGTTCCACATGGTAAGTAATACTACTTACCTGACGTTTGTTTGTTTGTTTTTTATATTAATATGAGATATGCCTAAACCTTGTCACGGAACATTCTCTTAACAGATGGCAGATGGTCTCCTTCCCTCTTCCTCAGGTTCACTAGTATGCAAATGACTCCCTTTGGAAATACTGGTGACTCTCTTCATTCCTTGAATATTTCTTATTAATTTTGAGTACACAAAATGAAATAAAAATTCACAGCACTGAAGTTTTCTGTCCCTCCCTTTGTCTTGTAGCCCACAGGTGGCACTGCTTTCTCAGGAGCCAGCTTCTTGCACCCCTTTTTCCTGAATGTCCTCACCAACCACTGCCGACGACTCTAACCACACTCTTTTCCTCCATGCCAGCGCCTGTCGGCTGGGGCACCGCTGACATGCTGGGTGGCGGGGTGGACGTGGGCACTGTGAGATGGTGAGAAGCGTCAGCTCTCCCCAGGAGATGCCAGCAGCACCCCCTCCCGCCATGACAACCTCAAATGTCCCTATGCACGGCCAACGTCTCCAGCAGGGCACAATCACCCCAGAGGAGAACCGATACACTTCAAGACTTTCAGGATAAATTTGCTCCAGAAGAAGGAGAAAGAAGGGAGGAGGAGGAGGAAGAAGAAAGGAGGGAGGAGGAGGAGGAAGAGGAAGAAGGGAGGAGGAAGCAGCAACAGCAGAAGCAGCGGTGTCAGCAGCAGTATCACTGTACTGTTTAGTAAATTCCAAAGAGCCAAAAGATCAGGTAAAGCTCAAAGAAGAGATGTCAGTGACCTGACACAGTTCAAACAGCTCACCCGCGAGATGCCGGAGTTCCCTCTAATCTTTTCTGAGATGAAGCAGGTTAAATATTAATTGATATATGTCTTACTGCTACACATGATGCTTATGGTGTTGGATCTAAATGGCTCGCCTTTGAATTTCCCCTTCATTTGGCTGACGTTTCCTACACACCAAATATAAAGGAAAACCCACTTTCCTAATGAAACTTCCCAATTTTGTGGTGACAATAATCCTAATAACCGATCAAATTTCTGTGACAATCTCTTATGTCATGAGAAACTTACCATAGCCTTGTGCTAAGTGCTTTATTATAGCCTTTTAAGAGATAAAGAAACTGGAGCACACCAAAGTTAAGGGTCAATTACAATGTATCATAATTAGTGAGCAACTGAGACACAATTTAATCCAGTTCTGTCTGGCCACAAAAGCTTATACTTAACCCTCAGTCCACCTTTATGTCCAATAGCTTCATGAGTTATTGTACCTAGAGCACAATATTGAGCTGATCTATTTATTTACCTGTGCCTCCCATTAGACTCTGAGCACCTTAAGGCCAGGAACTGTATCTATGTACCTCCCCAGTTACTACCTTAGACACTGAAACTCTTGATTAGGTTTCAGGTGCAAAGCTGACATATGAAGTGCTAAGAATATGACAGACTAAAGAGAAATCACGTATCACCATATTGTGTTCTCTGACATCACAACATGGTTCTGCTTTGCGATTTAAGGAGGAGCTGCAACAGATGCATGGCCGCACTTACAACAGGTACCAGCCGAAGGCACAGCAGGGAAAGGCTATTTACTGAGGCCGTGCCAAGTGCCAGGCTCTGTGCTAGACACAGGGGCACGAGGTAGATTAGCAGACGCAGCCTCTGCCACCATGAATTTCTGTTTATTGAACACTGAAAGATTTGAAACACTCATGAGAAAAGCATGGGTTCATTTGAGAATGAACGCAGTACAGCCAAGACTATAAAACGCTGTAATTCAAGGTTGAGAGCTAGTAAGTTAAGCCTGGAAAAAAAAAACAAAACAAAAAAACAGATGCTGCCCACTGGTTTCATTCTATACAGGGAGCCGTTCAAGGAGACACATAAACTTAGTATTCCTCCGGAGCCGCAAGAGAGAACTTGGTGAATTTAAATCCCTCATTATCATCAAAAATGTTTTCAGGATTTATTTCCCTCATCGAGGGAGCTATTTAACCTCCAAAGGAAATAAAGTTTAATTCTTCCAAAGCTTAATAGCATCCACGGCCTGTAGGCAGGGCTTAACCATTTCTCATCTTTAGCATCAACTGACCAGACTTCGATGATCACGCTCTTCAAGCCTCAAGGACCTCCAGGGTCCTCTGTGCGATCCTATGACTTACTGTTTTTTGCTTTTTACCCAGAGCACTTCAACTACTTTAATCACAAAGGCATCAAACCTTCATGTGACGTGTCTTGGTAGAGACTTTAAGTCTCTGCTGTGATGGAGAGAGCTCTAGGATAAAGGCTAAAAAAAAAAATTGTAGAGAGATACACAGCTGTATGTCAGAAGTTCTTGGGAATACAGTGTCGTACACTGTGAGAGGTATGAGAAGAGGGGAAGGCCTCGCAAAGGTAAAAAAATGTGATGTAACCACGAGGACTAGTGTCCGTAGGCAGATGAACGAACCAGAAACAGCCCGAGAGGAGGCGGCAGGGAGAAATTCAGCCAGCCAGGGCTCAAGCTCCCTTGTGCGGGCTCTAACAGGTGTTTGCAGCCGTGTATAGAACCAAGGGGCAGTTGCTGACGGTATCAAGCTAAGGAAATGTGCGCTTATTTCTTTTTTCTCCATCTCCCCAACATTTTTCTAAGAACAGGTTTTGCTCCCAGGTAGAATTTGGAAAAGGAACTTAACAGAAATAAGTGAACCATGTGATTGTTATAACAGGAAGAAGCAATCTCTGGTGCGGTGAATGTAAGGTTCACTTTCAGGCTAGGCTCCTACAAGGCATTACATGTGAAAGTTCACTTTTTTTTTTTTTGGTCTGAAGGCAAGCACGTACCAAGAAGAGACATCAAATGCACACTAAATGGCCCTCTGTTGAAGAAATCTGCTTTGAAAAGTTTCTTAAAACTAATCTGTAGCTGGTATTTTATTTATCTCATGTCTTAAAATATCACCTTCTATAACCTAATTCAGAAGCTGCTCCTTCTGAGGAAAAGTTACTGTCTTCCAGCAGATGATTCCATTCTTTCCTTCTGGCCAGTCTTTCTCTCTCCATTCCCTTACATTCAACTTCTCTCTTTATAAGTGACCTTTTTTTTTTTTTTTTTTTTTTTTTTTAAACAATCAGCTAGGTAACTGTAGAGCAAGTTTTTTTCAAACAGGTAACTGTAGAGCAAGTTTTTTCAAAATGTTTTCAAACAGACATGCCAGGTGGTGGTTGCTCACATATGGCCCCTGCTTAAATCTGGCCCACCTTGCCAAATTCAATTTCTAAAGTATCTCACTTAAAAAAAAAAATTCCCTAAAAACCTAAGAGGCCAGTTTTGGAAGCCAAACTTTTAAACTAGGTATGTGGAATAAGAACAGGTGTAATGGGAAACATGAGGGAGAGGTCTGAATACCAATTTTAGTTATGGGAAACATGTTCCTGAGTTGCTGATTCCAGGCTGCTCTCTGTCCTGGAAGCTCTTAAAAGAAATGCAGACTCAGTCTAATCCCTGTCTTCAGGGTGTACTATGTGCCAGGACATGGAAAGAAAAAGATGAAATCAAAAACATGCTTTAAAAACCTTGATTCAAATGGCGTATCAATAAACTCAAAAGTCTCTTTACCTGATTTCAAACATTATGTACTTCTGTGACATACTTTTTTTCTTTTCTTTTTTTTTGCCACTTAAGGTCCATAAAAATGTCCCAAAATAATACACGGTGGGGGCAAAAGTAGGTTTACAGTTGTTCATATGGAAAATAATAGTTAATATAATACAAAAATAAACTACATTTCACATATTCATAACTGTAAACCTACATCTGCTCCACCCTTTGTGTGTGAATAACAAGTGCTTATTAATTACCAGGATCCATGACAAACACAATAATATCCTGTCAAATGATATCATTCCAACCATTTCATGATGGTGTAGCTGTTTGCTGAAGAGAAAATGTCTGTCACATGGAGAGCAGTAAACAAGCATGATATTGGCTACTATATGACAAGATATACAAATAATGAAACATTACCTGATGTTCTCAAAAGGATTCTGCTATTTTGAGAAGCCCACATTATTTGAACGTACGAAGTTGACTTTTCTACCGGGGTAATTATATGGATATTCTTCTGTTCTCCACTGGAACCCTAATTTCCCAATCCAAACACTGCCAGTTACGTGGCAATTAATCTTTGAACTTTCTGATGACTTCAAGTACTATTAGTCAGTAATTTGCAGAACAATTTCATTTCAAGGTAATGATTAGTTTTACATGCAATCCCCTAGCACTTTTCAGCTAAGAATTTCAAAATGGCTTACAGATTCAAGATGACATTGCTGGGGCTTGTTTGCTTGATCTATTTATTTATTTATTTATTTATTTATTTATTTGTTGTCTAAAGTCAACAAAAAAATAGAAATCAAGGCCAAAGTACTTATTTCTTTTCCCCATCTGCCTGAAGCCTGCAGGGTTTCCCCTAGTGTGAGAACTCTAGAACGTAGCTAATTTAATCACAGCATCAGGGGCCTTTTAAAAACTATTGATGAGCTTCTCTAAAACAACTGAGGGTACTGAAAAAATCAGTGTTTGTGGAAAGAGGGGGCAGGTGCACTATCCCGATATGAAGAGGAAAGATGGTCACCATTTGTGCAGGTGCTCAGTCTGGATTAGTCCCTTTGCCCACAGCCCCTGCGCCTGCCCTTTGGACTAGCCACGTTTACATGGAGGCCCCTGCCTCTAAAAACGCATCGTGCACGCCTGTGTGCGCCTCTGCCATAAAAATATTTCAAGGGGCCTCTCTGTCCTGACCCATCTCAACTCTGATTAGCTGGAAGGATCACTCTGTAACCTGAGATAGTTGAACCAAAAGGAGAGATCAATAAGGAGGGAGCGATCAGTCAATGGCAATTGCCTGATGCATTTTTTATTCATCAGCGTGGGCAAGTTGAGATGCCTGCAGGATAACAGGTCTCTGGCATGAAAAAGACAAAGGAAAAAAAAAAAAAGAAGAGACAATTCTGCTACTTTTTAAAAAGTGATCTGCTTTCCATTCCCGTCTCAGAGCTTCAAGGCACTCAGCCTCCTGTAGGCCAGCACCACTGGGATGTACAAAGCAGCCTGACTTCTCAGCACAGCCCAGGGAGAGTGAACGCTGCTGTGCGTACCTCCGAAGCACCAGTTTGACCGTGGCCTTCTGGATGCGGAGATACCATCTTAGGAGAGTCACAGAGGAAGTACTGTTTAATGAGATGCGCCTCGCACTCAGCTACGTGCTGCAAATATCCCATTCTAATTTAATCTTCAAACAGCCTTCAAGGTGCGAGTTACTATGCACCCATCTCAGATGAGGAAACTCAGAGTAGTAGGGGGACTTCCCTAAGAGTGCACAGCAAGAACGCTGCTTCAATTTAAATTAAGGGTTTTCTGATTTCCCTGCACAATTCACTTTTATTGCCCCTGGGAGTTTTATTTTGTAGTGAGAAGGCACTAGAAGGCTCTTCCCCCGACCCATAAAACTAGCCTTGAAAATCTATTTCTGCCAAGGACCAAGTACCCAGTATTTTAGGTTTACTGGACCATATAGTTTCTGATGCAACCACTCAATTCAGCCTGGTAGCACAGAAGCCTCCATAGATGACTTGTCAATGAACAGACATGGCTATGTTCCAATAAAGTTTTGTCTACAAAAAAGAGGCAGAGCACTGGGTTTGGCCCTTGAGCCACTGTTTGCCATAAAACCAAGCAAAGACTTTCAGTGTTGCGTAAACTGCTAAGTGGGACTTAATAGCTCTGAAGCCAAAGCTAAATCTTTGGCCATTCTTGATTCTTGTCACATCCTGGGTGTGAGGTCCGTGTAGCCAGAGGCAATCTGGATGGTGGCACATGACAGACAAACAATGCAGCTTTCATCTTGCACCTCGCACTTATCTGATGCCAAAGGACAGACTGAGACCAACACTGCAGGTGCTCAGAGTTCATGTGTGTGCTCTTGGAAGTCAGAGGCAATCCTTTATGACAGAAATGAAAGGACAGAGTACATTATGTTCAGTCAGATGACATTTAACTTTCTGACAGACCAAACGTCCAGTCAGCCACTTGTCTCTTTCCTTTCCCCAATGTGAGGTATAACAACTGTGGCCTTTCAGATGGGGAAGAATGAGGGAGCAGTGGTTCCAACAGTGGCTTTTCTTGTGCGACCTTGGGCAAAGCCTTGCTTAAGAGAACAGGCACCTGACACGGGAGATGAGAGCGCCACCGGCGCCTCACAGGGCTGGGGGCGAGGCTGAGCTGTTTAACGTGTAAGAAGACTGCTGCATAGTCCTGGGCACAGGGTGGGCACATGCTATTTTTTTGACCCAGTGAAACGGAGTGGCCACATCTTCAGGAATGTAGTGGATGGCCTTCTTTTTGGCCACATCCTCAGGAACATACTGGATGGCTTTCTTTTTGGACCGCAAGACCAAGAAGAATGCAGGCGGCTCAGTAGCCAGATGCCTGCGCCTGGTGGGGGGCGGGGCGGGATGCTGGGGAGACTGTGCTTTTCACAAGGGAGAGCTGAGCTCCCGGCCACCATGCTGGAGCTAAACCTCTAACAAGCAATTTCCACTGCCGTCATGGTCCTCAGCTCCATGGGATGTTCAAGAGGCCTTTATCTCAAGGATAAACATCTCTGAGTGCCCCCCACAAAATTCCGGTCCCTCTCCTAAAGCCCCAAAGGCTTTATAAAAGACTGACTGCTCCACCAATCAACCTTCCTCCACACAGTGACTAGTCTCCCCGATGTATCCTTTTACCACCGAGGGGGCCAGGCGAGGGCAGGCCCTCAGTGGGGATGGATGAGCTGATAACTACAGTGGAGGATTCCGACTGCAGCCAAAGCACCAGGGCTGGACCCAGCAGCCGCCCAAACCGCGGAGACTGAACGTCAAACTCCAAGGGCCCTCTCCTTCGTCGGCCCTCAGCAGATGGCTCTCAGCAGCCGCCCTGAGGCCGATGAGCTGACCGTCCCTAGGGCGCGGGGTCTGCCCTTTGTCCTCCTGTGGCCAGTTTCCTGCTTTCAGGCGGCTGCTGGCCCACAGGCGGCCCTGTGATTAGGAGCTTTCTGAGATGTAATACAGCTCTTCTGTCCACTTTGGGACTCTACAAAACCAGCAAAACTGTAAAACTAGCCGTTCAATTGTCTTTCTCCAGACCTGTGCTCAGGGCTGAAAAACTGGCGCTGCCCCCACCCAGCTACCAAGGGAGGAAGCCAAACATTCCCGCTATATGGAAAATCACCAGGGGGATCTCTAAGGGCTGGCCCATTTCAGAAAACCACCGCATGCAGGGTTGGGGGGCAAAGTGCACCCATGGGGCAGTGGCCACCTGAAACCCCACATTTTTGTCTCTTTTTTTCCATTGAGGTTAAATTCACGTAACAGCAAAAATGACCATCTTAATCACTTTAAAGTGTACAATTAAGTGGCTTTTAATACATTCAAAACATTGTGCAACTATCCCCACTAATTCCAGAACATCAGCCCCAAAAGAAACTCCATCCCATTATGCAGACACTCCCCATTCCCTCTTCCCCACAGTAAGGCAACGCTCTCCAAACGCTTTTGCACAATACAGCTCTACCCACCCCCTACCTGCTCCTCCCCTCCCCTCCACCCCCTCCCCCGCCCTCCACTGCTGAAATTAATACACCATGTGAGCTCCTTTCCCGAGGCTGACAGTCACCAAATATGGATGGCATAACATCTATTGTAGCTTCCTTCGGGAAAAGCCAGTGCTTCCCCCCGCAAAACTTATGTGAGCTTTGCGATTAGGAAATGATTGCCAAGTGCAAACTGCAGCTCTGTTTACCTCCTTCAGAAGGTTTTGCATTCCCTGGGGTGAGAATTAAGTCATGAGAATGGATCAGAACGTACTGAAAATAACAACAAAAACATGCGTGTCTTTAAATAATGCCTAAACTTAAGAAATGAGGTGAAAAAGGAAGTGAAGATAGCGAAAATCAGGAATAAGAGTGTGTTTCTGATTGAGAGGTATGGTGTCTCTGAGTCTCCCAGTGACTATTTTCATCAGCAGAGACTATTCAAATGATTGGAGTCATTTAAGCAGAACTACGAGGCTCGGTGATGGATCTGAGAAGCCTCTCCAGAGGTACTGCCAGGGGAGGGTGACGTATGTGAGGCCCCCTCTCACCAAGCAGCAAGTCCCTGGTGAAGCAGCTATTTCTATTCTTCCAAGACACAGAGGGGGGCGTCTCTAAGTCCCCTGAAGACGGCCAACCCCCACACGGGCTTCACTCTGCCCCGGGGGCCGTGAGCACCACTGAGACGCACACCACGGGAGTTCAGCTGGCAGGGGCCGGACCGCAGCGCTGCACGGACCCGGGTCACTGGCCGGGAGGCGTAACTCAGAGGCTCCCTGCTTGTTCCCCTCGGCCTTCTCAGAGGACAGAGTCAGGCCCATTTGCATCTGGCTGTTTGTCCCCCAAAATGAGATCATCTATAAACTTGCACGAAATAGCTGGCCAAGAAAATTTAAACAACTCGGCAGCAACTATCGAAGCTCAGACATGATGCAGTCTTCATTACCTTATTTGACGTTTCACTTTCAAGGAGGCGACCCCCTAAAAGATACCCCACAGTATTAGGGGCATTTCCTATGCAGTCAAGCAGCAAAGATTAGTGTCCAGAATATGTAAAGGAGTCCTTGAAATCAATATTTAAAAAGTGAAAAAAATCAAACCAGAAATAGGTATAAGGTATTGATGGGAAATTCCTGGAAGGGAAAGCCCGAATGGGCCAACCTCAGGAGTAATCAAGAAAATGCAAATTAAAACCACAACACCTATCAAATATCCAATTGGTAGAAATGAAAAAACCAATCAATACCAGTATTGACAAAGAAGTGGAGCACTGAGAACTCACACCGTCTGTGGAGTGTACACTGGTACAACCCTTGGAGACCAATTTACCAGTATCTACAAGATATATTACACCCAAATACAAGAGGGCCCAACCTTCTCCATTCTTGGGAGGACAACTGTACAGGGGGCACATGCAAAAGCATTCGGTGCAGCCAGGTGTTTAATGACAAAGGTACCCTGTGGTATATTTATACTACAAGAAAATTAAAGGGCTAGACCTACATTTATTAGTAAGTATGTCTCAAAAATATACATTGAATGAAAATGAAAGTAGCAGAAACATAAAGTATGACAACAATTATGAGACAAAATATGAAAAAATCATATAACTATGATTTATGGACACATGTAAGTGCTAAAGTTGTAAGACAGGCCTTGGAATGTTAAAAACTAATTCAACATAGTGGTCACCGCAGGTTGTAAAGAGGAAGATGTATTAAGACACAGGAATAGAGAGGACATCCATTTTTTCTAATGTTTTATTGTTTAAGCTTGATAATAAATTCATGTGTCTGTTATATTTTTTTCTATATACCTGATATGCCCTAAATATTTTATTAAAAAATCACTGTACTCGGAACAAACTCACAGACACAGAGAATACGCGGATGGCTGCCAGAGAAGAGGGCGGCGGGGGCTGGGCGCAGACGGGGCGGGGAGTGAGACGCACAAACTCCCAGCTATACAGTGAGCCTCAAGGCTATGAAGTACAGCATAGGGGATGTAGTCAAAAATATTATAATAACTCTGTGTGGTGACAGGTGGGCACCAGACTTACTGTGGTAACCACTTCATAAGGGAAATAAATGCTGAATCAGCATGCTGTATGCAAACCTAAAACTGGTATAATGCTGTACGCCAATTATCATTTTTAAACAAAAATTAGAAAAATGAAAAAACACCAGGCTTGCTGTCCTGTGTGCCTGCTGCCCCCTGTACAGCATCTCTGGCCAGGGGCTGAGGCTCGGACACGTGCCTGGCTCCCCCTCCCCGCTACCAGCATGGACCCACCGCCTCCTACATGAAGCATGCCCAGCAGAGGACATGCTGGTGGTCCAGCCTGGCACAAGCTCTCTCTGGTCATGTTCTCTTCCTGCAGCTCAGAGCGCACGAGTTTGCAGAGCCAATGAAAGTCAACTTTATCAGGCACTGTAACTGGTCTGAACCAAAGTCCAAGGAAGAACCAACAGAAACATCCAGGTTACTTAGTAAAAAATCCTGAACTCCGAGGCAACCAAAGTAAAACCTCTAGGGATGGAGCCTGGGTTTCTGCATTTCTAACCAACTCCCCGGGTGTTTTATTCCCAGTAAGATGTGAAAACCACTGGGGCAGCGAATATCCTCTGCCAAGCAGAAATAAATATTAGCTATTATTCCTGAAATTTGCATAGCCACATCTCCTGTTTGTAATCAGCTAGCTCACAAAGCAAATTAACTTCCCGGCCATATTTTTCCTGAATTCCGTCCGAAGGTCGCCTCTGTGGGGAGCAGTACTCTGTGCTCCAACATTATTAATATCATAATTAATATTTCCCATGGCATTAGGAGCTTATAATGTGCCAGCTCTGTCCTAAACACTTTGTGCAAGTTATCTCATTTAAAATTAACACCACCACCGCATGGCAAGTATTCTTATTCACTAGTTATAGATGGGAGCTGAGATTAGAGATTGTGCGAAAGTGCAGAGTATGCAAATGCTGGGTCAGAGATCCAACTTCACGTCACTCAGACCTCAACATCTGCGTTCCGACCTCTGCCCCAAGACTGTCCTCAGTGGAGCTTTCTCAGTGACTGGGTTAGAGCCCCCCTGAACCTCACAGTGGGTTCCTCTAATGTAATTTTTGGCTTTTTAAAAAAAAGCATTGTGGTATAATTAACAAATAAATTGTATATATTAAAGGTATAAACAAGTTTTGACATATGGATACATTGTGATCACCACAATTTAGCTAATTAGCATATCTATCATCTATAACAGTTACAGTTCTTTTTCTTTTTTTTGCATGTGGTGAAAACACTTAAAATCTTCTCTTAGTAAATTTCGAGTAGACCATACAGTATTACTCACTACCATGCTGTGCATGAGGTCTCCAGAGCTTATTCAGCCTGCGCAACTGGAACCTCGCGGCCTTTGACCGCCATCTCCCCATTTCCCCTCTGATGAAAATTTAGAGCAGAGACCCTAGGAAAGCAGACGGCAGGAGTCCTGCGCCTCAGAGACAGAACCAGTCTGCCGAGGACGGAGGACAGCCGTGCGCATCGATGGCACGCACACCCTTCCTGTTGGCAGTGCTGTGCAGTGAAGGAAGACTATTTCTAGTACGAACGGGGAAGAAAAAGGTAAAAATAAATAGAAAAGTTGGTTTCAAATGATGAAGTTCCTTTCTTGACAGCTTCAGACATGAGAAAATTCCAGAGCAGCAAACCAACGTAACAGAAGAGGAGAAAGCAAGAAGAGAAGGCCAGGACTCGGCCTCGGAACGTGTGGGAGGAGAAGGCATGTGCACCACCAGAGGAGTTAACGGGAAGGAGGTGGCAGTGGAGGGCGGGAAGGGGGCACCAACCCGGATAACAATTAAAATAACAATTTCATTTAGTGGAAGGACTCCCTTAAAAAACTGGAAAGCACAGCAATCTGGAAAGAACGAAGCCATTTCACAGATAGGGATTCCCCGGAGAGTCTGCTGTGCTTCTCAGACTTTTAACTAATTTCGCGGGCCGCTGGACACACAGAACACCTCTGGAAAGAAATAAACAAGCACAAAGTGGCCAAAGAGCAAGGTGACTGCAAGGGGAAACTGATTTCCCTTCTGTCAGAAGCTGACATGGAAAGTAGTTAACTTTAGGGCTTTTAGCAAATTGAGCAAAGATATATCCACTGTCTTTAAATCTTAAAAGACTTCATTGCTGACTTTCAAAAGAATGAAATGTCTGCTTCACCACTGTGAGGTGAAGTTCCCAGGGATCTCAACACTCATAAAGATGTTTTTCTATAGTGAAAGCTTGTTTTTGCTTACAGATTGTCAAGAAGGGAAGAGTTGTGCATAGAGTTTGCTTTCAATTCCCCAAACAAGATCAAAAGGGACTAGGTGCTACTTGAAACAAATGTTTAAAAATGGGAAGTAGTGCCATCTTCATGTCTCCCCTACAAAGCTGATCCCAGAATTGTCCCATCTGCCTCTGCAAGAAAAAACAGACCTTGGAACGAGAGATCGTACTTATCAGTTAGCACTGGGTCTAATGAGTCAGATATTATATGCAAAAGGTACGTAAGTATTGACAAATAATCCTCAAATTAAAAAATAATAAAGACTTTGAAGTGAGTTGAGGCCATCTGATGTATTTCCAGCTATGTCAGGACTGATACTTAAATGAACGGCGCGACGAGATGACGAGCCGACAGTCGGGAGTTGTGCAGATGAAAGCGGCTGTGAAGCCGAGCATCTGTCACTGCGTCTCTGCACAAGAGATCCACAAACCCTGGTGAGAGGGGCTGTGGACGGCCAGGAAACTCGGTGGGGGAAGGAAAAGGCACCATTCCGTCAATAAGCTAAAGCGCCCCCATCAAACACTCTCTTCTGGGGGCAGAAACGCCTTTGTGCTTGTTCTTTCCAGCAGGTGACCAGAGCGTCTCGGGGTGGACTCTACCGTCACGTTTAGGGCGGGTGGGAGAAGCGTGCCAGCATGTGTCGGGGGCACTGTCTTTGGAGGCCGCTCTGTGTATAGTTATTCCTGGTGCTTTTAGTGATCTAACGTCATTCACACAATGAAGTAACTCACATATGAAAGTCGTTCAGTTAGCGCAAGTTTGGGTTTGAGGTCCAGTCCTAGAAGGATATGTAGAGTGTGACAGAGAGAGGTATACAATGAGAGGGACCTTTGTACTTTGATAGTATCTCTAAAAATCAGAGTCACGATTATAACAATCATCACTTCGGCATGCATATTATGGGCTGTGCACTCAGAATGCATGGCCTCCCGCTGCATTTACTGCCGCTGAATTCTTGCATCAACCCCCATGAAGGAGGTGCTGCGCTGAAATACTGGGGGGGACAGGTCAACGTAAGAATGAAAGCACACTGTCTACCTTCCAAAACAGCAAAGGGAAAACTTGAGTAAATAACACGGATCAATACTATGGAAGGCAGAAAATAAGGAGGTACAAGTACATGCAGAATCTGTTGTGTAAAACAAAATAGACGAAAGAAAAGAAATTAGCACAGATCAGCAATGCGAATGGACTAAACTTGTCAGTGAAGACATGTCAACTTCAAAAAATATTGAGCTTTATGTTATTTAAAACAGATACAAAACATAATACAGCATTAACAAAGATAACTTTTAAAAGACAATACCATAAAATATCAAATACCTATAAGTTAAATTAATGAGAGTTGTACGAGATTTCTGAAATGAGGATTTTTTAAAATTACTGACAGGAGTTTAAAAGGAAACAATTAATTGGAAGGATGTTGTCTGTTCACAGAGTGGAGGATTTCGTCTTGTAAGGTTGCAAATTCTCCCCTAGAATGTACTTTTTATGTAACTTTACAAGTTAATTCTGAATTTTTATATGAAAATGCCAATGCCCAAGAACAGGCAAGGTTATCTTGAAGAGAAACAAAATTGAAGGATATGCCCAAGAAGATCTCAAGGCCTATTATAAAGCCATAATAAGAGACTGTGATATTGACCAAAATAGATCAGAGGAAGAGAAAAGAGTCCAGAAGTGGCTTTGAACATATATGGTCATCTTGTTTACGAGGAAGGTGACACTCCACTGTCAGAAGGGCAAGGACGGTCTCGTCAATAAATGATACTGTGTCAGTTAAATATCCAAATGGGAAGAAAATGTACCTTGACCCCTACATCACACTATGTATGGAAAATAACCAGACGAGGATCATAGAGCTAGATGGGAAAGGCAAGATAATAAAGTTTTATGATGACTACATAAGAGAATAGCTCTATGACCTTGGAGTACGTAAAGATTTCTGTAAAAGGACACACAAAGCACTGGCCATAAAAGGAAAACGATAGGTCATATTCCATTGGATTGAGTTTCTACAATCATTAAGAAAAAACCAGAAAAACAAATAATAAATAGAAAAATGGACAAAGCTTATTAATAGGTGACTCACAGCAGGAAAAAACTCAGAGCTAATAAAATATGAAAAGAAAAATTCTCAACCTATTAAAAAAAATGTTAAAAGAATAATGAGGTAACATTTAACTGCAAGACTGCCAAAAAGTAACTACACGGATACCAGCAGGTTTTGATAAGGATACACTAGCTAACACAGAGAAACTTTGGTACAAGGTAAGAGTAGAAAGAAACTTACTGCCTGTGAATAAAAAAGATGGATCTATAAACCCTGATTATCCATGCAGTGGGATATATATGGCTATTAGAATAAATGAACTGAATCCAATTTTATCAACATAGAGGAATCTCGAGAGCAACATTTTGAATGAAGACGACAAGACAGAAAATGTTCAAGTATGATAAAATGGGAGCTTTTAAAATATACTATGTGTTGTGGCTACATATATATCTAGTGAATGTAAAAGTATATGGAATGACATTCACTAACTTAGACTGATGTTCAGGAGGATAAATAAATAGCAATAATGATTTCATTATACCCTAATTGCTTAAGAAAGATACCTAAAGCAAATATGACACAAACTTCCCACAATTTTAGTGATGGCTACATATCAGGAATCTGTTACAGTATTTCCTGCATGTTTTTACACATTTGAAATATTCATAATTACAATTTTAATAGAAAATCTGCTGATATGAGTTAAAAATCTAAGGAGAATCTGCAAGTGAATCCTCTGGCCCATGAAAAGGCCCAAATACAAAATTTTAAATGGACTTTTGCATCTTCACCTGTATTAGGCCTTCCTCACAGTAGCTGCCCAGGAATCAACTATGGCAATGATCTGTTGCTGCCACTATGGGATATGACAGCTCTCTGCAAACAGCAGTGCGGCCCTGACTGTGTGTGTCACCTCTCCCCACTGCAGGATTTAATTCTAGGTGCACCGACTGATGTGTAGTTTGAGATGGTCCTTTTTTCCCTCATTGGACAGACTGAGCTCTATCACGTCGCTTCATCCAGAGAAGTTTATGGTTACCAGATCTCAGCTGCTTCTTGCATCCTTCCTCATGCACTTGATCACAGCGCCCTGCGACCTCTACGTCCCTCCCATCTCTGGACTCACTTCGTTCCTGCTGACCCCACGCAGCCTCGGTGGAAGCTGCCACCACCACCCCTTGTCTGCTTTACCACCTCACGGCTCCACGGCGTCGCCAGCCTGCAGCCTCCTTCTGTGTTCCACACTGATATCCATCCCACTGACCCTCCAAATCATCTGTGTGACATCTGTCTCCTAAGCTCTACAAGCAGGGGTCACACCTGCTCCGCAAACCACGGGGCTCCCTGTGCTCAGCATAGCGCCTGGGATTTAGCAGAGGCTTAATGAGCTCATTCCCTGAACTTGTATCTTAGCCCCTCTAAACCCCAAACTATCGGTCATTCAGTAAGTATGTTCATGTCTCCTGGCCCTTGATACATCAGCCCTTCATAGAACACCGCCCTCTCCTTTGTCCTTAAGATGAATCTTAAAGTCCTTTCCCTGTTACCTCCCCTGTCAGCCTTCCATGACCCCTCAAAGGTTGGGCTACCTACCTCCTCTCAAGGTTCTCGGACTTACAGCCCCCTGCATTTAGGGCTCCCTGTAGTAGCGATGATCACACTGCACTGAAATGACTTTGTTGATCTCAAGTAGATTTAAGGGGTTGAGCACAGATGCTCTGTTTTATTCAATAATGTGCCCCACCTATTAAAAAAAATGCTACGTAAAACTTGTTCAGTGAATGAATGAATGAATGAATGAATGAATGAATGAAAGAAACAAAAAGCAAACCAAGAGTATGTGAAAAGCTCTATCGTACCTACGTCCCAAGCATTCTGTCATGACCCTCACACACTGTTTTAATCTCAACGAAACCATCATCCCTCACTGGTCTTCACGTGCCAGATGAAAAGGCCAGACAGGGGTTAGGTTTGCAGGAGGAGAGTGAGTCTGTTTTGGGGACCTGGTGAGCTGTCAGAAACTACTCCCCTGGGTGAGCAGAACCAGAGGCACTGGTCAAGCGCTGGGCTCAAGGTCAGCAGCTTGTCACGCTGCTGTGCACACTACTGAGACTTCATACACTGAGAAGTTCTTTCTCAGGACTGACGTGGCTGGTGCCCTTGGCTGCCATTGCCCGGCAAAGCATTCTGGGATGGAACCACCTACCCTAATTAATAGACAAGTGTTTCTGAATGTGGGTCATTGGGCCCCACCAACACGCCCATCTTGGAGAATAGCTTCTTGTGACAGTGTGTCCCTCTCAGAGCCCATCTGTTCCTTTTCTGTGGCTGGTTAAGTAGGTTTCCATCTGTCAGAGGCTTCCCTGTGGAGCTGGTGTACTTCATTCTGAGACCCCCGCGGAGATAAGCGGTGGAGGAGATTCTTTTCGACGCGTATCTGCTGGCTCTGCCTTTTCCATGTGCGGTGGATGCAGGGCCCCTAGCAGTGGCTGGCCATGTCACAAGTGTAAGTGGACTGGTCTCTAGTTTTCTGTATATTTATTCCATTAAGTGCATGAAGGCTAATTGTACTGCCACCTTTTTTTTTTTTTTTTTTTTTAATGAACTGGCTTTATGTACGTTATATTTCCAAAGAGATGAACTTAAATCCTACGTATCTTTCATGACGCGATTCACTGTCACCTCCTTCCGGAAGCCCTGGCCCATCCTCTCAGGAGCACCTCCTCTGTAGCCTTTCACTGTATCACCAGGTTGAACAGGAATCCTGTCTTTGCAAGTCTCTCTCCCCATCCAGGTCACCAGTTCCTCAAAGCCAAAAGTCACGTCTTGTTCATCTCTATAACCCAGACACTGAGACAGGGAATACACTTAATCATTTTCATTAAACGTAACTGAACCATGGACAAAGAAGCAAGTGTAAACGCGCTCTTGACTCTGAGAAATCCAGGCAAATATAACCTCAAATTTCAATTTGGCAAGCATGCACCTAGCTGATGTTGGTGTATTTCTGCACATAAAGGGTTTATGGCTTTAAAGAATCGCTTATTATAACCCGTCCCCAGTTCCTGGCTCCTCACGTGCTCCTCAACCCACGCCATCTGACTTCTGCTCTGATCTCTCTGTTGAAACAGCTCCTAAGGCCACCGACGGCATACAAACGTTAGCATCCATCAGTTGCTAAATTTGATTAGTATTTCTCCATTCTCAGTTCATTAAACCTGTCAGCAGCAATCAACAATGCTGACTGCAACATCCTCAAACACGCTGCTCCCATCTCAGATGATGCAAGGGCCTCTTTGATTTTCCTTCTTTTCTCCCTTGTGACTGGGGACAGTCGCCGGTGACGGTGACAGAGAACAGTGATGGGTCAAGTCTGGGTCAGATGTGCAATCTGAGAAGCGGGAGGTGGTGCTCGGCCACAATTTCATTTTAAGGGCTGAGAAGCAGAACAGGTGGTTTCCCTGAGAGATGCTGAACAGCCTGAAACCCCAAGGCCACCGCAGGGTCTCCCCAGCCTCCTTTCTCACACTCTGAGACCTTTTGTCCTTCAGATGCACCACGCTGAGGCAGGAGACAGTCAGGAAGGACGAAACTCCAGAGGTGCCCCAGGACTAAGATAAGGAACCTATAGGACCGAGACCCTGTTTTAAGGCTGTGTAGTTTCAGTGCATCTGGAAAAGCACTGAATCCTAGTGAATCACGAATGTACCCGTGCAGAAGATGCTACCTGACCCCTGCTTCATTATAATAGTATTATAATAAATTAGCATTGTGGGACCACCCTTCCCTTTTGCCAATCAAGGAAATCATGGGAGACCACATGTACAGTAACTTTAATGTAACTACCTGTACATGCGCAGTAAAAGCCCTGCCAAAACTAGCCAGGAGAGACCACTCTGTAAGAATAAAAGCCCTCTAGCCCCTGAGGTCAGGCCTGTTAGGCTCTGCTCAGCTCTGTTCTGCCCAGAGTTGGCCTGCTCCCATGTTCTGTGTGGCTTAATAAATCTGCTTTCTGTTTTCTGCTATAAAATCTGTGTGTTCAGTTCAATTTTTTGTCCACGATGACCAAGAACCCGGTTACCTGTGCCCACCTGTGACAATACCAAAGCCACACCCACCGTCCACATCAGCCTCTCACTTCGCCCCGCCCCTGTCCACACAAGAGCTGCCTGGGTTTCCCAGGTAGGCACAGGGAAACGCTGATTTCCCTTAATGACTCCGTTTGGCTACCGGTTAACTCTCCCTTCCAGCAGCCTTGGGGACCAATAAACTCTGACTAGGAAATGAAATACAGCCTCCAGCAGCTGAGAGAGGCAACAGGGCCTTTGCTTCATGTACACTGTCAGTTCATTAAAGAAAAAAAAGAGCACTGCAAGCCACCCTAATTGTGAAAGTTTTGTTCTTATCCACCTGTGAGTGTCTGACAAGCAAGGTACAGCTCGGGCGTGAGCAGCTGCTACTTACCGACATGTTCCTTCTTGTATGGGCTAGGCATCTGAAGTGAAGAGGATGCTACTTGGTACATACAGCACACTGGGCATGGAAAAGTGGAAGGAAGCCTCCGTTCCCAGCCAAGCCAGGAGAAACAGCAAAGGAAGCAAATCTCTACAGAGACTCCTTCCCTTGAAAAAGCTATCCACAGTCCCTCAAAACCAGCTTTTGTAGGGGAGAAACGCGCAGCTAGTCAGCATATTGGAAAGAGCATGCATTTGCTAGCTTATTTTACTTAACCGCTTTGAACCCTTTTCTCCTTGTATTTAACATATGGATAAATAGCACCTGTATTGCAAGGTCACTGAAAGGATTAAGGATAATGCACCTAAAGCACCTAGCGCGGTTGATGTTGATTATGGTGGTGCTTATTATAACAGATGGATCCTGAAATCCCAGCGGCTTAATGCCATACGAACCTAGCTCTTGCTCAAGCGTGGTTCAGAGCACTGACTTCCACGTGGTGCCTCAGGGACCAGCCCCTTCCACCCACTGGCCCCTCCGTCCTCAGGGCCTACCCGTCCTTTGCCTCCAGCTAGGGGTGGGAGGGGGGACCAGAATGACAGGCTTTAAAGGCGGACACATCACGCTCGCCCACAGTCAAGGCTGCAGCCAGCATGTGGCCACATCTGCCTGCAAGCGTGGCCAAAGCAGGTAACCTAGCCATGTGCCCAGGTGGCACAGAAAATGGGTCTGAGAGGCACTGGCCAGTCTGCCCACTAGAGGACTAACACAGAGCAGGTGTTTGAACATGGCACGTGTGTTATTGCTCTGGGCAGACATAGGCCCACAGCACATTTCCAACCAAGTGCTTCAGAAGTTTCCAGAAAGAACAGACCCTGGCTTCGTCCTGATTTTCCTAGGTCCTGCCTCAATGCGCTCCACGGGATCCTTGGGGACCTGGACATTCTGTGGCTGGAACACAGTGCCATCCGCTGCCACCCTTGAGAGCCTGATCCTAGGACACCCAGCACATCCCTGTGGAAGACTCCTAATTATGCTCTAAGGTGCAGCTCAAAGCTCCGCCCTCTGAACAGCCCTGCCGCCCTCCAGTGAGCTAGGAAGCCCTCGGCCATGTCTGTGCAATCACTGCACCTTTCTTGCCTCGGAGGCAGCCCTGTGAGCCTGCAGCAGAGCCCCTAACCCTCGGCGCTACCGGCATTTTGGACTGGATTCTTCTGTTGTGGGACAGTCTTGTGAGTTGTAGGATGTTTAGCAGCATCTCTGGCCAGTAACCCCACCTTCCCCCAGTCATGGCCATCAAGTGTGTCCAGGCATCACACATGTTTCTAGGGGGTGGGGAAAGGGGACAAAATCAACCCCAGGTAAGAACCACTGCCAAATTATAATTAGCTCGCTCATCTAGAGGGGCCCTGTCTGACCGGGGTCCAGACTCGCCTCTGCCCGACACCAAGTCCCTCTCTACCATGCTGCCCTACTTGGCTTCCTCTGCAAAAGCTATCTCCAGATACAAATCAGCTTTTTAATGGGCTGACTTATTTATTGTTTACTTATCCCCTGGAATGTGAGCCCCATCAAGTCAGCGGCCTCACTATGTCACCAGCTACTGTGTCCCGGGCTCAGAGGAGTCTCTGAGGTGTAACGGGTGCTCTTTAAAAATGATGATAGGTGGAAACTAGACCTTTGGTGGCAAGCAGGGTGTAGTACTCACAGATGTTGATGTAAGAAACTTATATAATGTTATATATATATATATAACATATAAAGTAACCAATGTTACCTGAGTAGAAAACAAATTTTTTTAAAAAGTAAATAAAAAAGCTATTGGATGAGTGAATGGCTAAAGAAATTAAACATTTAAAACATGCTGTTATGTCAAGACCAGGAGAAGAGCGAGGGAGTCCAGCTGCCATCCTCGCCGCCAGAGAGAGGGGGGGTGGGGGAGCGCTGGGAGAGGGGGGATAACAAGTCTGCTCGGCAATTATTGTTAGGGGACTTAATAATAACAAAAAGTATGTTAAAGCGCTTATAGCAAAAGGAATACAGACAAGCAAAGAGGAGGGGAAGAAAGCAGTATTTCTCTAGCGTAGCTTTACTTACTTCAGAATAATTTATACTTTATAATGACACAGGACACAGGTCAATTAGTCCAAGTCCTGCCTCCACAGGTTATGCCCGCACTGCTCCTACGCGTGACGTGACCAAAGGTTAGTTTGGGGTATCTCTTCCCTTAGATTTTCAGGACTCATCTCTGTATAATACTTCATACATATATTTATATATTTTATACACACACACAAACCTGAACTTCACTTAAATTGTTGATTATGTTTTGAAAAGATTGATACTTGTTTATAACAGTTCAAGGGAAGAAAACATTAGAAACAACTGGATACTATATCACTAATTCTTGAAGAAGTTTGCTATTTAATACAACATAAGTTTCCTACTTAAACTTTAATCATCCTTTTTACCACCTTACCCTAAATCCTCATGTTAAAGCTATATAGTTCGTTTTTCTACTCCACCCAAATTTTTTAAAGGGTAGATTGTCAGAGCAGAGTATTTAGTGTGTATGTGTTAAAAAATTTTTTGCCAAGATCTTTCTTTAAAGAAAAGGAGATTACTCTTTTAAAAAAATCTTATCATCTCTGATCATTTGATTTCAGAGTCTTGGCTCAGCCAAACAAAAAGAGCCTCTACACTCTGCTTCCTGATCCTCGGTGCCCTGACTCTCCCATTACAGGCAGTGGCAGAAACAGGAATTTGTTTAAGCCCAAAGGCAGAAATCTTTTGGGGGTTAGGAACATGTCTTCTTTATTTCATATCTTTAGTACACGAGCAGTGTCCAGCTTAGTTAATGTTCAATAAATTTTTGATGAATGAATGGATGGATGGATGGATGGATGGATGGATGGATAAATAAGGAAATCTCTGCACTGAAATATAAATCACTATGACTGGTCCTCCTATATTAGAAACATTTTTTATATGACCATCTATCTTTTCATATAAATTTTGTATCTCTTATAATTGATGGGTCTAAGATGAAGTAAAAATGTTGAAGGAAATAATTTCACTATCAATGAGTTTAATGATGACCTTAATTATTAACATGTCTGAGACACAGAGACGTAAAAAATCCACAGGTTAGACATCAACAGTTTTATTTAAAAAAACAAAAACAAAAACAGTACCTGGCCTAAAGGAAACAAATTCTACATAACATGTATACAATCACACAAGCAAAAATAGTCAATGTCTTTGTAAAGGGACTCATGACATGGCTTTGCTATAAGAGGTGGTACAGGACTGAGAGGCCTACGGTGTGACAGGTGACCGCGCCTCCGTCCCCTGCCAGTGTGCTGTCTGAAACAGCAGAGCTTGGCTTCCCTTTCTCACTAGACTGCAGGGTCCTAATGAAAGTAACTGGGTTGAGTGTATCTCTGTGTGCCTCACAGTAACATAATACTCATTAGAAACAAATTGATTATTTGGGGGAAAAAGTAGCACAGGGGAACAGGACAAGGGAACTAGATACAAAGAATCCCAACTGTAAGGAAAACGCTTCGCATGCTTTCCTGCCCCTGATCTGCATCATCTGTAAATGTGGAAACCAGCCACGCAGTCCTAGTGGGACCTGCATCGTGATGTGGGGTCGAACCGGACAGGAGATATACCCTGTGGGTCTCACCAAGCAGTTGCCCCTCTAGTTTCTCCTAAGCACCCAAGCCCACCCCCTCACCTCCCCATCTCCCCACCTGCAATGGGAACAGCTGTCTTGGGGAATCAAAGGCTTCCTAGAGCACCTGATTACAGAGGTTCAGGGGTCTTTATCATCATCTAGAAATAGGTTCATTAGAGTGGAGACTCATCAGAGGTTTTCTGTATAACCCACATTCACCCAGCTCAAAGGGGGCCCAAATTAACATAAAAAGTCCCACTCATGTTCACCTGCAAATCTTAAATTGTCATGTTTATAAATGGTTTAGACATGTTACCTCCTAATGACCTCAGCGACTGAGACAAAGTGACCTTAAGAAACTTAAATTAGAAAGCAGTCTTTGTAGAGTAGGTTATCAAATCTACAACTCTATTATCATCATTCTTGTAGCTTATAAATAGTGCATTTAGTTTTTTAAATTTCATTTTAAAATAGTCAATGTCATTTTTAAAATAACCAATATAAAAAAAGAGCATGGAAGATTTGTAACAGGTACCCATGTGCCCCTTCTATAGATTTAACCCATGTTAGCATTTTACATGTTAGTCTCGGGTCCTTTCTAAATACACACATGCATACACATGCACGCACACAACATTAGACATATTCAGTTCAACACATCCACCAATGCCCTCATCCTATGCCTTCTATCTTGCCTCCCTGATAACCTTACCTGGCAACAGCATGCTACTATCTTGTCCATGATTTAACATGCTTACTACAGACAGTCATATCCATAAACAACTCGCAGGTTGCCACCTTGCACTTCCCTGTACACTAGACAGGTGCTTCAACTGACTACGCCCCGGCACCTGCTGGTCTGCACGTCCCTGTACAGCTGCCGATGCTATTTGCTCCTCTGCCTTCATCCACTCCCTGCTCCCAACCCCTGGCTGGTTCCTGGAGGCAAGTACATTGTAAGGCTCAGCAGTTACAAGCAGCAGCAGCCCGACTTTCCCGCTCCTCAGACAGACGGTACAGCGTGCCAGCTTCTCCCCGGCCCCCAGCCCCCGGCCCCCGCCTCCCGCCACCAGAGAGGTTCTCTCACAGGCACTCACGTTTACCGCCCCCTTCCCCGGCTTTCTGTCCACTCACTTCTCACGCATGAAAATATCTGTCTTCACTTCATCTCCTTTTTGACCCACCCTCCTCACTAAGTGACAATAATCTCGGCCAAGAAAGGTGACGGTTGGTTAGGGATTCAACTCCACCGACAAAAAAAGTAACAACGTAGACTCAGAGGTGAAATAAGAACAGGGAACCAAGGACCACAATCTCTAAAGCACTACAGACCTCCTAGAAATTGACCTTTAAAATCCAGCCACTTCATCCATTTCCCAAGCCTCTTTAAATATACATATAAATACTTTTTTCATTAAAATCAGCATAATTTACACATCTGTTATTTTTCTAATTCGTTCACCACAAATGATCACATTATTTGTGAATCTGCTGTTTATTGAGAATCAGAAATCCTCAGCCACTTTTGGGAGTTAAATTAGGTCTTTAGTGATACATCCAGAGAATCTGCAAATAATCCAGAATATTTTTCCTATGGAAAAAAATATTTGGGAGATTGCCTGAGTGAACCACACCCTAAGTGTCCACAGACATAAAACACACACCTCACAGTCCATAAATTATCTGTGGAGATATTATAATAGTTGTTGCTGTTGTCATTATTATCAATGAAATTCAGGCAAGGGAGGGTGATACGGGACAAAAAGGCAGCCACGCGCACGCAGCCTCAGGCACAGCGTGACCGCTGCCACCTCTGCTGCTGCCCTCGCTTTCCACTCCCTGCCCTCAGGCAACCCCCACCTTCCATGAGCAGATGCTCACCGCATCTGTAGCACTCGGGTGGCTCTTACGGCACTGTTTCTGTCTCACCATCCTAACCAAATAGCCTTTGCCCTCTTCCTCCTCTCTGCACTTCACTTGGATAAAGTACATGTATTCTCTTTCAAATATGCTCAACTACGTCTTGGTTGGCGTAAGCTAGTTGGCTGGGTGGCATCCACAAAGCAAAAGGCTGCCGGTTAGATTCCCGGTCCGGGCACAGGCCTGGGTTGCATGTACAAAAGGCAACTGACCAATATTCTCTCACACACTGATGTTTCCCTCCCTCTCCTTCTCCCTCCCTTCCCCTCTCTCTAAAAATGAAATAAAATCTGAAAACAGAAAAGAAAATAAAACATGCTCAACTCTGCCATAAACAGTCAACAAGAGGTTGGACGTTAATAAACTCTCTGAGTCAGAATCACAGAATTTCAGAGTTATGGTAAAACCCTGGTTTCACAGCAGAAGAAACAAAGTTTCACTTTCCTGAAGTCACCTGGCTCAGTAATGCTGGTGCCAGGCCAGAGCCCAGGCCCCCCCGAAAGCCACTTCCACCCACCTCTGCTGCAGAGGTCGGTGTCCAGGACCCACCAATCACGGCTTCCTCCCTCCGAGCTTTACAGTAACTGGCAATGACTCCTGAGCCAGAAGGACATCCCCAGGATTCCTTTTTCACCTTCCCCCAAGCTGTCCAACGCCTCCTACCCAGAGACAATGGGGACGCTAAAATCGCTGCCTCCGACCCCACACCTGAACTCAAATGGTCAGGGCACCATCTTCTCTGTGTGCAGAAAATCACGGCAGGGCAGATCTCAGCAGGAGCTGATCGGACAGGCCTCTTCCGCGACCAGCTGAGTGGGCGCTGCGTCACGCTGGTGTGGACGCAGCCACAGCTGCAGTGCCCCTCACTTTCCTGGGCCCCTTCAGCAGCCCCTTACCGAAGTCTGTATTCATTTCTTTTCCTGAAGGACTCATAAAATAGTATAATGTTCAGGCCCCAAAGAACACGGATCTTACCTGCCTAAGCTACATGGACTTAGGAAAACCATCACTGCTAGTACCAGGGAGTTTTTTACCATTAAATTAGGAAAATAATCCTTACTTTATAGTGCAGCTATGCAAATTAACTCCTTTAGTGTGTGTGCGTGTGTGTCAGGGTTCTTATTCCAGCACTCAAGACAGAGTAGGTCCTCAGTGAACATGCTCTTGCTATTCCTGGCCTCCTGGTCTCGTACATGGCAGATGAGAACTTTTGAGTTCCAGGATCAAAATTAGCTAGGGACTCGCAGGTAAAGACCTGGGGTACTTGGCTAGGGGGAAGAAAACAAAAAACCTGAGGTCCCTTTGGGTATATGGTGATCAAAAAGTACACTGCAAAAGTGAAAGACAAGGCAGGGATCCTTTCTCCTCCTGAAAATGACCCAAATGAAGATGTCCACACATCACAATTAAATCAACTTTTTTGTGTGAAACAGTGATCACCAGTCTGCTGGTTCCATCAATGAGCAAGTTAACTTGCACTGCACTTCCCACCTGACTCATCTGTAGACCCCGCAGAATTTTCAGTGGTGGCCTTCGCTCCCTGGGACGGGGGGCAGCAAACTTGAGGAGACCCGGTTAATTTCCCAAGGCTGGCAGGCTTCCACTAACCACTCGACTGTGCCCATCACGTGGTATGGCAACGAAGACAAGACAGCGCTGCACACACATTGCCCAAGGAAGCGCACCTCGGAGGTGCCAGGGTATTTATTTTACAGAGGGAAGGAGGCAGCAAGAGGCAAAGGCCTCCTGCTGGCATCTGGCCTGCCTAGTCTGTGGGTCCATTTACATTCACGGGAGGCTAGAGGCGGAGGCATCTCACAGGTCTGCGTTTCCATAACATCCCTCCATCCTTCACCCCTTTCTGTGGTTTTTCTCTGCATTTAGAAAGTCACTGAGAAATGTTAATGGTCTGAGGGAAATCCAGCGATTGCAGAATGACGGATGGGCCAGAAGCGGAATGAGGGTGTGCAGCTAGCTAATGATTTCCTACCAGCGATGATTAAACATCGTTCCTCCGTCTCTCGGCACCTCGTGTTCCCCACGGCTGATTTATGGAAGACACCCTCACGTACGGTTCCTGCAGTTTTATTAGCCAGGAGCAATTTAGCCATGAGAGGTAGTCGGCCCTGCTTCTCATTTTCTTCCAGTCCAAGAACAAAGAAATGATAAAATGTAAAGAACAACCAGGGCCTCATTCTCTTAAGACTAAAAAGACAAAATGGCATAATACAAAGACCACTAAAGAGGAAGGTAATCATCAGCACGGTGAAGTTGACGATGGCGCAGTCATTACTCCGTGGAAGTTATTTCCTCGTCCCAGACATAGAAGGTTCCCACAGTTCCTATAAATGGAAACCTGCTGCTCCTATTTCAGCCGGTCTAAAAATAACTGCACACCTCGTTTTTCCAAATGCCACAGTGCCTGCTGTTACTCCTTTAGGAAAGGTTACAAGGTTACCCTAAGTACCCAGACTTAATGTGGGGGTGTCTATGATTTTAAAAAGTGATGACAGAAAGCATTCCCATTGGAGGCACTGGGAAATTAGAATCATGTGAAGATCATCCAAAAGAATGTGGAGTCACCATGATTTTCCCCTCCCCAAAAGAATCTACTTAGTTGTTCTCTATCAAAGATTTTAACGCCTTTCAAGATTCTATATCCCTATTTTTGATGAATGTCTAAAATGCCATCAGAACAGAGAACATTTTGACAGTTGTGAGAGGGGAAGGGGCTTGGGGAAGATGAAGGGGTGGAGAAAGTACAGGTTGGTAGTTACAGAATAGTCACAGGAATGTAAGTCCAGCACAGGGGATATGTAATACGTAGTCAGTAATATGCAATACCTGTGTATGGTACCAGGTGGGTACTAGGTTTATTGGGGTGATCTCTTTGTAAGTTATATAAATGTCTGATCACCATGTTATACATCTGAAACTAATATAATATAGTATGTCAACTGTAAAAAATTTTTAAAAATTATTAAATAAAAAATAAAAATAGCATCTAGAATCATGACGTTCTAATAGGACAGCTGCAAAAGAAGATTGGGTTTGTGATTTTCAGAGGGATGACAAGGCAAGTCAATTAATATTTATTGCTTCCTTAATAATTTAGTAACACATAATTAACCCTTTAATTATGTAAGAGCTAACATTTATTGGTCACTTACTTGATGCCCAGTACTATGCTATGCAGCCTGCAAAGACTGTATTATTTTATCCTTATCATGCGTAGGTGGAAATTTCTATTATTTCTATCTTACAAGTGAGGAAACAAACATAGAGGGAACTAAATAATTTACACAAGGTCACATTCTGCTAAGCAGAGTCTGATCTGAAGAAGCCTGATGCTGGAACCAGGGCTGAGGGCCATCAGAGTGCACTAATCCTCTGCATGCTATATATATTATAGGGGGGGGGGGGTGTGTGTGTAAAAAATAACAGCTGCTTTTTTAAAAACTATTTATTTTTAGAGAGGGGAAGGGAGGAAGAAAGAGAGGGAGAAAAACATCGATGTGTGGTTGCATCTCACGCGCTCACTGCTTGGGACCTGGCCTGCAACCCAGGCATGTGCCCTACACTGGGAATTGAGCCGGCAACCCATCAGTTCACAGGCCGGTGCTCAATCCACTGAGCCACACCAGGCAGGGCTCCGCATGCTCTTTCCTGTAACACTTACCTTGCACTGGCCAACAAACTGCAGTAAGCCTGAATCTATCCCCCAGTAGTCAGGAGTTCAGAACTAAACCTGAATCTTGTGACATTTTGGATTCAATACAGAGTTCTGAGTGGATGTGTACAGACACAGTTCCATATGAAGATACAAATAAAAACTCCTTTAATTTATAGAGAAACCTGTACTAAACCTGCTCATACTCTGCAGCCCCACACATTTAGTTTAAATTCTCAGAGACGTGGACCCTTGACATCGAGGACAAAACAATTCAGAGGGCAAGGGAGCTAGCCACCCACTGGGAAATCCAAAGTGCTCACTCAAACTTCCAGCAGATGCTCACGGGGCACCTGCCTCAGTGTCCCAGGGTGACAGGGGTGCCCCAAACCAGGCTCGGTCTCTATCACAAGGCTCACAATCCACTGAGTGAAACAGACATACACGATCAAACTAAATGCAAACCATAACCACTGATACAAAGGAGTGATACAGGGTCCTGTGGATACAACCTATTATTCTAGTACAGCGGCTGGGAAATGCTTCCTGGACGAAGCAGTCACTGACTGACCTCAGAATGAGCAGCTGTTACCTAGAGTGGTTGTAAGAGGTTTCTCAGCAGAGACAGACTGTGCAAAGGTCTTGCAGCAGACAGGAACTCAGAGGGTTTGACAATTCAAAGGCTAGCCAGTGGGGATCGAACACAGGAACAAAAGGTCTTCTGATACCCAGTGAGGCAGGGGGAGGTGCAGGGATGTGGACCGTGACAGGCTTTGGAGGCCAAAATCTAGTTCTTGGTTGTAACTGTAAGAGCGTAGGGAAACCATGGGGATACTGACGTGTGTTAGGAGCTCCCACACTCTACGTAAAGAGGAAGGACACCGGTCTCTGCATCGATGGGGCCAGAAAGCCTCCGCGAGGTGCGATGAAATTCCCAGAATCACTGGTCTTACATTTCAAGATCTCAGTCGGGAAGAGAACCTGGGTTTCTGAAATTCAGACCTTTCTTCCTTGCCAGCAAATGGTGAAAGAGCAAAGAGGCGTCGGTGGCAGGAACACTCATGCTTCAAAACTAGAAACAGGAGAGATCAGCTTAGAGAGGTATGACGGGCCAGAGAAGAGGACCAGAGGGAGCGGGAAAGAAGAAAATACAAGAAAATCGACAGACTAGGAGGACACAGCCAAGACAACTTTCAGGAATGGAGAACATGACAAAAAAAAAAAAAAAAAAGAAGGATAAAAATGTGGAGAGACAAGACCATTTAAACCAAACGGGTGCCTGAAATACCAGGGTGGGGAAGAGATCACTATGCAAAGAACATGACTGGTCACTATCCTGTACCTGTGAAACTAGTATTATAAAATAATACTGAATGTAAACTCTGAAAAATAAAATTAAAATACAACAAAAAAGAAACAGAGGCACAGGAGAAGAAGCTGACATGCACATGAAAGTGAGACAAAGGAGCAAGCAGCACGGAGGCAGCGAGAGGGCAGGGCAGTCAGTCCAGGGAGACGACTCGGAAGAGGGGAGTTCTGAGGTCCGTCTACAACACATGGTACTGTACCTATGGGAAAAAAAGGTCTTTAAGAAGGGGCATTGGTGCCTCTTGCCCCTTGAAGGAGAGAGGCAACGAGATCTGTTCCAGGATCTAGGCCTTTGCCATTTCTGTATATTTTGGGCTCACTTTAAACCCAAAATGAAGAGGCTCGCCCTCTCGTGGACTCTCAGTGCTACCAGTTTCTCCACCCCTCAGCTTTAACGGTCACCTGGACCTGACAGGAGGTACAGGATTGAACTTTCTGCGCGTTCCATCCTGTGGGGTCCTGAATGTTGCTACTCGAATTCTGAACAGGGACTGGGCGGGCTGACTTCTCTGTTCCCTGGAGAGGCAGCCAAGAGCCGCAGGGTACCCACGCCCCACCCGTGTCTGCCATTTATCCTTCTCTCCCCTCCCCTCTTCCACTTTTGTCTTCTCCGTGGAGCAGACTCCAGTATAAAAGCCCCCCAATATATGATATGCTCTCCATCTGGTGCCTCTTCCTCACACGAGTACACAGATGATGCCATTTCCCATGTCATCATTTTGCAATGAAAGGTTTCTGATAAATCTCAAACTTTGTGACATACCATTCCTGGTTCTCTTTGGCTGTGAGGTTCCCCATGTGCTACAGGGAAGAAAGTGAAACATCTAGAAGAGGAGCAGAGGATGTAAGAGAGGTGTGCAGAGAAAAGCCACAGTCATGAGGAAAAGGGAGGGGCAGATTTGTTTTCTCTCAAGCGCAGGGAGGCATGGAAGCTAAAAGGTCGGGCCTGCAGAAAGGGTGCTAGAAAGGGACAGAAGCATGGGAACAAACACAGCACTTTATGCAGGGATATCAGTGCTATTAGCAGCAGTAGAACAGCACAGCCACCACTGAACCCTGGAATGGAAGATGGCACTGGGGAGCAGTCTGGGTGGTGCTTCTGGGATGTGAGAATGTTGGTCCAACTGGGAGGGGCATGCACATCAAAACCCTGCAGGAACGTTGGCCAAGGATCCATGGGGTTAGGAGTCCTTTGGCCCCAGAAAAAACACAAGAGGGTCAAAATGTGTGCCATCTCCCTGCCGACAACCCTATCCATAGGGCACCACTACCTCAATCCATGCATAACTGCAGAGAGAAAAGAAAAAACAAACCCAGATGTCATCACACGCTTGGAGACAGGACCATTAACCAATCAACACCATCTGAGCGAGCATCCCTTTCTGCCCTGGGATTTCAAAATCATGTGAGTTGTGGAACCGGCCTTCAAGAATCTTGTAGTCTAGTTGGGCGAGCAAGACAGGCAGGCATGAAAAAATAAATAGATGTCAGTATGGATTAAGGCCACGTTTCTCAAACTGGGAGTAAGCACAAATCTCTTTTAAAGATAAATATTTCCTTCAAGCTGTTGACTTAATTTTAAAAATAATAGTGTTTATGTCTGCTCAAACATGGAGTACGATATTTAGAGGGCTCACACTACGGAAGTAATAACACTGGGACTTACTGTTATAATTCAGAGTGATGGACACTGCCGTGGTGTTGAAATGAAATCAGTGATGTCGCGGTCCTGACGCAGGCTTCCCTGGTGCGGAGGGGAGCGGCCGCTGTCATGCATGACACATGCGGTGAGGGAGTCTCGGCCAGGCTCCACTAAGGGGGTCAGCACGCCCTGCTCACCAGCAGTTCCCACCTTGCTGCAGAGAGCAAGTGGGTCCCCTGAGCAGGCTTCAGGACACAGGACTGACTGTGCTTCAGACGTCCAGGGTCCTGACACTCGGCGTGCAACACACACACACACACCTGTTCTCAGGAGGACAAAGCAGCACCTTCCCCGCTCTCCTCACAAAGGCTCACTAGAGATGATCTACAATGAGGAAAGCAGTCTGGCTGCCTGCCTCCGATTACTCTTTTGTGTCCCTAAGCAGGTTTGCGGCAAAAGAAACTCCTTGGAGCTGACCTAGACATTTATCTGGTGCCTCATTACTGGCCAGACTCCTTGGCGAGCACAGCTCTGTTCTGGGACTACCGAGGGCCACACTGAGACCATATAATACACTAATATAGTGTCTGTATAACATAGATACATAGACATTCTCTCAATGCCTTTATAGTCTCTGCTCCTAACAGATTTATACAGGAGGGCAAACAAGCTCCTGGAGCAATGTGATTTTAAACGGAAGATCTTGGGGAGGAGCAGATGGAAGTTTCCCATACGCAGTGGCCTGATTTTTGGAAGGACAGTAGGAAAGAAGGGAGGAAGAAGGGAGGGAGAAAAAAGTTAGACAGTTATTCTGTCCTTAGGAGATTTTATATGTGAATATTACAAAATTGTGCATGTAAATGTTGTGATGTTCTGGTCCTTTAATTTTGCCAATTTACTGTCCCTTATCCTATCATATGCCCTTGATGTTTGGTACAGAAAATGCACTCATTGAAAAAAGTGGCACAAATATAACCACTCTTCATAAAACACAAAAGAAAGTTGGGTTTTATGTTTCCTTTTTCCCCAAATACAGATTCCTGCATATCTGTGTCTTGGAAGGTGAGTAAGGCCGTCACTCATAATGCCAGTCTTTTCAAAAGAAAATACAACAGTCGGGGGGCAGGGGACACAGGGAGCCTCCCTGCCTGGACACTGAGCTCTGGACACAGGATGGGCCTGCGAGGGTCCCAAGAGCAGGGGACCCCCCAAGGCGGTGAAGAGGGACTGAATACTCTGCCTTCCTCTCCTGTCGCCCCCTTATTTGAATCAAACGCATTCCCTGGGAAGTCCTGGGAAATCCCTCTCACACCAGATGCAAGATGGATAGCCATGCCCTGAACACCTGGCTAGATCAAGACACGTTCCAGAAATAGATTTGTTTTGTATCAGAACCCAGCACACCGCAAACCCACAGGCTACAAATGGCGCATCCAAGGAGCCTGGGGGATGGAGGCGCAGAGAGCCAGGAAAACGGCAAGAGGGAAGGCGGTGGGGGCAGAGCGCCGAGATACTGGAGAGGATGCTGTGCAGACGGAAGGCGGCGCTTCGCCTTCGGGTCTCCACCAGGGCCGCGCGCACACAGATATGAGCACAGGTTCCAGAACGCCTGCCTGTGGTACATTAACTCCTCCCTATGATGGGCCACTGGAACGGTGCTGTGGTTCACAGAACAGCACCCGGTGAAAGTTAATTTATTCCATACATATAACATATTGAACCGAGGTAATAAAGTGCTGCCCAAGAAACATCATTACAGAACGACTCAGATAAATACATGAGGGTGTTTTGTAAATAGGTTATCAGTCTTTTAATGTCACATGAATGCTTCTAAAGTTCTAAGACCTGTGATTAAAATGTCTTTTTTTTTTGAAGAGGTCTTTTCATTGTCTGTGTAATACTGTCTGTATTTTGATTTGCTTTAAAAAAAAAAAAAGCTATTGTTTGTAGCTGATGCTAAGGCAGCATCCCAAGATATATGCATACCAATGAGCAAAAATAAAGATGCGCAACGATAAAATGTTATTTAAATAAAACATGAGCTACAATATTTCACCCATCAGATTAACAAACATTCAACATTGCTGCGGTAGCTGCTGGAAACAGGTGCTCCTACATGATCAATGTGACATGGAGGATAATTGAGCGAAATCTTACAAAGTATAAAATTCTCATAAGCCTTATCCCAAATCCTACTGCTTAATATTTATTTTGGAGTTCCGCTAGAAGAATGTTTTTAAATTGATTTGATGAGAGAGAGAGAGAGAGAGAGAGAGAGAGAAGCATCAGTTTATTGTTCCATTGTCCGATGCATTCATTGGTTGCTTCTTTTTTGTGCCCTGACCTGGGAGAGAACCCGCAACCTTGGCGCATTGGGAAGGCTCTCTAACCAACGGACCTACCTGGCCAGGGCTTCCACTAGAAGAATGTTAATCAATGTTCTTGCCAGCCTTGTTTCTAAAAGAGAAAACAGCAACAAACATAACTGGGAAACAACCCGAAGGTGAATCAGTGGGGGGCTAAAGAAATGATGTCATAGCCATAAAACAGAATATTACACAGCTGATAAAAAGAACAGGG
This sequence comes from Pteronotus mesoamericanus, assembly GCF_021234165.1. Taxonomy (NCBI): domain Eukaryota; kingdom Metazoa; phylum Chordata; class Mammalia; order Chiroptera; family Mormoopidae; genus Pteronotus; species Pteronotus mesoamericanus. Next base: position 214,741 of record NW_026555043.1, read on the forward strand.
CTGATGTGTGTGTGCTGACATAGAGAAATTACCAAGTTATACTGCTCAATGACAAAGAAAATATAAAATAGTGTGCATGGTATCAGCAACTCTCTAGAAAACAGGCTATGTCATCATTGTTCTCTTTGAAACACTTTTATAAAGTATCTAATCAGTATTATTTTAAGCAGGAAAACACTTAACAAGGAAGAATCATATCTGGCAGGATTCTGCATAAGTCACGTTAAGAAGGACATGGATTGGACTTCATGTTTTCAGGAGGGGCAGACGCAGCCCGGTGTATTTTAGAAAACTCTGTGTACAGAGTGTAGGGAATAAACTTGAGGGGAGGGGAGAGGAGAGGCAGAGGGGAGGCCTTAACTGGAATGAGGGGCTGAGTGAGAGGGATCACCAGGGGAGGCCACAGCAGGGACCAGACTGGTCACTGTGCTGCCCTGGGAACGTCAGCACCACGCCGAAGAATGGGAGCCCCACTCTTGTCCAAAAAAAAAGAGGCGTCTGAGCCCTGGCTGGTGTGGCTTCATGAGTTGGGCACTGTCCCGCAAAGTGAAAGGTCACAGGGTCAGGGCACATGCCTGGGTTGCAGGTTTGATCCCTGGTCAGGGTTTGTACAAGAGGCAACCGATCGATATTTCTCTCCCTCTCTCCCTTAGAAATAAAGGTGCGGGGAAGTGAGAAGAAGCATCAGAGTATCACCTGGGAGAGAAGACAGACTTGCTCTGGTGAAGAGAATGAACCATGGGCTCCTGTCCCAGGTCTGTTGGTGAATCCTAGCAAGGTGAGACCAGAAGCCTGCAGTGCTCCAGGGCTTACAGGAAAGACAACGTAAAAGGATAATACTGTCGTAAATGAGCTGATTTAAAACAAATAATAAGATTTTATTTATTTATTTTAGACAGAAGGGAAGGGAGGAAGAAATATATCAGTTTGTGGTTACCTCGCGCGCGCGCCCCCTGCTGGGGACCTGACCTGACCTGCACCCCAGGCATGTATCCTACACTGGGAATCGAACCAGCAACCCTTCGGTTCGCAGGCCAGCACTCAATCCACTGAGCCACACCAGGCAGGGGTTAAGTAAGATGATTTAACAGCCCCATATAAGACAACTAGCTACTAGTTCAAAGAGGAGGCCTATTAAGACCACAGACCTGAGTTGCAGCTTTGGCTTAGCTGCGCACACACAGTTTCCCCCTTTATGCCTCAGTTTCCTTGCAGATAACATGGGGAGGGCAGGGAGGGACATCTAGTATGACTGCTAAAATCCAAGGAGCATGTGGCAGGATTTTAAAATGTGGAGCTCTCTATACCATCTCACCTGGACTAAGATTTTAGCCCAAATGCCTCGTTCCCACACAAGATCCAGAAAATGTGAGGGTAGGTCCCAACTCCCCAGAGCCCCTTTGTAGATCATTCATGAGTATCTATCCTGGAGCACAGGTGAATGTTTAAAACAACAGGCTGTGGGCCAGACAGCCCTAAAATACATTTCACTTAACACTGCAGTTTCCACACACAGGTGGCCAGGGCAGGTCACTTAACTTACAGAGCCTCTGTAGAGCCATCAGTAAAATGGGTCTAATAATATGGCTCTTTAAGGGCTGATGTATTTAGAAAGATGTGGTATCATGCCTGACACATGGCTCTCAGTAAACAGCAATTACTGTCAAAGTTCCACTTGATTATTGTTTTTGCTATTTATTTTTATTGTTGACACTATCACAGATGTCCCCATTTCCCCCCTTTGTCCCCCTCCTCCCAGTCCCCACTCCCCCTTCCCTCTGGCCATCACCAGACCTCTGTCTGTGCCCATGGGTTACACATACATGTACTTTGGCTAATTTCATCCAGTCCCCTCCTTCCCCCTCCCCTCTGACAGCTGTCAGTCTGTTCCATGTATCCATGCCTCCGTTTCTATTTGCTCATCAGTTTATTCTGTTGATCTGATTCCACATATACGTGAGATCATATGGCATTCACCTTTCTCTGACTGGCTTATTTCGCTAGCATAATGTTCTCCAGGTCCATCCATGCTGTTGCAAAACATAAGATTTCCTTCTTTTTTAAAGCCGAATAGTATTTCATTGTGTAAATGGACCACAGCTTTTTTTTATCCACTCATCTACTGGACCCAGATGTCACTGAGTTAAACACATTCCCTGTCTTTGTTTTTCTTGGTATATTATGAGGCTACATAAATAACAAATGGACCAGGTGAGCAGCATCAGGTCCAGGTCTGAGATGCCCTGTGAGAGTGTCTGTGCCCCATGATGCTCCTGGCCCGTGACGCTGGGTGTCCCCACTTCCAGCCCCACTCCTAGTATCACTGGCCTCTGCAGAGACCCATGGCTGCAGACAGAGATGTGGAACAGAGTCGAGCTGCTCTGCAGACCCACGGACAACTTTGGAATGACACCTACCGGGCACCTGTAATGAGTTCACAGCCAAACACCAAAGTGATCTGCAGATGACAAGTAGACCCCTCTCAAAACTCTATTAGCTTAATCATCAGAAAATAATAGCCAGGGAAACGTCCGGTGAAGGGACAGTGTTAATTCCAGGACTCAGAGAAAAGGTGGGCATGGGGGAAGGGAGAGGATCTATTGGCCCCTGGTGGCCAATGTCTGCCATCTCATCTTAGTCTAATGTTGACATACAAGAAATGGTCCCCCTGCCCTTTGCTTTTGGAATTGATGGTCCTCGGATTCCACCGTTACTGCCCCCAGCTCCCTGAAAGGTCCCTTGATTTATTCCCTTTACATAGAAAACCGTATCTGCTCATTATCTAGGAAGGTCACTGGAGGGGACCGATTTCTCCCAGATTTAGTAGCAGATCAGCTGGCCTTTTTCTCATCTCTCTCGGCATGGCAGGAGCCTGTGAGGATGGGGGAGGATGGCACAAACAGTGAAGGCAAAGGCATTCCTGAGCAGAAAGTGTAATGCAAGAGCCTGCCAGAGTATATAAATATGCAAAGCAGGCTCATCAGCTAGTGTCCTCGGTTTCTGTTTCAACTTTTACTTCCAAAGCTAATTATTCGTGTCAATACGAAGGCCAGCCTTAACCAAGGTGGGTGGAGACCATTAGTCAACTGGCAATGTCTCTGTGCTTTAGTGCAGGCTGGAATTTCCCACTCTATTCGTTTCTCAGCAGGGTCCCAGGCTCAGCTAACATTTTCAAGAGTGGATACATACACACACACATGCATATGTACCTATATATGCATATATACTTATGCATATACACACATACACATATATGCATACACACACATATATACATATATGTAAACAAAATACGGCATTGTCATAAAAAATTATTTTTACAAGAAAATTCTAAGTATTTAACTTCTAAATCACTTTTCCTTACTTACCCATGTTAATTTTCCCTTTCTTTAAGTCAAAGATAAAGTGTGTTTGTGTCTTTATTTAGGCACATTAGAATGGCCGTGTTATGCAGCTAAAACTAGAAATGTGTGGACCAATGAAACAGACATTTCCACCTCAGAACCATCCCGATGTGGCTCTAAGGCTCATTCAGACTCTCTCAGAGTAGCCTCATCAGAACCCACCAGGCGCAGCTTATGACACAGTTTCTTGGGCCCACTCTAGCCCTCTTGAACCGAGCACCTCAGAGGTGGAACCCAGAAACCTGCACTTTAAACACTCTCGGGACTGAGGTCTACCGGGCTCTTCAGATAAGAATTTTCAAGTGCGTGTCTAAGGGTGCAGGGCCATTCCTTCCTTTCACAACCTGACAGTAGGGGGTGCTCTCCTGCGAGCCGCCAAGCCTCCAAGAGAGAAAAACAGCCCAAGGAGTTGAGACCAAGTGAATTTGCAAGAAAGTACTGTTCTCTGGGTTCTCAGGGGAGTAAGCGTTTCGACGCAAACCTTTAACCTCCTTTCGTTTCGCTAGAGTCCATCTTTCTTTCAGTGTAACAAAAGTTGGGTCAAGAATAAATGCAACATTAATGATAATGCACTTAAATGGATGAATTTTATGATATGTAAATTATGCCTCCATAAAGCTGTCAAAATAAATGTAAAAATAATTTCTTAAAAACTGAATGTAACTTGAGCGTGACTGTCTCTGGGAACGAATGTGTTCCAGCCCTTACTCTCTCCATGACAAAATTCTATGGGGCTCTTCAAAATGCATCTGTTCATCCAACTAATAATTGCTGAGTCCTGCTCTAGGCACAGTTTAGGACTAGGTGATACAAAATAAAATTTAAAGATATTTGAATTGTGTATGTTATTACCTCCACAGCATCCATGGAGTATGTCCATACAACAAGCATCGAAGTATGTTGATTTTCAGTTTTGTTTCCTCATTATTTGCTGAACAAAGCTACCTGCAGGCTTCCAGCTCTTTCCAAGGCAGAATTTAATTTGATGACTAACAGACCAAAGCAGAGAGAGCAGCAGGGACCATTTAATCTGCATAAGGAGACTTATATTTACTGTGGTTCTATCTGTCAGAGGAACTAAGGGGGCACAGCAGAGAAGGGCTGCTTTTCTCTGACATTCACTGCTAATGACACAAAAGTCAGGGTCCAGCTCCCTCACTGTGACAGTGTGGGCAGATCCCTAGTATAGACACAGCATGAAGAGCGGTCTACAGGGACAAGGCTGGACAGGCCGGGGCCACGGCAGGACAAGCAGGAGACAAGAGCTAGGAGCTTCCTCTCCTTTCCCTGAATCCCAGAGTTGCATTGCATGATACACCAAGCCCACGGACACGACAACCTAAGAAAACATACTGGCAAATAACTGTGAGGTCAGATTGCCCGAGTAACAACCTTGGTTTTTGCAAAGTTGAGTAGAGAAGGGTCCAGCGGCCCCTGCAACTCTAAGGAGTCTCAAAAAGCTGGGCCCCAATTCCATGCACAGAGGCTCATAGAGAGTGCAAAACGGAAACTCCCCAGGATGTTTCGAGCGCTCGGTGGCACACCAGTGCTCGGTGGTCTGAGTCACTTCTCTTCATTTCTACCCCATCAAAAAAATGCCCCATCCTCAGTGAGCAAATTACAGCCCACTCAGTGCTGCTACTGCTTCTAAGTCTGCCCGCCTCCTGGCCTTCCTGTCCATTCAAAGAGCCTTGCCCCTTCCTTTCATCATGTTTAGCCTGATGTGAATTTTAAACTATCCATAGTTTAAAAAAAAAATTCCAACATGCAAATAAAATACGAACCTAAATTTAAAGAAGATCGGGGGGAATTAACATTTATGAAACATCGAGCACATGCTGACCACTACAGTAGGCACACTGCATTAACCCCCAAAACAACTCTTAGATGTAAACACTGCCCCTCTGTTTTAAAGATTAAATAACTAAAGCAAGAAGGGCTTAAATAAAGTGCCTTCTAGCCAACATGAAAGACAAATTTGAAACGTGAACCCGACCTCTTTTTCCATCAAGCTGTGGCGTTTCAACATTCAATAGAGAACCAGATTCTTTCCTTGAATGTCAATTAGCACAGTGTACCAAGTTTCTTTACGTTTCTGCTCAATTGCCTACCTATCTAAAATTTAAGAGGCTCCATCAGCACACAGAACGATAATGTTTTACCACACGTCAAGATTTAACATGATCCCTGTCATCATGGTTAACAATTCATCACCCTCTGTTTTTCTTACATTTTATATTTACGGTGCTCTTCTCTTCCTATTCATTCATCACTTCCTTGAATTTCAAAGGCATGCCTAAGGTGGCCAAGCTCTTCCTTTCTGGCTATGCCTTAGACCACTGTCCACCCTAGGAAGGAGACTGTCTTCACAATCTCCATGTCTCTGCCCCTCACTTTCCCAAACCTAGTGTGACATCTTGTACTAGCAGTTTCCAAGTCATCTTCCTTGTCAGGGAACCTCTTCCTGAAAATACAAACAGCCTGCCTCCAGCCTCTGGAGCCAGAGTTTCTCTGTACTCTGGGACTCTATCCTTGGGAATATCTGACTAGACTCCCTTGGGCCCCAGACTCGTAGGAAGCCATCAGTAAGCAGGTCAGGGGCCAGTGATGCGAAGGATTCTGCCCACAGAGACAGGCGTTTTGTGGAAGCAAGTCTGAAGCTGCCAAGATAAAGAATCAGCAGTCTGCCCCACTAAGAGACAAGAGAAGGGGCAGGTATTCTTGAGGATCTATAAAGAGGGTTCTTGAGTGTCCAAGGGCGCTCAAGTGTCGCCTCTGGACCCTGAAAAGTTTCATTCCTCAGTTTCTAGTCACGTAATATTTGACTCAACTTCCTTCCTTAGCTAAAATTTGCAAAATTACCTTGTCCTTGTAATAAAACTTAACTTTTACCTGGGATACCTTAGTCAATTCCTTTCGTTTGCCCGTAAAATAAACCTGATGAAACAGCTGCTTTTTCCTGGCCCATCTAAGCCCTCATCCAACGGTCTGCCCGCCTGCCCGTGAGGCCATTTCTGAGCGAAGGCTGCCTCTCTGCCTACTCATCTCCTACAAGTGCGTGTGACACTGGGCCATCACCACCACTCCACTCCCACTGACTGATCATTTTCTACTTCAGTCTCACGTCCCCAGGGAGACAGCGACCTCCTTAACATCTGAGACGATTCTGGATCAACTTGAATCTCCTTCAATGTGAGCGGAATCCCCAGTCTTCCTCCTTCCCTCAGATCCTCAGAATAAAAGAAGACAACAGCGGGGCAATGCCCACTCCACTGCTACACGGAGCGGCAGGCCATGCTGGGTGGGCAGGCGGTGCCCTGGTGGCTGAGAGTGGCCAGTGGCCACTCCGCTCACATGATTGATCCCGGGCTCTCATCTCTGGAAGGCTGGGGTAATCCAAATACGGAAAACCCACACAGGGAGTTTCATCCTTTACACTTTATAATGAAAGAGACAGAGCAGCCTGTCTTTTCACTGACAGACGCTGTCTAGGCCACTAGTGGAACCCCCCTCCCCGCCCGCCCCACAGGGCTTCTATTTCCTAAATTACTGAGGCTCTAGCCAGGGCACTTTTATTCTCTTAAAAAAAAAAAAGTAATGCCTTTTTAAAACTAGGTTATTTTTATAGCAATAGAACTCTTGGAACAGTAAACAGGAGCGCATGTGTGAGGCTTTAAAGGTGAAAGGGGTTATTTAAGAGTGTTATCTGAACTAGCCAGCTGCAAACGCACAGAGTATCAGAAACTATAAACCTTTCCCTTCCTAGTTGGGCTCAATTATTCAACTGGCCACCCTGCTGTGGTGGGGACAGGGAAGGGAGGTTTTTATAAACTTAGTATCCCATGGCCTCTGAAACGCCCAGCCCTCTCTTCCACCCTGCTGGCTAGGTCAGGGAGGAAAACTTACTCCTGCCACTGGCTGAGTGCTAGGGTGCATCTGCTTGGCTTATGGGAAATGAGAACACGAGTGGCAGGGGTAGGAATTGAATTCAGATTTTTTGGAGGCTGCAAACCATGATTTTAACCTGGTACGCTGCTATTCGTCATCTCTCCTGCCCAAGTAACACTAATCTTGATTAACCTGTGGGAAATTTATTTTAATAAAAAAATAAGGAAGAAGGATTTTATGGTCAAATTCTCGGCCCATAACTTCTCCTTTTTGGAGCTTTATAATAAACTGTAGCATATCAAAGTTACTGAGAAAGTCTGCAATAGAAATGTTTTTCTTACATAACTCAGGTCCCCCAAATCACCTGACTTTCAGAACCCCGTTCCCTAGCACAGGAGACAAGATTCTATTGCAGGGGACCCCTCCTGAAGGCATGTGAAGTATAGCCTTGGTGAGCAGAGCTGGAAAACCTCATGCAGATAAAAATAAAATCCTATTTTCCTTATGGAGAAATACAAAGGGGGCAGAGCAGCAGCAGGTGGACCCTAGCCATCTGAAGCCCATTCGGCGCTCCACTGTGCTCCTTCTCCCGGGTCGATCCCGAAATGTCGCCCGCCGCAGCCCCACATATGAGGGCTCAGAGCTTGGTCCTTGCAGTGCAGCGTGGTTACCAAGAGAACCAGCCAGCCCCTGTGTCTGGCTCGCACGCTCACAGGCTGAGGAAGCACAGGCACTCTGTTTGAGAGCTCGGTTTGCTCATCTGTGACACAGTGACTTGAAAGAAACTTTGCTTTGTGTAGGGGTCCTGGTAACTAGAAGCAACATGTTTTCCTGGGCCCTGGCAGGATTCACTGCTTCCCATTCCCACACCATTCACCCAAAGGGTTCAGTCTCCTCGTATATCTGTCTTCTCCAGGAGACAGCTCTTGAGGACAAGGCATGTGCCACAAACCCAATGTCTTCTACACACAGTGCCCAGCACAGGACAGGGCAGTAAAGGCCCAATAAATATTGTGAAGAAGGAGACATAAGGGGAAAGTGTAATAAACTATGATTCTTGCCTGCAGAGCATAAGCCTTCTAACTCAGAAGCAAATACATACATCAGAAGTGACCTGTGATCAATCACAATAATTGATGGTATCAAATGGGTAGTGTAATCCAGTTAAAAGGGCTTAAAGGATACTCATAAACATGTCTAGTAGCCACATGTAAATATTATAGGCCTGCTCACACTCCCCACTTGCACACTTATTATGCACTTATTCCACATGGAGACAATGCCCAATTTTACATGAATATTAAGAAGAAATAACAGATGAATTGGTGTAGTATATGGTCATTAGAAGAGCCAGATGCTCTAAAAATAAGAGGAAGGGCATTAGCTGTGACCTTATAAGGACATGACCTTGAATTCCAGGGATGTCACTTAACATCTTGGTGGCACCAGGAAAGCTAGTCAAGCTCTGTAAGTTTTCCTCTCTGTGAAAAAACAAAAACAACAACAAAACTGCTAATGGACTTGAAAAGTTGTTCATGGGATTAAATAGGAGAAAATGAAAACATAAAAATGCACTAAGCAGAGTGGCCAGCATTATACAAGTATCCAGTCTATTTTTCCTATTAATAACTAATAGTTGACTTCAGCATAGGACTCTCCTTCCTCACTGCCAACCCCTGCACCAAGCACATACTAGCAACTGCACACAGATATGCTACATAATTAAAGGAACAAACAATGAGGACCAAGAGCAAACCGAAACATGAAATACCTCCGATCACCTATCACCCTACTTTATTAAAATTCTAGCAGGCACACCTGTGCCATAAGGCACCACTGCTATTGTTCATGGAGCTAGGCTACAGGCCAGGACATTCACAGTTTTTATAAATTTAACATATTTATGCCAAGCATTTTTACACATTTTTAAACATTTACTCTCATTTGACAAAATAAGACACCCCCAAAAAATATAGAGGCAAATATGCAAACAGTAAATATGTATAAAGTGCTCTGTAAAAAGAAATACATACTTTCTGTACAAATATATCTATCTACATACATACCTACAAGAAAAAGTATTAGTAGCAGCAAAAGGTATAGTATGAGTATGAGAAGGGTATTAGACATATATTTTATAAAATATATTTTCCCAGTGATTTTTAACATAGGTGTGCATTCTTCTTTTAAATCTGCCCACTCACCACTACTGTGTGTTTTTTTCTTGGTAAGGTGTATGAGAGAAACAGCTTTAGCATAAGTGTAGGTCAAGGACCAATGTCCGTATTTCAGACTGAATTTGGAAACAGGGCAATTAACCCTGCTGTGCCTCAGCAGCTGCATCTGCAATGTGGAGGAACAATAAGACCTTCCCGGTAAGACTGCTGTGCAAAATTCCCTCTCAATATTCATGTGATAACCAGGGAAAGCTGAGAGGCTGCAAAGGAATACCCTTGAGGACTGCCGCTTGAGGAACTGTGGGAAAGGAGCGTGGGCTAGGAACAAGATGGTAAATGGGCCCAATGGCTAAACTAGTGGCCTGGACCATGCTTCTGAGGCTTATTACCCTCCTAAGAGTCTCTGATCCCTGGCTTCCAAACGTGCTGCCTCACCCAGAAGCAATCCTGACTTCAAAGGCATCTAGAAAAACTCAGGCTACTCGAGGCTGACTCAGGCCTATCTACAACTTGCCCCTCCGCCCCATCTCCAAAGTCAGTCTCACTGGGGGAAAAATTCTTATGAGAAAATGACAGCTTCCTCCTCTCTCTCTTTGCTTCTTGCTGGCTTTCCTCTGCCAGAATTACAGGAGGAAAGGAAACCAACAAGATTTCCTTTCTGATCACCCTGCAGGATTGGATCGGACCCCAGAAGAACAACGCTGGAGACTTTGCTGCTTAGCAAATCACCACCTGAGCCATCAGCTAAAATTTCACTGCAGAGTGTTTACTGCTGGTGATAATGTAAGAGGCAGAATGATCACAGCGTGATCTGGGGATCCCTGGTGGCAACTGCTGCTTTCAAAGAGGGAGGGAAAATCTCCAGCCTTCGGATCTGAGAGCAAGAGAAGCCGACAGAGCCCCCTCGCCCCACCCAGAAGTTATTCCAGGAGAGCCTCTCGGGCACACACACCTCCATTCCGGGTCAGTTGGCGTAGGGGAGGAAAGCCCCTGAGCCCGGGTCATTCCAAGAAGGCCACCACCATGACTCTGCAATTTGGGGCACATAGTCACACCTTTCCTCTTTATGACCCTCATTTTGTTCATATACAAGTACAAACCTGAAGATTTTCTTGCTTGTGCAGAGAATTGGTAATGAAAGACTCTTAAATTTTCCCTACCTTTATCACTTATAAAAAAGTCCACTGTCATGTCTTTTTATTTATTCCTTATCAAACTGTCAAAACTTTCATCACGGCCAGATGATAAGTAAAGAATTTTATATTTAGAAACATGGGGGAATTTAACAAAGCCTAACAACTAAGCAGCACGTGAGCTACTCAGCAGTTAAAATCTAGGACTTCAGCAGATTGTTTTAAAATCACTACTGTCTTCTTTATCTGCCAAGAATACTTTAGTGGCCATCCAAGGCAGACATCTGAATTCTCAAAGACCTGCCAGAGCTTAGTTATGGGTCTATGAGACTCTACTGGAGGGAACTGAAATGTTAGAACATAAATAATAAAATCTGCGGTGTTTTACTGCATTTATTTATCTGATCAACAAATACTAATTGTGCTCCTACATTCTGCTAAGTGTTATACTAAACTCTGTGGAACAAAACCCACAAAATCCTTGTCCGCATGGAGCTTACATTCATGACAGCCCGAGTCCACTTCTTAATGCAAACTACACCTGGAGGTGTGCGTGAGAGTTCTCTGGAAAACAGGTGTAACGTACCGACTTTTACTTTAATTTTGACACAGTGAACCCAAAGACTACAGCATGTCAAGAGAAGCATGGAACTGTATCCAATCTAGACTCCCAGGCACAAAATTATTATTTATCCTGATTACACTCATTAACATTTTTATGCAACATTTAAAAATGAAAATGCAAAATTTTCCATTTAAAACATTAAAATTAATGCCAAAAATCAGTATCATATGCAACCCACATATGCCTGTACTACCCCACACTGTGAGTACACTGTGGAAATGTTAAATGGAGGTGAGGCCCTTCCTTTAGCCTCAGGCTTCCCCATGACTACTCAGGGCTCTGGAAAGGGGCAGGCAGCTGAGAAGGAGAGGAAAGGCGCACTCTGCTAATGCCTGTGGGGCCACGTCCCTGGCCCACGCCCCTGAAAGCACCTGCCAACCCCTACCCTTGGTGGTGGTAGGTAAGCTGCCACCAAGAACCAGGTTGACGTTTGCAAATGTAACTGTTTTAGAAGTTTAACTCCTCTTACAAGTGAAGAGGACCTAATTTTGTCAGCTGAGTTTGCATGTAGTTAAATGATGTCACATGACAGAATGAAAAGATTTTAACAGGGAGAAGCCAAGGGCCCACATTCCCCAGCACCCTTTATTTCCTGTGTAACTATGGTATTAGTTACTTGGTTTGTCTGGGCCTCGTTTATCACATCTGTGAAATGGGCACATCTGTCAGCCAAGCGATTCTGTCAGACCCTGACAAACTTGCGCAATAGAGGTTTTCCAGAAACAAGAAGGTTATCTACTTGCCTTTATGCAATGCACGTAGAACCAAGAACACAGTCAATTTTGTCCAGGCTCAACGAAGATTTGATGTCCAGTCTTCCTGTATTTAATTTTCACATAGGGAAACAGAGGAACTTGCCTTTTGCAAAAGGCCCAGCTGTGGGCACAGGGTGAGTCTGTGCAGAAGCTGAGCACATACCCAGGTTTCTCGTCCGGCATGCGCTTGTACTGGTGCCATCCAGTGAGCTCGCCAGGTAACCTCAGACCAGTCGCATGCCTCTCTGGACCTCCGCCCTCTCAATGGTGACAGGAGAGGGAGGGCCGTGTAAACTGCGGGGCCCGGGGCCTCTGCAGCTCGGCACTCACGGGTCTCCAAGTGCTCCGACTGCTCCTTGGAGTCCTTACCACTGTAATTTACCACTGTAAGTGGGAAATCAGAATCAAGTTTCTGCCCCAATGAAAAGAAAATCCCTTATTAAACGAATTGTTTTTTATTTTTCCAGTTTCAGTTGCACTGGGCCCTGAGAAGCTTCCTTCACGTTTCTGTTTTCTGAAATAATGACTTGAAAAAATTAATTATTTTGTCATGGGAAATGAGAACAAGGTCTTGGGGAAGTCCTATTCCCATGTTTTTCTATTATCCAGTAAAGACCTTTCTCCTTAATTGACAGTTTATTTTCAGGGTCGTAAAACATGGGAACTACACTGAAATGTAATTTTTTTTAAGTGGCATCTCCTTCTGAAGGCGCCTCCTCCAGAGCCGCAGCATCTGTGACAGCCCATGTGCCACTGCCTGGCACCTTGCTGGCACTTGTGAACTTACACTTCCCGCCAGTCTCGGGGCCCGAGCGTCTTCCTGAGTCTTCACTACAGTGTCGCCTTCGCAGTGTGGAGGGCCCCCAGGTGTGGCAGGCATCTCACCCCTTCCCGGGCTTTTCCCTCAGTAAATATTTCAGTAGAGCAATCACACTCCCTCTTGGGCCACTGTTTCATCAGTTCTGCATCTTCTGACTTAGTGTTACCATCACTCCTGTCCCCATCATCCCCAGCCCTGCCTGACTCTTTCTCTCCCTTCTATTTGGTGCAGTGCAACCTAGAAAGCAGGTCTACGGTTTTCACATCCTTTCTAAGGATATTCTAAACTGCATCCTGTGTACACCAGGCCAACGAGAAAAGCCATGTTTCCACCATTTGTTGTATCCCTGACACAGAAATTGGAACCAAACAGGAAGGAGGAGGAGGAGGGTATTTCTTTTTTTGGTCTAACTGCTCTGAGCACTATACATGTTTAAAGCTAATGCATTGCTTGTAACTACTCTCTTGTTACAAATGAAGAAATCCACACAAAAGTGCGTTAACGTGCCCAATGTCACACGACTCACGGAGCCAGAGCTGAGATTTAGACCAAGTTGTGCTGGACTCTGAGGCCCTCTCCCCTTCAACCATCCCACACTGCGAACCCAGCTCTCTGAGGCAGCCAGCGGACTCCTGGCTTGCTTGTTGCTACAGCATAATGTCTCTTCCAGATCGTGAACCAGCACAGAATCATGATCAGAGAACCAGAGATCTATCTAGTCCCAGCTCTCCCAAGCATCACCTTGTGGCCTTGACTCTCTCACTTACTAATAGAGACACCATTTTTTACTAAAGCAGCCAATAAGCATGCCCTACAACTCAGGGAATCTTTTATGGGATCTAGTCAGCATGTTTTTAAAAGTCTTTAAATGTACTTAGGCTAGTCCTATAATATTTCATTACAGTGTCGCAGAATGATTTCTCCTGTTTCTCTGCTCCCTGGATTCTTGGGTGGCGGTTAATGAAATACCATCCAGTGGTTTTTGAGTCCATGCTCTGCACCAGATGCATGGCTGAGAGCCCAATGGTGAAAAAACCTTGGATCAACCCTTCAAGTCCCACCACGGCTATACTTAGAAGGGCTTTAGTGAAATCTTCAAGATTTATGGGGGGGGGGGGGGGGTGGGGGATGTATACCTGCCTTTGTCTTTAGGGTTGATTCACCCAACATGTGACACTGGTGTCTGAGCTGGTGGTGCTCATTCCTCCCTAATGGGAGGGGGGAACACTCACCTAACTAAGAACAATTCTGAACGAGTGGAGCAGTATCCGAAGAGAAAGGACCCCACAGGAGAGGTTGCCCCGCATGCTCACACAGGCACACAGACACACATATGAACATCATACACGCCAATGGCTACGGCTACCCAGAGATTCCGCCCCTTCATCTGCTGATGCCACGTGGGTGAAGGCAGAGCCGCGACTCTCAGGCTCTGCATGATGGAATGCCCGCACGCCCCTTCAACTCCCCTGCTACACTGACCCCCAGCAGCCACTTCCTCAGCCTCAGCCCGTTCCTTTCTCTGAGAAATTGGGCCCCTGGCCTGTCTCGGGGCTCTCCACCACCCTGCAAACGTTGCTTCATCTTTCCTGTGCTCCTGGAACACCTAAAACATGTCTCTGCCCCTTTAAGCTGAAATTATTTAGTTTCTCCTTTATCCTGCCATACACTGCAGTCTAGCAGAAATGTAATAATAGTTCTGTTCACTCATTCATTGATTCAACCCACTTTTAACTTTTAGTTCTACTGACTATCCTTCAAGGACGCGGCACTCAGACAATGACTGTCTCTCTCTCACATCCCCTCTACCACTGATCCTGCCAGCGGGGTAAATATCCTCCTTGTTCCTTAGTATCAGCCCCAGGTTACTGGACCTTCTTCCACCCTAAACTTGCCCCACCTCCAGGTGCACGAATGTCTGGTTTTCACAGCTGATATGCTTCCCCAGTTGTGCCATCTACACACTTCAGGTCACCTCTCACCCTCCTGGGATATTTCAGCATTGAATCAATCCAAAACCCGCCGTGGCTCCTGAGGACTCTCATGTCCATATCGATGACCCCTTTAACAGCACAGTCTCTTTGTTCCTTGGTTTCTTGACCTCCAATGGCTTTGGTCCTCAATCCCATTTATTCGCTCCCAAGGAATTTTTTAAATTTTATCATCTCAACTTACCATAATCTCATCCTCAAATGTTTTTAAAAAAAATTTTTCCAGCAGCCACCACATAGAACCTCAACTCCAACAATTCTGAACTCTGCCAGAACCTCCATGCCATCGGCCAGTCACCTGCCCGTGCTCCTCATCTCTTTCACATTCTCACCTCCTTTCTTACCCAGCTCCTGTTCCCTGGGCCATCATTATAATCATGTCTGACGTTCACTCTCAACAACCCCGCTGCCTTTTCCTCCATCACACTCATCTGGAAAATCCTATGGTTATAAGAAACTAGCACCCACTGCAGGCATGACCAGAGCAATGATGCAAAGCTGAGAGCCCTGTCACATGTCACAGTCACAGCCACGCATTGCAAACAGGCCCTTGGACAGGAAAGTCAGCTCCTCTCATAGGACTTGCTACAAGTTACATGTCAGGAAGTGGGCACAGTCAACCCTTCGCAGACGGAGGAGAGAATAAAAAGTTTGGAACTTCAATAAAATCTACAGTGGTGGCAATAAAAATTAAGCAGATCAATTCAAGATATATTTTAATGATATGAATAACAGAAAGAAAACATAAAGGAAGAGAAGAAATAAACAACGACTCCCTGATTTTGAACTATTATTTATCTAGCTGAAAAAAAAAAAAAAAACCTAAGGGAAAATAGGTACAAGACTGGGAGGTAAACAGAGGTCTTTATTACTGTTGGTTAAGCTCAGTGTAGGTTACCTAAGGGAAGCTGTCACAGCAGTGACTGGCCAAGTAAGTGCATGAGGCACTGGGGAGAAGGCAAGGCTAGAGGTATTAATTTGATTCTAATCTCAGTATATTTGTTATTTGAAACTAATAGGATGCCGTGAGGATAGAATATAGATAAGCAAAAGCTGAGGGCTCAGGCTCAAGCCCTAAGGCAGCCCAATATTTAGAGGTCAGAAAAGAAAGCCAGTGAAAAACCCGGCCAAGGAGCTTGAGAATCAAGGACCAGAGAGGCTGGAAGGTGGTGTCATGAAACAAAGAGCCTTGCCGTTCGCCAGGTGTTTGACAAACATCATCCTAATCCCCACACCTCGCTGGGCAGTATGATTAGTATTCCCATCGAAAGGGGGAATATGCCAAGCACTGGAAAGACTGGCAACCACATCCAAGTTCACACGTAATACATTTTAGTGTTGCGTTGGTAATGGAATGGAAGGTGCCTAACTTTGAAATTCCTGGGCCCTCCATTATACTTTATCACCTTCACTGAAGATAAAAAAGAAGGGAGGGAAGGAGGGAGGGGAGGAGAGGGAGAGCTTGGGAGGAGAAAGGAGAGGTAGGGAGAAGGGATGACTGAAAGAATGAAACCTAGTGGTCAAAGAAGAAAGGTTCAAGATGGACTGTTTTAACTGGGGAATTTGCCAGGCTTCATAAGCAAAGAAAGGGCTGCAAAGAAGACTGCACTCATGAAGAATTTTAACTACCCTTATAAAGATGCTTTGCATTTTTTAAAATATTGGTGGATTTTCCCAACCCATCTTTGGCACACATGCCGACTCAGGGCTGATATTAATTATCTTAACACATGTAAAGTGTTTGGAGGATAGTAGAGAACTACACAGGTCTAAAAATAGTCTTATGTAACTGCTGCTGACTTCCCCACCCCATTGTTCTTTTATTGGTTTGGGGGGGGGGGTCATGTGAATGGAGCATAATTTCTCCCTCCAGTATGGCTTGCTGATCATTACTCATCTACTCTCAAATGCTTACAGATATTTTTCTCATTATTTTTGTTCCATCCCATACGAAATATTGATGTTAGTGCTCCCAGAAAGTCATTTCCATTAACTTACTTTTTTTTTGTTGTTGTTGTTCTTTGGAGACAACAGGGAAACTATTGTCTATTTTTATTATTGTTTATTGTTTATTTCATTAGGCAGTTAGCCCAGAAGACAAGCCTTTTAAGAGTATCAGACATGGGGATTCCAGTTTATTCAGAAACGCTTTAGATGTAAGTGAGGGCTAATAGCTATTTTGGTGAGATCATCATGTTTTCCTGTCCCCTCCCCAAAAACTGACTTCATTTGTTTTTCTGTCCAGAAGGCAGATTTACAAAATAGAATTTACAGAGAAAAACATTGTTGCCTGGCCCCCAGCCATCCCATGGCTCCGCCCCTTCTCCCCCCATTAACCTCATCTCAGATTAGTCAAGCAGTGTTTTCCCTTCACAGCCCTAAGTAGCCAACCCTTTCTGTCATTTTCCTCATTTTCACTTGGTCTGGGTGCAGCTCTTCTTCTGACTGCTCTTCAGTAAGCTGCCCCGCCTGGCTGCCTCTGCATGATCCCAGGATGGTTTCTAGCTGAACCTTTCACAGTGGGACTTCAAAGACGGGTTCCTGGCCCGGGCTGAGGCCACTTCTGTGTCTCTGGGGAAGGCTCTGGGGAAAGTCTACAAAACAGGTCAAGAACTTCAAATTGAGGGGCTGCGTAAGGATTGCAATTGAGGAACTACACGTGTGTATTATGTTTACAATGACCACAAAGTCCTGGCTTCTGGTCCTGCTGGAGCCCTTCCTTGTTGGATCACAGGGTGCGCTTCGTTCACTCTGCAGAACCCCTCTGCGGTGCGTTCTCCCTGGAGGTTAATAACTAACACCAGAGAATTTGTCAGGTTTCACATGGCCCCTGTTAACTCGTAGCTTTGGGCTTGATATATTGTTTATTTGCATAATTGGGGGTTATGAAATAGAAAATAGTATTTCTCATTTTGCAATGCTATCCTCTGTTCTCCTCACACTTCCTCTTGAATTCTCTGCACCCTGCTCTTCCCTTCCTTAGTGATTTCTTCATTTTGAACCATCTTGTCACCTTGGACATCTTTCCATCTTGCCTTAATCCTAATAATTAATAGTGGAACATTTGCCACATGCAAGCCAAGTATCTCAAGCATGTCACATAAATTACTTAACATTCTTTGAGTTATGTTATATTATTATCACCATCTTACAGGTAAGAACAAAACAAAACAAAAAACACCCTGAAGCACTGACCAGTAAAACAGCTCATCCCAAATCACATGCCAAGTAAATGAATTCTGATGCAGGCCCCCATCCTCAGAACCAAGCATGTGACCTAACTAGTTCAATCACATTCCCATTTTCCATGGGGTCTTGATGGTTTATCTAAAATTTAATAATCTGTAGACAAAAATAAGCTTCGTTTATGCACCCACTCCAAATACCAGCCATAGTGGTCCTGGCATAGTTGAGATTCAAATTATAAACTCTGGATCCAATTTCTTGACTGTTTCAGGTCTGGGAGTCTTTCCTGCTCTTATATCTGGAAGCTGTAGTTTTTTCTGGGGACATCTAGAGACCTTTATTTCTGCCAACCTTCCCATCTGCTTCCCTTTTCCAAGTCGTTTTTTCTTCTTAACAGCTTTATTGAGGTATAACTGACATGCAGAACCACACATACTGTGCTTAGCATGATGAGTTTGGAGATACACACACCCCCACACCCCCACCACAGTGAAAACACAGTCTCATCACCTCACAAAGTTTCCTTGTGCCTTTACTTTTGTTTTATTTGTAGTAAAACCACTTCACTTGATCTGCCCTCAACACATTTCTGTTAGTGCACAATATGGTAGTTACCTCCAGCCCCTATGTTGCACAGATTTTGAGAAATTATTCATCCTGCATACTGAAACATTTTTTAGTCTTGATTTGCTGTTCATTAATTTTTAATCCCTGTATGGGATCATCCAAGCAATAGAAGATATAAACAGAAATTTCTTAATGATATGTTCAGCACAAATACAAATGAACCTGAGCAGGATGTCAGATGAAATGGCGGGGGGAGGCGGTGACATGAGGTCTCCCTCGTTCTGGGGGAGATGTTAATCTGCACAGCGTGAGCTGAAGCCTCTGAGCAGCCCTTCAGGTGGCCCTGTGCAGCAATGCTCACCAAAAAAATGGACTGGGCTATGTGTCTGGCAAGCCTCACAGCAACTGCAATGCAAACCTCTTGGGAAAGACCTGGACAGGGAAGGGTAGTGAGCTTCCAGAAATGGAGGGGGAACCCCTTGCACATGAGAAGGAAATACCACTATGTGCCCCACTGATATCATGGTGGGGTTATAGAGTTGCTCTAATGGGCAATATGCTTATGAACAGCCCCATTAGAGAAAATACTTAACAGGACTGTATTTCAGAAGACCAAAGGAAAAATAAAAACTACTCTTAACTGTTAGGTAGTAGATGCTTCAAAGCATTAAGATTATTACCCCCACCAACGAGCTAGCAAATTAGGATGCAAACTAGGATACAAGAGATAATAACTGATTTCTTTCTGATTCAAAGAACCACCAGCTGATCCTATAAAATCTATCAAACAGACTCTTTCCTGTGCTGTACTTCCCTCTTCCTTCTGTTCTCTTAAGGTCTTACTGCCACTTATACTTAGGAATATAACCTTGCAAATAAAGCAACCGATCCACCAGACCATCCTCTCCCCCAGAAGACGTCAGAGGACGAGATGAATACAGTTGTCACTCCTCATCATCGCGCCGCATCGACCAATAATCTTTTTGGTTGCTACAGGCCTGAAGAAGGTTAAGTGAAAACAAGTCATACATACACACAAAAATCAGTGTTATTATGCGTTAGAGAACAGGAATTCTCATTTCTAAGAACTCAACACGCAGGTTTAAACCCTCCTTCTCTGGGAGCCCACCGATCGGGCTGTGAGCAGAGGCGGGCTGAACCACCAACAGCAGTCCGTCCGAGCACGCTCCTCCCGGCTGCTCCCCTCCCGGCTGCTCCGTGCTGCAGGCGATAAGGGTAATTGCCCTAATAGGGATTCTGAACAACAATAAGAGGTGCATAGGTCTGCCACTAATTCCCTGTGCAGGATTTAGATTATTTTTCCCCATTCTCTGGTTTAGGAACTGGCAGCACAGCTCCATCCTGAGCATTTGGCTTTTCCAGGCTTAAATCAGGCACGTTGCAGGGTCAGGCTGATTTCCCACATCTCCTTTCCTAAAGCGAATGAAGTTCAGGGTTCCGGACCAGCAGCGGCGATGTGGGGAGTCCGCACATGGTAGAGGTGGAGGCCATGTCATAGGGACCATCATCAAAGTACTTCACTTTATTTGAGTGACCCTAAACTTTAACTAATCCAAAAGTTTCCAGTGGTGAGCACAGAGCTTAAACCATCTGGAGGGCAGGCTGATGGCATGCTGGCTGGGAAATTTCAGATGAGGAAGCTCCCACACCCAAAGTTTCCTGCTCAGTTTCTGAGAGAGACTCCTCTACGTCTCGGTATGCTGGGGAGGCTGACCCCCTGGAACGTCAGTCGGTAAGAGACTTTTTCTCTTTTCATCATCTGTAGTGACTTTCAGCAGACCGTTGACAATAAGGTGATGGCCCCTGTCTACAGCAGAGGAGCCTGAAAGCTGGACCACGCCTGCTCAGACGGCTAACACCAGCATTTGGGGGCTGCAGGCGACCTGTGAATCTCAGTGGCTTCCATTTCTTACAGATCTCACCACCCCCTATTGTCTCACACCCATCTAGACTCACCATTTGTGTTAACTCTTTGGCCCCTGGTCCTCTATATGCCCTGATGGCTTTGATAAAACAGCCAGGGCTCATTCACACTGCTTCAGTTCCTCTAATCTGCCACAGACAACGTGCCTGAATCATCGATTTCAATCTGTGTTGTGCTTCCCATTCTGTTTCCTGCTAACAGGGCTCCTGCCCACTGACATCCAGCCACAGTTCAGGGTCTGATTTGAATGCTGCCTAAGCCTCAAAATCCTTCATCCCTGTCATCACTGAAATGCACCCATACCCCGAAACACCATAGCATACTGGTTGTATTTCTTGGGCACCTTACCGCTGCTTCATAATTAATTCTGTGTTTGCATACACCCCCCTCCTCCAACACTCCCTAAGCCTCTGAGGAGCTCATTGTAATATTTATCATTACTGTGCCTCCCAGCCAGGATTCAGTATAAATCTGTTGACTAGAAAGAGTAACAATTCAGCTACTGACTTAGGTTATTGTTCTCTGCTTGTGCAGATGCCTCCAACTTCTGCCTGAGCTCAAGGAAAGATACCCGTGCACGCCCACTGTATAACTCTGCTCTCCAGCAGGGGTGGGCTCAACTGGGGCAAATGCTGATTACTCAGTAAACTCTCCACTAATCTGCGTCTGCTTTACAGCTCTTTCATGATTAATTTAATTCTAGTGGATTTTTTTCAGTAGTTGCACAGTAACAAAAGTAAAAAAAATTCACTTTCTGCACTGCTTGCCTTAGCTTTTGTCTCTTGGTGGGTTGTGCACCTTGAGGGAGCAATGCATTTGGCGTCCACAGCTCGTTTAGTGTGCCGACCTGAAGCACTCTCTGCCTCTGCAGCAAGCATCACCCTGTTCTCTCTTATTCATTTGCTTATTTAAAAGATTCTTTAATATCCACAACTTTCTAGCTCTATATTTGGCACTGGGAATACCAACGTAATGCTTATAATTCTAATACCTCATGTAGTCCACACCAAGAGTGGGACTGTGTTTAAAGAAATTCACTTCAATTCCCACAAGTAAAAAGCAACTTAACCTATGGGTTTATATATTTTAGAAATTACAAAGGCCCCATTCATAAGTCACTGCAGTGCTTCATAACATATGCTTTCCTCTCATTCCAATGGTCCCTTCCACTCTATGCCCAACATTCTCAATAGAAACTCTCTATAAACATGCCACATGAATTTTCTATCTCTGTCCGTCCCCAGTCTTTTTCATAATTAATGATGTAGCTATACTTAGCCTCCCTTCCTCCCTACTAAAGAGGAAGGATAGGAGAAATCAAAGGGCAAAAACAAGATTCTGCATAGAAGGGAGGGGCCCACAGGGTCCAGTGCTGCACACGTAAGAAAGACAGACCCGACCTCAACGAGCTGACGGTCGGGTGGGGAGGCAGACACTCAAGCGCGATTGCACCTTTTGCATGAAGGTCTGTGATACACGCCATTACCACACCACAGAATAGTGTCTGTTAGGATCTGGGCGTGCAACTGGGGATGAACTGCTCCGGTAAGTACAGGGCTACCGCATAAAATGAGGCTGGAAAGGGCAGAGGGCAGAGGGCCCGTCCCAGTGAGTCCTCGGGGCTTTTCTTCAAGGGGCTCAGCTTTATGAAGCTCCATCCAGCCCTTGCTGCGATCTTTTCTCCCGGTCTTCAAACTCTTGGCAATCATTTCTAGTTCCTGGAAACAAGACTTCCCAACCCTTTTGTTACCTAATGAGTCTAGAATTGGACCAGATGCCTCAGAGCATTCTAATCAACACCTTACAAAAGGCCCAGCACCCCAGGACTAACAGAACAGCCCTCTGCAGACAGGCTGACAGCCCATTAGCTCTCTCCAACACCCCCGCACACTGCACCCAAAATGGAAATGTTCATTCTCTGAGCGCACGCGGATCTGTTTTTTCTGCCGTATTAACTAATTAAGCACCATTTAAATTGTACTTAGCCTGGGCAGCATTTCTACCCAAGTGCATCACTTTAGCCACATTAAATTTCATATTCCACTTGGAAGACCATTTGCCTAATCTCTCAGAGTTTATCTTGTGAAATGATTCTATCTCCGTTTCTTAATATTCCCTCTATTCTAATGTTAATGTTAAGCATAAAAAATGTGCACATCACTTCAATAATTCCTCCTGTTAAAAACAAGTAAAACCAAAAAGGAATAAACAGAAAGTGACAATTCACAGCCACCAAACTTAAACCTAGGCTGGGACATTTTATTTTGTTTTGTTTTGTGTGTGTGTTTCTTAAAGCATTTCTACCCTAAGGCCATGAAGGAAAAGCAAATGGAGAGACTAAAAATTTAAGTGACGTTCTCATGGTCACTTTTAATGCCCACAATAAAAATGCCAGTAGCTTCGTATGATCCAAGGCTCTGGAGCAACTGGTGGGGTGATGGAGGGGTGGACCTGAGCTCGGACTCCGGTGGCTCTGATCCTTACAGAGGCAATTTCCTGAGTGGCAGTTTCCTCATTTGCAATACAGATTAAGACCCACCCTGCAAAGGCTGTTAAGAGACCAAATA
Source organism: Pteronotus mesoamericanus (assembly GCF_021234165.1). Lineage (NCBI taxonomy): Eukaryota > Metazoa > Chordata > Mammalia > Chiroptera > Mormoopidae > Pteronotus > Pteronotus mesoamericanus. The sequence continues at coordinate 237,799 of NW_026555043.1, forward strand.
AAAGCACCTGAAATGTCTAGTCCCTATGATGCCTTCTGAGAGCTGCTATGACAAAGATGACAGTGCTGATATCACATTATGGATTCCTGTCTTCTAAACCAGGCATGGAAAACCTTTTTCTCTAAAGTCCCTGAGAGTAAACAGTCAGACTTTGTGGACCCCTAGGCCACATACTCTGTTGCTAGAGCAGAAGAAACACAGGCAATACTTGAGCAAATGAGGACAGTCTGGTTTCCGGTAAGATGTTCAAAGCGGGGGGCGGATAGAACTCCGCTGGCAGACCATGGTTTGCTGACTCCTATTCTATACCATCAGCTATTACTTCATAAAAAAAAATTTACGTGGATGCCTATAATGAATGAACTAGCAACTCTAAGGGCTGGAAGCAAGAGAGAAGCGAATCTCACTCTCAGAGGACCTACCTGCGTTCCTGGGAGAGGCGGCGGGGAGTAAGCAAATACGCACGGGAAGAAATGAGAAAGGCCTCCCAGCAGTGCAGAGGCCATGCAGAGAACAGTTAACCGAAGAGTGCGCCAGGGCGGTGCGTGCGGCCCCCCGCCCCGCCTCACCGCGAGCACTCGTGGGGAGTACTACACAAGTCATTTCCTCAAAGGCTTTCCTTGATCTTGATGGAGCTTTTATCTTAGGATTTTTTCAAAGATTTTCAAGTTCCTTGTTTCCAAAGAACTAAGCTGGGCTTTGCTGTGGCGATCTCCTGAACAGGTGTTTACAGAGAAGGAAACACTCAAAATATATATAAGGTGCCAAGGGCTCAAAGACACAGCAGAGCCTGGACCTTAATATTGCCCAGAGTCTCTACTGGATATCAAAAGCAGTCCCTTCCCCAAACTTCCTGGAGTCCTGTGTGATTAGGGGAAGCTAAGCTATCACAGAGGGTTAAGAATTCGGTGAGAAGTATGACACAAAAACTGCTGTATTTCAGGCCCTGGGCTGCACTCTTTAAAAATCATCTAATTTGCTCTTCTCAACAGCCCTGGAAGAAAATTATGATGATCTTTACTTTATAGATGAGAAAAATGAAACTCAGGTTGTGGGTGACTTATCATAAAGCCAATAATTGGCAGTGCCAATGTCTGACCTTGAATCTGTCTGCCTCTAAAGCCCTCCACTTCTGGCATTTTCTGCTTTCCCAGCTAGTCCAAAAAGTTGCTGTTTTTTCCTAGATCCTCACCCAGCACCCACTGTCTACTGCCACTTGGCTATTTACTCATAAACCAATCTGAAACTAATCCGTATGCTTAACACTGATAAGGAATACTGCCAGGCAGTTGTATTGAATTTACTTGTTTCCTCTTCTATCTCGTCCAATAGCAATTTAATTTGAAAAAGTAATCAAATGTGTTTGACATGATTTATTTTCACAAATCTACACTGTCTCACACCAATTAAATTCCGCTCTTCCAAATGTAATGCTGAGCGGAGCCTTTAAAGTATCAGCTCAAATTATCCTCCCACTGGAAATGACAGAACTACCTCGGTCCACAGTCATTCACTCTTTATTTTAAAAAATAATGGGATGTTATTTTCTGCAGTATAATCACTCATCACATCTTCTGATTCCCTCCTAAAAATAGGTGTAAATAGGTGTCACTAACTGAAACGATAAAGTCTCTAATGAGGTGCATCACAGGCCAAGAGAGAACCCTTCGACACCAGGTGCACTGCCTCACTGTGTCCTTTTGAGAGCACTGTGATGCGCCCACAGGGCTGGCTGTCTCCTAGCTTCTCTTTCAATTCAACAAATGTGCTGCTTCCCGTAGGGAAGATGAGTTTGATAGGAAGTGACTGTACACAGCACTTCCATTCACTAATACCTTTGCTACAGTACATCTTCTCTATTTTCTTTTCTCTTTGCTCCCATTCAAAGCCAGGCTAGGGATGTGTGTTAAAACCATTTGGCATACTGCTCATCTTTGAAGGAGAGGAACTGGAGCAGCAACAGACGTAGAAAGAGTGTGGGTGAAGACAACAACGTTGTCTACAAGGTGCTATCCAATGACCACAAATAGCCCTTAGCTGTTAGGAGATTCTTACAGCATTTACTATGAGCCAGGCTCACAAATAGGGAAACTAAGGTTGAGAACAGTTAAGTAACTTCCTGTGGGAGTACAATGAGGAAGCAGATGGAGGTAAGATTCAAACTCAGTTCTGCCCAAAGTCCATATGGCTTTCATCACATCATGCTGGCTTCCTATGTACTCCATTCAAGATCGTGGATCAATATTATTGGTGAGCAAAGATGAGATTGTGCTGAATATTTTTTGTTTTTTTAAGCACACAAAAGTAATACTATTATGCATTCGATAAATTGATCTGCCATTTAAGTGTCTTTGGAGTATTGGATTCAGCTATAAAAAACATGAAAGAGGAAGAATATGTTCTTCTCCAGTGCCATTTCACTTTTTACAGAGTCTTGGTCATAGTAAGTAATCAATAACTACTTCTTGGTGAGTAGATTTGTTGGTTGGTTAGATATTTGAACCACACATTTAAGAAGTTCTCTCTTTTTTATTTTTTTGAAAAAAAACCAAGTCCTCATAAACAGAGGACAACTATGGGAGAATATACAACCAAACAGTAAAAAGGAAACACACTGCAAAACACATGCTCGCGTGCACACATGCAGGACAAGTAACGAAGATTAAGAAAACTCAAGTAAATTAAGCAGGTATTTCTAATGTTTCACAACAAATCAGTGTTAACTGCCTGGATCTCAATCAGGGCTAGCTGAAATGTATATTCCTCGGAATATGCTTATTTTGTGGAATCCTCAAAGACAGATGAAGTATATAAAAGAAAAATATGGAACAAACTGTGAGATGTGTTTGTCTCATAAAGACAACAGGGCGGTCCGGGATGCCAGGAAGGTACGTAGCAAATCTGTTAACTGCCTATGGGAGCCACGTGTTGAAGTTTTAAGACCTTTTACTGTACAGCAAATTATGAGCTTTAAGTAATTGTGATTAGCAGCATGCTTTACAGAACAAATTTCAGGCTTTCCCATGGAGGATGCTGTCTAGGAGGTGAGCATGGGGTGGAGGAAGGGTTAGGCATGATTAGCATAACTAAGTACTACAATCGAACTCAAAACGGGGTGCATTCTAACTTCTCCCATCTCCAAATTAGCAGCCCAGGTCTAATGATCTGAGTTCTGCCTCTATGATTATCACTTAATAGAGCTTTTTCCAGCTGTTTTTTTCCTCATGAACTCACTTCACAATCATACACAATTTTGTAAAAGTATCTTAATACTTTTTCAAAAACTTTGCAAATTTTTAGCGTGACAATAAAAAGTGAATTCAGGCAAAAATGGTATTTTCTATCTAATCAGTGGTGTGTATGTTATACTATGAAATTAATTCATCAGAGCCTTCCAGATATTCACATGCCACGCAGACACAGTTCACACAGCGGGAGATGAGAGCACTGCGCTCTGTGTGAGGAGGCGGCACATTAGTTGGCTCGGCTAAGCAATCATGGCACTTGTGTATGTATACCAAGCCATGTGGTACACCTTGAATATAAATTTTTATTTAAAAATAAGATCAGACAGACTGATAGGAGGGAAGCCAGAGGAGACGGAAGAAAAGTAAAGTGTGAGTGAAAATAAAAGGGAGCAGAGACTTAAGTCCAGAAGGTGATGAACCACTGCATTTGGTGCAAAGAGGAAAGTACCACAAAGACTTACAAGGAGACAATGGATTGTGCTGCAGTGTGTTATCTCTGTTACAAAACAGAAACAGATCCACAGATACAGAGAATAAATTGATGGTTACCTAATGGGAGGGGAATGGGGGATGGGTGAAAAAGGCGAAGAGATTAAGAAGTACAAATTGCCAGTTATAAAGGCAGTCATGGGGATGTAAAGTACAGCACAGGGAATACAGTCAATAATATTGTAATAACTACATGTAGTGCCAGGTGGGCACTAAAGTTATCAGGGTGATCACTTTGTAAGGTATATAAATGTCTAATCGCTATGTTGTACACATAAAACTAATATAATATTGTATGGCAACTGTAATTGAAAAATAAATTTTAAAAAATTGGAAAAAAATATAGTAGTTCCCACAGAGGGATGCTAGAGTGAGTTAAGGAGTTTATGGTGAAGAGGAGGAAGTGGAGTTCACTATAATTTTGCAAAGGGGAAGTGAGGAAAATTGATGATGATAAAAGGTATAAACACTTTTGTTCATCTATCCATTGTGTACTTATTGAGTATCTATATCTAAAAATATTCAAGGGACTGGGTACAAAACACTGAACAAAACAAAAAGATCAGCCTGTCTTTTTAGAGCTCTATTCCAATGGATTTGATAAAAGTAAATATTTGTATTACTCTGAGAGATAATCATGTGTGTAAGACACATAGCTGTTCCTTTTTTTATTATAGTAGTTTTGTATCTGTCCTTGCTTATTTACTGTAAGTTTCCAAAATTAAAAAGAACACACAACTCATTTTATTCATTTCTATATTTCTCTCTTCAATACACAATAATATTTGAATTTGTTTTATATAAACTATGCATTGGAGGGGGAATGATAGGATTTGTGGTAGATCAAAAAAAGGAGGGGCAGAAAAGAAGGAAAGCAAAAGAGGGGAAGACAGACGGGTTTCATCATTCTATCTGATTCTCTTAACCCACTTTCTTCCCTATTCGTCCTTTGGACCATTCATGAGACAGGGTAGGTTTCAACCCTTGAGTCTCAGCCTCTTGTTTCATGATCTAAACTCAGTTTACCCAAGATTCTGAGGACTTGCATCTTAGCACACACTCAGCACAATTCTGCCTGGTCATTTTTAACAAGTGATTTTTTCCTGTTTAAAGGGATCCTCAGAATATTTTCAGACACATTAACAACTCCTGGTTCACTGTGAGTGCACAGAACCAGAACCACTACTTCCCTACTGCCCTTCAGCTCTTTATCTCAGTACAACCTACCAACACACACGCACACACACAAACATGCATGCACACACATGCATGCCTGAGCTTTTTAAAAACACCAAATGTGAAACACATATCCTCTCCTTCCCCCTCCTCAGTGATAATTACTTCACTTCCTTACTTTATAATGAGTAAGCCAGCGAAAATCCTCCCAGCAGAATGTCATTATTTGCTTTTCAAAGCAGGCACAAAATTGAAAAGCATTGTGGGTAATGGAATGCAAATGATGCCAGGTAGACACCTCCTTAACCAAGTTAAACTGCTAATACGCACCTGGCATTCATTTGGGGAAGAAGCATGGGACCCAGGTTGGGAGCATCTCATCCCACATCTTACCCCTTGGAGTGGGGGGAGGAGGGGATGGAGTCGGGGAAAGATGTTCAAACTCAGAGCATCACAGCATCCCATGGGAGTCCTACACCTGTTGACCCAGACTGTCTCTTGGGCCTGTCTTTAAAAGCAGATAAACACCATCTCAAACGCAAATGTGTTTACTTCCATAAATCGATTGAATCGAAAGCTGAATACAGCTTGGTAACATCACGTTTTTTGGTGATGAGCTGGACTCCATGCAGAAATTCCTTTGAAGACAAGATGGCCTGAGGGGGAAAGTTAGGGGGACCTGAATCAAGGAAGTGGAATGCCAAGGCAGAAAAATATGCCTGTACCCCTGGCATGTCGTTTGCTTTTTGGGGTTTTTGGTCCAACTTTTCTCCAGCTGAAAACTGCAGTTTCTGATTATACCTTCAAGGCTGTTATTGCCAAATGTTTATGTATTTTCTAAAGAAAGGCCCTATGCTGCTGTTTAAAGAACTACTTGTCAACAGAAAGACCACTTTAAGAGGGAGTGGGGGGGGGGAAGCCTAGTCTACTAAAAGAGTAACATGCACATCTAACACTTAGATTTTAGTGTCTTTACATCTTTACAAATAGAATCAAAGATTGTTGGAAAAATGGTGATTCCAGAGATGAATCAAGAAAAGTACAGAACAAACTCAGAACATACTGACTGCTGTGCCTAAAATAAAGACATGCTCAAAGAACGATGGGGGCATTTCAAAGGGATATGAGAGCCTCCGTATCTCCACTCTCCAAATTCAGGACAATTAGAGCATGAAAATAAATCATGATAGGAATGTATTAAAAGTCACTGAGAAAATCATCATCATCATCAATGAATCCATAGAAATGTAAGTTAAGTGATTTAGAAGGAACACTTCATCCTTATAATAGAATATCAACTAATATAGAAGGGATAATGGAACTGGAAATAACCAGTTAGCTTCCACCATAATAATTATTTCAGGCAAAAATCACCAATGGATACTAAAACCGATGGGTGACTGTCTAATGAAAAGAGAACACGTATATTCTCATGGTGCCTTCCACGAGATACTCGTAAAATAAAAGGGGAAAGATGGTAACTTTATAGTAGAGAAACTTGTCAGACACTGCATAAAACAAGTGATCAAAGTGCAACATGATTAGTAATGAGACCATATTGCAGGTCTCCTGATATGAAAAACAGAGAAAGAGAAATCACCACTTTGGTAGAATACTTCCCAGAAGTACAGCTCCCAAATTTAATCATGACAAACCATCAGGCAAACCCAAATTGAGAGACGTTCTCCAAAACAGCTGGCTTGAAATCTTTAAAACAGCCTGAAGGTCACAAAAAGTAAAGGGAGATCAAGGACACTCATGAGATTTGACAACTAAATGAGCCTTTTTATTCTAAATTGGATCCTTCACTCAATTTTTTTTTCATTTTGCTATAAAGGGCATTACTAAAACCATTAAACATTTTAGAATCAGATCTGTAGATTACTTTTACAGTATCAATTACCATTGATTTTCATAATTGCGCTGTGGTTATATACAGGAATAGCCTTGTTTTTAGGAAATGTACACTGAGGTATTTCAGAGTAAGGCCACAGTATGACTACAGCTTATTCTCCAAAAACTCAGGAAAAAATAGCATGTGGATGTGCATGTGCCTATGAGAGGGAGAGGGAGCAAATGTGACAAATTATCATTTGACGAATCGCAAGGGACCTATATGGATTTTTTTTTGCAACTTTTCTGAAAAGTCTGAAATTATTTACAGATAAAGGGTTAAAAATAAAAAATGAAGTATATATGAGGGGTCTGTCCCATGCATGGAGATACCAGCACCACTGATCTGATCACCAACAGGGCTGTTGAGTGAGCAGTGAGGGACAGCTACCTACAGGGTGCAGACACTGGACAGAGGAAGATGCATGACCCGGGGCGCACGGAGCAGGGCAGTGTGAGATGCGACCTTGCTGCTCAGCACGGCGCAGAATTTAAAACTTGTGGATTGCTTTTTCTGGATTTTCCATTTAACATTTTTGGATACCCACAGTCAATGTGGGTAGTTGAAACTGTAGGAAGGGAAACTGCAGATAAGGTGGAACTACTCTGAAGAGCACTTTAAGTGTGAACCTACTCATCTTTTCAGCATAGGGGCCACAGGAATGCCAATGGGCACGTTTATTAGTTTTACTAAAAAAACAGTCCCAAAGCACAAGGATAGGGATGCTGGCAATTAAAATTCGCCACATAGAAACTATAAAGTGCTTCCTGTAAGTGAAAAAGTGGAAGTTATCAATGTAAGGAGGAAAGAAAAAAAAATGTATGCTAAGGTTGCTAAGATCTACGGTAAGAACACATCTGTCCATGAAATTGTGAGGAAGGAAAAATAAATTTGTGCTAGTTTGCTGAGAGAGACACCACATTCACATAACTTTATAATAGTATACTGTTGTAACTGTTTCATATTAATTAATTTCTTATTGTGCCAGATTTATAAATTAAACTGTATCCCAGTTACATATGAATAGTAGAAAATCATCATGCATATAGGATTTCGTACTATCCCTAGTTTCAGGCATTCACTGCCGGGGGGAGGGAGGTCTTAGAACTTATCTCCCTCTGTCCCCCATGGATAAGGGAGCACAACTGGATTGAGGATTAGCAATAATGTTCCTTAATATTTTCTACAGTAGCCTCAGACAAAAAGGGGGGAGAGGAAAGGAGCACATTCGGTTTAATATAGGAAAACTCTATGATTATTGCCCTTCCAGAGGGATTTCATGTCTATGATCTAATTTGCTTCCTTAGTTTGTCCTTCAGTAGATTGTACCAAGTCTGAACCCCACCTGCATTTGCTCCTTGGTGCTGGCATTTCCCCCTGTGGGAGCACTTCACACGGCTTTCCTGTAACCTGCCAAACTCTGCTCACATGTGTCTTTCAGGAGTCCAATTTTCTCCAGCAAGTAATTGGCCAATGCAGAGAAACAAAGTATCATTTTATTTTACATAATGGCACTATGTAAAATGATTCACTAATTCAGTGCAGAAAAATAATAATCACGAGTTGGAAGATTTTAAAAACACATGCGAGAAGAGAGCACCCAGGGAAATCTAGGTTCTCAGAACTTACACAAGCTCACTCTTGCCCCCTGCAGTTTGCTGAGTGACAAAAGACTATTTTTGTAATTAGCCCTGTGTTTTGCTTGCAAACTTCAACTGAAATGTTCATTTGCCTTATAAGGAGCTGTCAGGACCTCCAGGAATTCACCACACAACAGTATTATTATTTAGAAATGATTTTGCTTCCATATCACGTAATATTATCTCTGTTCTCCCTTTGTCTCCACTTCTTGCTAATAGAGGAAATTGTCTTAAAAAATGCGGGCTACAACTTAATATGGATTACTATGCCGTGTACTTTTTGCAATTTAAAATATATGTCTACATAAAAGAGAGATACAGCAATATCAAATGATTTTCCTTGGGTAATAATACAATTTTGAAAAACAGAAAGCTTATGTTATTGCCAGCAGTTTCATTTTACTAATGACATTGCTGAGAAAACTTCCCAATCTTTCAGTTCAGCACTCATGCTGCTGGACAGCACCCTCTCAGCAAGCATCTACATAAAACCACCCAGTAGAATGGAAATTGAGGAATTAAGAATGATTTCTGTGGTGACTGAGACTTCCATAAACCAAAGACTCTACACCCTACAAACTACTCTTTTCTGACTTTAAAAAAATTTTTTTTTGTTCCCAAATGGCTCAAGATAGAGTTTCAAACAATTCCTAAATCCTTGCCAAGCAGTCACTCTTCAAACCAACCTCTGCAATGGGTTACACTATCGACAAGGAGTTTAGGGGCCTGGCCAGGCATCTCAGTTGGTTAGAGTGTCATCCTAATGCACCAAGGTTGTGGGTTCAATCCCAGGTCAGGGCACATACAAGAATCAACCAATGAATATATAAATAAGTGGAACAACAAATCGATGACTTTGTCTCTAAAAATCAATAGGTTAAAGTTTTCTTTAAATAAAAAACTTAGGGAATAATTCAGGATTTCAGCTATTTGAAAAGGTAAATGGACTAAATCCTACCATAAATAAAATGAAAGACTTTCTTTATTAATATTATGATACATTTTCATTTATATCTCAGAGTTGCTATGGATTCTAAGCATGCTATCACCCAAATAGCAATTCACATTCTCAAATCTGTCCTGCAAAATCTTTTCCAAATGCTATATGTACCTGAAGTCAGTAAGAGCTCATTCTATCTTTGGGGATCTCTGAGCATCAGATAGGTCTTCTTGAGCAAACTAGAAGGTATCAGATATTAATAGAGATTATTTCCATGCTTCAAGTCAAGTGAGGAGTAGCTTTAATATTTTTCATTAAGGAACTCCTTGAAGACAGATGACAGAATAAGCACTGCCCATTCCTTCAACCATTCATTATATGCCATACTCTTTACATTCTTCTTCTCACCATTCTGTATGCAATCTACTGAACCCATTGTCATTTTTTTAACTTGGGAACGAAGTATAATAACCTAGGTTTTAGGCTGACAAAAACAAAGAAAAAGGAAACACTTTCCTATCTAACTCTGGATTTTCTATTTCTACCAAAGCCACTGGGTTGTCATTAGAATGCTGGAAGATTTAGCACCCTGAGCTTTATCAAACTCACTCTCAACTACAACCTCTATGTAAACAACTGTGCACTCTTCCAAGGGGGTGTGTTCTTGGCTGGGGACTCTTGAAGCTGAATTTATTGTTATCTAGTTCCATTTTTTAAGTACCACCCATTATTTCAATTTGTAAATATATTTTAGAATATCAATTACCATTATGTGTTGTAGCTTCACATAACACAGAAAAAAAATAATTGTTAATTACAGCTGAGTGCTTTATTTTTTTAAATTATTTCTATTATTTTTAGTTTGGATTAATCCCTTCACCTTTTTCACCCAGTCCCTCCACCCACTGCTTTATTTTTTCTAATATATAAAAATTGTGGAACAGGACAGGACTTAAAGCCATGAATGTAAATCCCCATTCAGGTTGAAAAATAGCCACTAGACAGCATAATTTGAATGTATTCCTTCAACTGATAACAACACCATTGCATTATACTATTATTCTGCTCATAGATCTCCACATATTTCTATAAACACGAGATGAAATGCTTGGCAAAGATTGGTTTGTTCATTTATTTATTGCACTGGGCACTGTTCTAGGTGCTAGGAATACAGCTTTAAACAAGACAGATCAAGTTCCTTCTCTCATGGATTGTACAGTCTAGCTGGGAGAGGCAGAGGATATCCAATTAAAAGTGTCATAGTAGTAGTGAGGAGGAATGCTACTTTAGGCAAGGTGGTCATAAAAAGTCTAGCTGAACTGGTGAAATTTAAGCTGAGATTGTGACATTTAAGCTGAGACTTGAATGTCAAGGAGGGGCCAGCTATGCGGCAATCTGTAAGACATGCATACCAGGCAGAGGGAATAAATAGCAAAAAAAAAAAAAAAAAAAAAAAAAAAAAAAGTTAGGACAGATGTGTTTTATAGGCTATTAGACAAACTATCTGGTTGAAGAACAAGTGAGCAATTTCTTCTATATTTCTTTGATCTACTGGCTAGTAACCACACCAAAAATAAAATAAAATCATATTAGACTATGCGTAAATCTCAGAATCATTACAATCAGTAAAAAAAATCCAAAGGGAGAAAAAAAACAGTACGTACTATATGATTCCATTTACATAAAATTCTAAAAATACAAAGCAAAGTAGTGGTGTCTAGGTGAGGGATGGATTACAAAGGGATTCAAGGATATTTGCGGGGGGGATGATAGGAACAACTGTAATTTTGATTGTGGTGATAGTTTCATGCGCGTATGCCAAAACTCATGATATTTTAAATATGTGCGGGTTATTGTACATAAATTATACCTTAATAAAACTATAATAAAATCAGACTAGGTAGTTTTTTTCCAAGGGGAATATTTGGTAGTTTCTAGTCATGCCCAGTTCATTTCCTAAGCTCTTAATAAGCTGTCCTCAACAATCCACCCTATGCCTTCCTGATACCTGCCTCATAACCATTTGCCTGTATTCGAGAGACTGTACCTCTTTCTCAGTTTTGGACAATAAAACAATATTTGCCTAAATTCAGTTTGTACATGTCTCCATGTTTTCATCAGCAGAGACAGTAGCTGCCGCCTCACTGGAGAGCACACTCAGCTCGCCGCACCAATGCCCGAGTCCTTCAACTCCAGCCGAGACTGGGATGTGAACTGTCTCCACCTCCTCAGCGCTTCACTGGCAGGAGAGCATCACTTCAGCTTGTCCGGGGGCCCAGTCCAGAGGGCAAATCAGTCCTTCCTAAGGCAAACCTCCCATAACTGATGTTCGGTAAATCTACAAGATAACTGCATGTTATTTCTTTAGAATGAGGAGGAAACATTCCTCTGACTTCCTCCAGGTTACTGTCAAGTACTTAGGTGTATGAACAAGAACAACAACAGAGCTAGGTGAGCTCACTGTGCCTCCTGGCCTTGAACATGGCTGAGAAGGTGAGGACACTGCAGTGCATTCAGACCACAGAGGACATCAGGGCCTTTGTAGTGAACTTAGGGAACCAGCTCTCTGGCTTAGGACACTAATTTATACAGATCACTTTTCATGGCCTAGGTTTTCCGCTTCGTATTGGAAACTGCTTTATGTATATATGTTTTTTAGATGAATTTACGACACATTTTTTAATTCAGCGACCTGTGCTTGAATCACAGGTCAGCTGTACAGCGGTGGCTCAGCTCTCATCATGCCCTCAACATCCTAAGTCTCCACTGCTTCATCCTTAATGTAACAATCAGTGATAATAATAATGACTTCCTAGGGCTTGCTTTAAGATAATGAGTATCAAATCCTTATCACGCCTCCAAACACATGGTATTCTACTATCATTATTCTACCTTTTCATTGTTTATTTTGTCACACAGGGAGCTAGTCAACATCCCCGATTCAAAGCCACAAAACAAAATGATAAATACTAAGTCATCATAAACATATTAGTCCTAATGTAGTTGCCATTCCCATAGTACTGAGACAATATTGTCTTATGCTAAGTTATCTCCATTTTCCAGTAGACTCATCTCTCACCAGTAACAGAATCATTAAGTCTTCTATGAACTATCACATGACTGAAGACTTATTTTTTTCCTTACTATGATGTACTTGAGGTCTGAGTTGGACAAACTTGTCTAAAGGAGTCCAAATGACCAAGAAGTGAATCACAACTCCTTTCCCCTGAAGCATCCACCTCTAGAATAGAAAACAGTGCAGACTGCAGTTCCTGTTAAGAGTATTTAAGGCTCCTCTTACAGGGTCATCTTGTACCAGATTCTAGTTCTGACTTTGGGTGGTTGGCTTGACATCCTTCCCCCGTAATTTCTAACATCCACTCCTGAACGCACCCCCCTTTACTTTCCTCTCTCTTTTTCCATTACCTGGGTACTATTAAGCTTCTAAACTATCATTATCTACTCAGAAGGCATCGAGAAAAACTTTAATTTTTATTCAATCAAATGTGAGCTTTGTGCCACTCGGTATAGGTCAACTGCCATGCCTTTTATGTTTTGAATTCAGGGTTGCTACCTTAACTCCCATGTTGGAATGGGAGGATGTAGCCTTGAGAATAAACATGGGATATTAGAGCTGAAAGAAACCTTAAGGTCTGTAATTTGAAAGCAAAGAAATCTGCAAGTAAACAAGTCAAGCCACCTCCGCAGAGTCTCAGTGCCTCAGTGCCAGATGTCAACAGGAATACTCGGAACCACAAGTGAGCTGCCTTGAATCTAAGCCCTGTGCCTGTAATAAAAGTTATGCTGGGCTTCATGGAAACTGGATGGATGGTTTCGCCTGGGGGACAGTCAATGCGTGTAGGCCATTTTACTTTATTCCTGCCTAAGAGAGGGAAATCGGACAACTGGCAGGACAAAGAAGTCAGGCAAGACTAGAAATGTTCAGAGAAACTTAAAAACAGCTCTCTTCCTTCTACATCAGCATCATCTAAGCTCAGATCTTACAAAGCAAAAAGGTAAATTTTCTGTAATTCTTTCTAACCTGGTAAGAATATCCCAGTTTGAATACCATGACCTTGATTTCTTCTCCTGCAAAGCAAGGTCCCTTCCTCTTTGCTTTGTTTTCCTTCCTTTATCTTAATTGTACCCGTAGTAGGGGCACCACATCTGGTAAGCTAGCACATCGGGTAAACTAACTCTTACCGATGAAATGGCTTCAAACACTAATGCTGAAGGCCCACAGGGGTCATAGGATTACTTACTGAAGATCAAGTCAACGTAAAAAATAAAGAGAAAAAAATGCTACTCTATAAATTAATGAAAAGCTATTAATTAACTTAAACCATCCATGACAGGCAGCCTTCTTAAATAAAACATCCTGTTTGGGAAAACTTCAAAGGTTTTTATCTGCCTTCCATTTTTAGAATTAACAACAATAGAACACCAGGGTTGCAAAAGGCTGCAATGGATCAAGAGAGTAGAAAGAGTGGTTTCCTTACTTAAGTCCTTTCCGGGGACTGAGAGCCTATTCTATTTTCAGGTATTTATAGATACAGAGGCGAGAGATCAGCCATTCATCTGGTTCAGCCTGAGGCAGAGGCAAAAGATCCTCAGTGCTGGATGGTAATGGGTAAATCACTTAACTACACCTAGCAAGTCACTTAGACTCCCTGGGCTCCCATGAAACAACTTATGAAATAGGAATTCTTGTAGGTTCACTTTCAAGGTTGTTATTCAGTGGTAACATTTCGCAAACAGCAAGTGCAGTTTGAAGAAAATGCACTTTGACTCTTCCTGTCTGCTCTGCCCTTCCTCTTTCTCTCTTGAATTCTTATCTCCATGGGGTATGATGCATTCAACCTATCAGGACATACATTCCACCTATGATGCTATACATGACCTTCCCTGAATAATATTAAAACAGTAAAGGGGTATTTCTGGGCCAAAATGAGCCCAAGTCATCCAGATTTTAAAACTTACAAACACACTCAGACATATATTCACCCAACGCGTACTTTAAAGAACTGTACTGAGAAAGGAACTAAGATCATTTTTAAATTAGACGTATTTAATGCCCCCCATCCCTGTCAATGTGATGGCAAATTGCTCAAGTCGCAATCAGCATGCTTATGCCATTCATTATTCTGCTTTTTATTAATTGACAGGCTAACTATCATAAAAAGAAAGAACTTGAGCCTTGGAGCTAGACAGAACTGGGTTCAAAAGCCAGCAGTCTCTTACTAGGATCATGACATCTGGCAAACATCCTGACCTCCATAAAACTTAATTTCCTTGTTTACAAAAGGTGATTCTAAAAACAGCATCTATTTCACAGAATTATTTACATGATTAGGTGAGATAATACCTGTGAAATTCTTAGGACAGCATCCGGTTCATCGTGAAGTCCTAATGAATGTTTCTATAATTATTATCTTACATATACATTACAATCCTTTTTATCTTTATGGTTTCATAGTATTCTAAAAATTAAACTTTTTTTTATTACTGCTAGGAGTCTGGGTTGTTTAAATTTATTTGGGGATATATGCCTCATTCCTATAAATATCTACCAATCAAATACTGTTTTCTGCTAAGTTTATTTTCTTGAGGGATACTCAAGTGGGAAGCACAGGATGAAACTGGAGGTTTTTATGAACCTTCTTGCAAGTTGCCCAATTCCTCTCCAGAGGAACTAAACCAATTTACTGATGGCTGTATGACATTATTAAACTTCTTTCCTCACAGAAACACTAAATTTGGGTTTTCATTACTTTTATTTACTTATTGTAGAAAATCAGCATAAAGTCTAACCCAAGATATTCAAATTTGACTTTCTGTAATTAATTCAACTGGGTGTATGTGGGGAATCTCTACACCATCTTCACAATTGTTCTGTGACTCTAAAACTGCTCCAAAATCATAAAGTCTATTAAGACACAGAAAAGAAAAAGTGTTTATAAAGAATTTAGAAAGTACTCTTATAAGAGTGGTTAAAGGGATTATATATCTGTTTATCCATAGGTGAAAAAGTAATCTAATTCCACCCAAACGTTGACAATGGTTCCCAATAGATGGTGGGATTACAGGTGATTAAAGACAGGGATGGGGTGATCTTTTGGTTTATGTTATATTTTCTCACTCAGAAAGACAAAGGTGTACTTTTAAAAAATAAAAACCATGTATCTTTCTAATTGTTAAAAATATAGTCATTTTTTCTGATGTCTATGAAGTGTGTGTGTGAGTGTGTGTGTGTGTGGGTTGTCTTATCAAACTAAAGAGAGAACTAAATTAACTTACCTTGCTGCTAAGGAAAGTCTTGGTCAATTTGGGACACACATTTAGGAAAATAAGCAAAATACTGAGCAACTGCAAAGGGACAACTGGAAACTGAGGTTTCTATTGTTTTTTTTTCTTTATTTTTTTAAAAAGAAACATCCATTTGTTATTCCACTTAATAATGCATTCATTGGCAGCTTCTTCTACGTGCCCTGACCAGGGACTGAACCCGGAACGCTGGCATCTCGGGATGATGCTCTAACTGAAGGAGCTAACTGGACAGGGACTCTCATTCTTAATGGAGGGACAAATGGAGATCAGGAACTCAGCTGAGAAGACCAGAGGCAACGAAGAGATACAAACTGAGAGGAGCAGCGGCTGGCTCAGCAAAACTGTTAAATGACTTTGCAAAAGACCTGTCACAACGGATAAACGGCGCTGCCTGAAGCAGCAGCTTAGAATTCCTTCGGTGGACACACAATTAGTTCCAGGGGTGAGATTGAGAGGAAGGAGGGGAAAAAGAGGAAAGGAAATAAGATTAAAAGACGACACAGTGGATCTAAGGACATTTCTTAAATGAGCAACTGGGAAGGAGAGAACTAGAAAAGAAAAACCAAAACAAAGCATGCATGCACTTCACTTTAAGCTCCAGCCACTGGGCAAGCATCCACTATTTCTGCTCTTTCTCTGGCTCATGAAAAATAGTGAGCTGCTCTGTGGATGTTGACCACATTCTAATTGTTTTTACGGTAAATGAGGCATGAAACCTACTGTCAAAAACAGGATGCCCAGAGAGTACAGCCACACTTTGTCTTCCCAGCCGATCACTCCCAGTGGTTGACACTATCTGTGGGGCTGAAAAGTTCAACGTAGCATGACCTCACACTCCTTTAAGGCAGACTTTTAGGTAAGAGGCCCCCCCCCTTTCTTCTGGACAACAAAAAAAATCTTTCTGAATGATATAGCTGTAACACATAATGGTGGCAACAGACCCAAGGAGGAGGCGGGGGGTGGGAGGGGTGGGCAAAAGTCTCTCTCCCCTTTAAATTAAGCCTATGAAGAGTTATGTTGACAAGCGCTAGTGATGCCCTTTGTATTATTGTAAGAACCCTGATGCTAACACAATCCCCAGCATTGGCTCTGCTGATTATTACATCTCATGATCTGTGCTATTCACAAACTAATCAGAGCGCACTCAAAACAGTCTGCTGCTGGCTTCAGACCAATAGATTTCACTTTATTAATGAATGAATATACAAGGTAGAGCAAAAGCAGGTTTACAGTTGTTCCTATGGAAAATAATACAATAATTAATAAATAATAATACAAGAATAAACCCTGCTTCGCATACTCGCAACCGTAAACCTACTTTTGTCCTGCCCTGTACACTTAGTGGCTAAAATATTTTTTGGGTCGAGACATCTTCAGGGTGATTTTCCTCTCAACCCTGGCACAGGAACTACAATCTGTTTTGGCCAACTGCCTCAATGAATACGAAAATATATGATGATATAAAGGTTTTGGTGAAATAGACAGCTCCACCCAGCTGCTCTCCTCCAAACTCCATGCCTCTCAAATTTAATTCAAATCTATACAAACACACATTTTAATCACATCCTATGTGTAGGCATCCTGCCCCTTAGAGGCTGCACCAGTCTACGAGGACATGGAAGTTGCCAAGCTCCCACGTCTCCTTGGGCTAGTTCCAACAGAAAAGTTAATAGTCAGTTGTGTGGGATGGTGTGAAAGGCAGGTAATGCTATATTCTTATGATAACCCATACAGCAGCCATTGTATTTGCAGCCTGACACCGAATTCTTTAGACTCGAATTAGAAAAGGCACTTCTTTGATAGATTTCTTCTTGTTCCAGTTTACAAGCAACTAATCCTCCCTGCATTGGATCAAACAGACGGGCACAATCAATTCAGGGAAAGCAAGCAATGCCAGGTCCGCTCAATCTTCCCTCAATGAACAGCAGTGGAGAGGCAGTGGCGAGGGAGAGGGGAGAGAAAAGGAAACTTCAGGCATGCCTGCACCCAAGACAGCTTAGCAAAGGCAACGATGAAAAGACAAGCTGAAATATATATCCTGGCAGGTGGAAGCTCTAGCTGTCAGAGGCAGAGGCTGAAACACCGGAAGGATACCAACCACGCCCAAGCCTTGGGGCGCTGCGGGTGTTGACGGGAGCAGAGGAAGGGGGAAGTGGTTGGGATGTCAAAACAAAAGAAATTGGAGGCAGCAACTCTAGGCAGGAAAGAGGTCTACATTTACTTAAGTTTCCACAGTCTGTGATCCATAGCACAGTGTGAGGAGCAAGTTAATTACTGCACTTAGGTAATTAAGTCTCAGAGAAACTAGTGCTTTCCAAAGCAGTGTTAATTTATGCTGCTAGGTCGTTCTAGGCTTGACTGGAGATTTGGTGAGAAGCCTCACTGGAATGGTGGCCTAACAGTGGCAGAAGAAAAAATAATGAAAATGATCTAGAAATAAGATGGCCCTGCTATTCACAGCTCTCTCTCTCTGCCTTTGGACAGCAAGTACAAGATGAGATTTTAGCTTCATTTATCAGTAGACACTTCCTCCCCCAACAACTCAATGACTCCATCCATTCCCTGGCTTAAAATGTGACCAATGTCCTAGCCTTGATTTTTCTGACTTTTCCTGATCCCTTCTTTTCTTGCATGACCTTTCCTATCATCCCTCTGGCCCCTGAATCTGTTTTGGTCAAGTCTAAAATATGTGCGTACAGTAAAAGCATCAAAGGGCTTATCTGGATAACGGTTCTTCCCCTCAGAGATCCATCTCTCCCTGCCACGGCGCAGTCAGCCTCTCCGGGCCAATGTGTTCATCATCTTTATGTGGTTCCTCTCGTGTTCATATCACCCCCACCTCATTTTTTCTGCTAAGTAGTGGCTCCAAAATGATATCTGTACATATATAAACATATCTGGCAAACTGGCAAATATAAGCATGTATGGCATCAAGCTGTATCTTCTTCCCATAAGCAAAATATATTAATAATACATATTTATAAATACAAACAGCTTTATGTTCACATTTATGTGTATACACACATGGCATCCTCCTTGTTTTCAGCAGGACGTAAGGACATCCAGGGTCTGGCTCCAGTAAACGACCTACCTTTATCTGGTGGCTCGCCCAGATTTTTTCTTTGTCAAGGGCCTCTAGGTCCACTTGACTTTTCTTTGAGATAGTCTCCCATGGAAACACAAAAGGACACCTTTCCCCACACCCCGTGAGCATCCTACCTCTGGAGGTGGTGGTCCAGCGCTTCATCCTCAGCGTTCAGGAGGGTGGCCGCGCGGGTCAGGAGCTGACGGCTGCAGCTGACAGACTTGAGCTCCAAGATGAGGAGGCCCAGGCAGAACATGGCTCCCATCTCCTCCAGCTCCCGGGTACCAAACTGGAGGCCCTGCCAGGTAGACCAAGCGTCAGCAGGGACTATGCTGAGTGCAGACAGCGTGAGAATGGGCGGAGGGGCTCCTGGACACATGCCTATCACAGATACTGAGCCTCAATAGTGTCTACCGGTCACAGTGCCAGGCAATTTGTTGGGTGCTTTGTGGACTGGTGGGTCTCGGGCTGCGTTACCTTCACCTGTGGGGTTTCGGAGACGGACCCCAAGGCAAAAGGGTGCATGCGGAGCACAAGTCATCCCTCCACTTTGGTCAAAGCAGCTGTGCTCTACCTGTGTTTTCAAAGAGTTTCATTGCTGAAACCCAATTTGTAAACAATCTTACTGAGAAGTACCCTCTTTTCTTCCATACATTTATCAACTCAACTAATGGAGAAAAATAAGGGAGCATCCTTCATGGGTAAGTACAAATACTAAAAATAAAAAATGAAAAAAATTAAAAAGTTAGAACCACCTTGTAGCTGCACTACAATAATGTATGAACACAAGGCCATAGCATGTACTCTATGCTATGAAGTAACAGTCAATAATAACAATTAAAAAACCACATTGTTGAGCATTTACTATGTGCCAGGTACTATTCTGAGCCCTAGACATGCACTAACGCAGTGAATCCTCACCAAAGCTCTATGAGGCGGGTACTGGCATTTTCTGCAACACACAGAGGACATTCAGACCCACTGAACTTATACTTTATCCACCGCCACACAGTTAGTAATAGACTAGTAAGCAAACTCTCACTTGACTACTCAACAGCAAGTGCTGTGCACAGACCAGGAGGGACTGTATTACGTGGTAAGGTGACAGTGCGTGTCTCCTGAAATGAGACAGAAACTGGGTTTGAATCCTGATTTCACTATTTTCTAAGTGTGTAACCTTGGACTAAATGAACTCTATGAGCTTTGATGTTTTCTCATCTGTTAAGTGGGATGCTAATTCTTTTCTTCAGATACTTAGGCATGTATTATAAGGAATATTTCTAAGTCCTCACAATATTAATATTAGCTCAATTTTTCCTCTTCTTTTTAGTAAAGATGTTTAGTATGACAGAATTCAATGTGGTCCTGAGGTCTTCATGTTTATAAAGTACATTTCATTTAAATGAGCAAGAATTAATAGTTGAACAATATTTTTTAAATAGATTTTCACATCCAAAGTAATAGCAATATAAAGAAGAGAAATAGGACAGTAACAATTTTAAAGACTGGTCATCAAGGTCTCAAGGGAAAAAACGAAGATCCAAACTGGAAAATCATAAGCCTCACAAAAGAATTTCTAGGCAAAAGGATCAAGGAAAATGAGAAGTTCTCAAGTTCACTTCAGCGGTCTGAAAATGACTTGCTTGCATGTTTACACACCTGCTTTCCTAAGGAAAGGCGACACTACTCCGGAGTTAAGGAAGTCTGTTCCTCTGTAAACAGCAGGAGTGGGAGGGGGAAAACAGATGTTTAACAAGTTATCTTTCTTAAGTCAGTAGGAAAAAAATCACTTTTTAAAGACAGAGAAAACTCTCGGTGTCTCTTTCCAAGCACTGAAGTGCTGTGGTCCGATTCTTTTCCTCCGCCCTGCATTCCTGGCTGCTTTTCCGCGTTCTGGAGTGGCCAACTGGCTGAGAGAAATGAGGTGCAACTCACATCCTCCTGCTCAGCCACTTCCAGTGGTGGCCACAAGGGAGAGAAGACAAGGGAAATGTGGGTAAGGTTCTGCTCACACCATTAAATGCCAGAGACAATGAAGCAAGGTGCACAGAATCGAGGAGAAAATACTGTGCCTCAAAGATGCGATTTACGTGTCAGGGTCTCGGGAGGATACGCCCAGAGGACGAGAGGCACTAAACACACACCCCAGGTAGGTAAAGTTTCACAATTTCTTTTTAAAATGTCAGTGTAACCCTGTTACTTACAATAGCCAAGGCACAGAAACATCCTGGCGTCCATCAGTGGAGGAATGGAAAAAAGAAAATGCAGCATATGTGCAATGAAATATTATTTAGTCATAAAAAAGGAAACCCTGCCATTTGCAACAGCGTAAGCACATCATGTTAAGTCACACAGAAACAATGTGTGATCTCACTTACATGTGGAATCTAAAAAAAAACCAAAAAAAGATACAAATTTATACACACAGAGAACAGATTGATGGTTACTAGATAAGTCAAAAGGTCCAAACCTCCAGTTACCAAATAAATAAGTCTTGGGGAGTCTAATGTGCAGCATGGAGACCACAGTTTATAATACTGCGCAACGTGTGTGAAATTTGTGAAGGGAGGAAACCTTAAAAGCTCTCATCACAAGAAAAAGAATTTGTGGCTGTGCAGTGATGGGTGTTAGCTAGACTTACTGGGGTGATCATTTCGCAACCTATACCTATATTGAATCATCATATTGTACACTTGAAGCTAAGGTAATGTTATATGTCAATTATAATTCAATAAAATAACAGAGGGAAAATATTAGCATAATCCTAATACAAAAAACTAATCATTACAGCCCCTAAGGCAGCAAGCCAGCCTCTTTCATATATATATATATATATATACACACACATATATATGTGTATATATATATATATATATATCTCCCAGTTTTTTTGAAGTTATTTATGTTAATAGGAATATATCAAAACAATCAGACAACATGATCTAGGAAGTATTTTTCTAAGAACAGCATGGGAAGGATATCATTAGGAAATCTACTAACATAGTATTTAATACTTAGAGAGCCCAAGACGCACTGGAGGGAAAAACCAGGAACTTCTGGATAATGCGTCCTTGTCTGAGGCAAGTCGCAGTACACAAGGCCTGCAGGGCTCTTCCTACACCTGGGAGCAGCATCGCGTGGTGGGTGTGAACACAGGCCCGGAGACCACACTGCTGAGGCCTCAACCCCATACCTGCCACTTACTCCTGTCTTGTCCTGGGGGAAGTTGTTTGAACTATCTATCAGTGCCTTAATTTTTCCATCTGTATAATGTGAACAATAATAAAAAAAATAGTAATATCCCCTATATCTCATGTTGCTGCTGAGATCATTCAGTTAGTATATATACATATACATATACTTAGATTCGTACTTGGCAATTGCAAATTATCCAAGTTTTTATTGTCACATGATCCAAGTACTGTATTTATTATCACCAATAACAGCAAATAAGTGCTTATATAAAACCAATAGGCAAAATCATATTTGATGTACAAAGTCTTTCTTAAAAGTATGGCCTGCTCTCACTACTATCATTTATCATTACTTGACAAGTTTCAAACAATTCAATAAGATAAGAAAATAATGAGTTATAAATATTAGGAAAAAATCACATTATCATTATTTGAAAACTGATTATGTACTAAAACCAAAGGAATGAAGTAAAACAGAAAATCTATTAGATATAAGGCAAGAACTGAGTAAGAAGACATGTTACAAATTAAATATCCAAAAATCAATTCTCTATTAACCAGCAAAATAAATTATTAAGTGTAATAAAAATCCCATTCACAATAGCAACACAACTATAAAATACCGGGGAATGGAATTAACAGTAAATACGCCCAGGGTTATATGATGAACCCCGGGAGATTACCAAGAGATAACTAGGAAAATTTAAATAAATGAAGAAGTAGGCTGAATTCGGAGACAGAAAGGCCCAACAACATTCAATAACAGTTCTCCTCATGTTAGTTTATAAAAGTATAGGAAATCAAAACACCAATGGGAATTTTCAGTCTTCACAAACTAATTCCACTTCAGAAGATTACATGGCAAAAATATCTAGTAATACAGTCAGAATAGAGAGTAAAAAATAATAATGGGATTTTCTCTTACAGACAGGCAGAAGGTCTTATATCCTTACAGTGATTAAATGCTATGGTATTGATGCAAAACATGGCAGACAGATCAAAGGAAGAATCCAGAAAGTGCCAAAGACCACAGAATACATAAAGGTTTGCATCAGATACAGGAGCCTTTCAAGTCACCAGGAAATGAATTGTGATGGAGATAAAACAAAAAAAAAGTGATTAATGTTTCAAGGAGGAATGTATCCACAAATAAAAATTATTCCATTTTGGTTAAAAGATTAGATGTTTTTTAAGAATGAATGATTAGAGAATAAAATATAGATTCATATGTTTTATCATCTCCAAAAAGGTCAATGAATGCACATCCTCCAATAAGAAACAATAAGGGAAAACATTAGTGACTGTATAAATAAAATTTAAATATATCCAAATAGCCTGACATACCACAAACTAAACTAAAAAGGGAAACAAATTGAATTACAATAAAAGGAAAAATACCGTAACTTCATTTCATATAAAATGCAAATTAATGTAACAGTAAAATAGCATGAACTGTTTCTCAATTCACTTTTCCCTCACTCCCCAAATCATAATGGTCTATTGGCAAAGGGCTAAAAATAGGCATATCCTAGTCTGTTATTGGTGGAAGTGCATTTTTACTGAAGTATTTCCAAAAGACAACTGGATGATATAGTTCAAAAGCCTTAAAAATGTTTAAGCACTTGGAATTAATTCAAATTCCAGAAATTAATCTTAAGATAAATGATCATAAGATGAACAACAGAGAAAATCCCAAATGTACACAAGTATATTACTAACCAAATAAACTCGATTGTATTCACATTATAGGTTATTAATATAATGATCTGTTTTGAATAGGCAGCACCAAGGGGACAGATTCGTGACATGATATCAAAGTGCAATAAGCTGACTACAGTGCAGCTTGTCCACTAAAATCCCAATAAAAATTTTTTAATGAATTACTCGCACTAAATGTTAACTGATTATGCACAGTGGGGGCACATCCTTTACATTTTGTTTTCCAGTAATGAAAAAGAAGTAATTGTTTTTTGCCACTCATATTTACGTAAACAGTAAATATTAGCCTGGAAAGAATAGCATATCTGAATATGCTATTTTACCTAATATGTGATTTTAAATTTATACATAAAATTAAACTTAAAATTCACTTGTATAAATTGCTAGTAAAATTAGATTAAAATGAAGATTTTAATTTAAATATCGGCAAACGACAAAAAGCAAAGTTGGAGCTGGTGAGACACACGGAGCCCCTGAGTACCTGCTTCCTCCGTCACATGCGCCACCTGGTATCCCCCAGTTCCCGCTCAATTTCTTTGGGTCACTGGGCCTGTGCCTACTGTTCTTCAGAGGTAAGCACCCTAGTACAGCTTAAGGGCTAGTAAAGATAAAGCGACAAGTAACCTGTCCCTTTGACACTGTCCCCAGAAACATTGTCAGTATCTTTACAGAGCACCAGCGCAAGTTGAGACAGTGGACTCTAGAGTTTTGAACAAGGATGGAGAGTCTGTGAACTGAATTAAGTTTGTGTTTCCTCTACCTTGACATGCACCCAGCAGAGGAGTTGAGCTTAGCCAATCCAGCCATGCAGATCTGTGAACGCTTAATGGGGGGCAGAGACGGGAGGGAGGGAGAACGGGGCGCCGAGGCTTCCCTCGCGTATTGACTCCCTCAGATGAACTATGATGCTTCCACGCTGTGGACAGAATCAATCGCTGAGCACATTGGTGTCTCTGCCAGACTCCATCTCTACAAAGCGCCTCTGTGTCCATCCTTTCAGCACAGGCTTCCTAATCCGTTCCTGATGATTGTTTCCTTAGTAACTGCAGAAAGGCCCCACAGTCGCTGGAACAGCAGGGCTGAAGGTGTGGGCTGGGTTTCAAATGCATCCTTTATTCCTACACTGGACCTTCCCTGGGTCTTTTATTGGTGCATCTGAGCCTGAGCCATGAATGACACAGCAGACAGCTAAGCCCTCTGTGAGCGCCTTTTCCTGTCTGTCTGGACAACGTACAGGAGGATAAATATGAATCAGAGACCATGCTTTAGGTAGCCTAGAACTGAAGCACTGAGAGGAATCTTAGTGAGCTTTACTCTTCATTTTGTATATTCATAAACTGCCCATGCCTTAGTCAAGATTATGCATCTAAGGCCCACTAGAAACAGGATTACAGTATTATGTTCCCCAGACACTAATTGAACATTCATGTCAATATGCAAGGCTTTAAACTCCAGGTACTTGTTTAAAAACAGCTTTTGGAGATCTGGAGGTCATTTTTTTCTTATAGGTTATATGCCCCCATAAGGGCTACCTGTCCAAATTTTTCTTTCCCTTTCTCACCAAGAAACTGGAAGGCACATCCAATAGAGCACCAGGGCCATGCACACGCCCAGTCTTTCTATCCTGCTCACCGTCTAGGCCGGAGAGCTGACGTTTCCTACGTGGAATCCTTCTCCTTCCAATGGGGGCAAGTCTAAACATCCCTGGTTCTCCTTACCAAATAAAGAGAACATGCTAATCACATTCACCCAAGAGCTGCTGAGCAGTGACTGCAAACAATATGGCTGTGGCTTCATGATTCCCCAAGGTCTGTGTCTGTGCAGAGAGACTTTCCAATTCCATGGGCACAGAAATAATAACAGTAATAAAAACAGGAACAGAGTTCGGCTCTGTCAGGCTGTAATCACTCTGGCAACAGAGCAAACAGGCCTACCGCAGATCACAGTTTCGATACCTGATTGCTCAGGAGGGAAGAGCTGGCAACCTCAGCAAGTAGGACACACACTAGCAGACTCTGTCCACTTTAAACGGGGAGAAATCTTTTCCTTTTGGATGGAACTCATTCCAATCCATCCTGCCTTCTCCCTTCCTGCCTCCAGCCTCATTCAGCTGCCTCGTGCTTACTTAAGAGGGAGGATGCAGGTTAGTGCCTGTTGTTGGCAAAAGAACTCAGATGTACTGTCCATGAAAAAGACTGAGATACTCAAGATGGAGCAGCAGGTAGTAGGAGACAAGAGCATGCTGCTGAAACTCCACAAAGACAGCCCTGATGCCGCACAAAGGGCCAGAGGAGCCAGGCATGGGGCGTGCACCTGAGGGGGCACCAGATCCACCTGCACCTTCAGGGTCACAGCACCTTTCCCTTCGGAACCCTGCACATTTGGCAGGGGCTGATTTTAAGGAAACCAAAACCTCCCCGCTTCAGATCATCTCCTCCATCCCCCTGGCCATTTCCCAGATATGTCTTACTCATAAAATTAAAAGAAAACAGCATTAGTAAATAAGTAACACCAAGTCTTACTTCAAAGCAGTGCAGCTACATGGCCTTTCAGCAGAGGCTTGGGGTGAGGAGGAATGAGGCAGAACAGGTAAATTCTGGATGTTTTGATGATCAGCAAGACCCCATAGTCATTCTGCTTGAGATAAAGTCTCCCCTGTGAAAGGACCAACAGTCTAAGTGTGGTTCCTCTTCCCTCCACGTCAGGGCACGCTGTTTATCAAATGGCTCTCATTCCTCAGGTCTAACCCGCTTTCCTTCATAGCACAGACTAATCACAGCTCCTTCACAAAGCAGGAGTTGGGAAACACAACTGACCAAAGACCAAGCTTCAGGACTTAGTTTTGTCTCCTGTTCTGTCTCTGGGAGGGTAAGGCATTGACTCGCAACGGCCCAAGGTGATGGCACTTACTTGTCTGCGGCTAGTGAGTGCTGAACAGGGAAGTCATCATGAAAGTCATGTTTGAAATTAGTTCCTCCCCCGGGTACTCAATGTATCGCCTCGTGTCT
The DNA here is from genome assembly GCF_021234165.1 of Pteronotus mesoamericanus. NCBI lineage: Eukaryota > Metazoa > Chordata > Mammalia > Chiroptera > Mormoopidae > Pteronotus > Pteronotus mesoamericanus. Next base: position 264,519 of record NW_026555043.1, read on the forward strand.
CTCCTACCTGGGGCCAAGACAGCCTGCGGTCACTAGGGTGGTAGCACAGGGAGGGTGAATCAACTCATTAGGAAAAACAAAGGTAGAGTCCTGGTTCTTTTACTGCCTTGGATTTGTGCTGCTTTCAAGGCTCAAGTGTGGGGATTATAAAAAAGCAGCAAGCAGTTATAGATTGTCCACTGCTCTTCGCTATGTTTTATATCTGGTGTCTGTAAAGGTTTTATTGGATTATTGGCAGCGTGTTTATTTGCCTGAACACAAGAAGCCCTGTTAGGCCTTGAGAATAATAGACAGAGAGAAGAGACTTTGTAATATGACCGGATTTGGGAGGAAGTCTGTACCCAACACTCTGGTGGCAGGGACAGGGGAAATGAGAGGCCACTGAAAAGCACAGTGTATGGACCACAGTTTAAAGGGAAGTCACTGAAGAGAGGTGGGGGCGCCCACCACACCACAGCTAATCATGATCCCCTGGTACATTTATGCTGGCCTAACTCATTTTGGTTACAACTGGGGGGTATTATGGGAGGACAATGCACAAAGGCTACTTGATAATATCCCCACTGGTTGGCAGGTGAACTAGCTTTTCATGAAATAAAATGCACGTACAATCTCACAAGACAGACTCTTAGTAAGGCTCTGCACCCAAGACTCGCTATCAAAGCACTGTTAACATCTGGACTGGAAAATTCTTTGTTGTGGTGACTGTCCTGTGCATGACAGGATATTTGGCAACATCTCTGGCCTCTACCCCCTACATGCCAGTACCCGTTTACCTAGCTATGACAACCCCATATGTCTGTAGACATGACCAAATGTCCTTGGTGGGAGTGGGGATGCAAAGTTTCCCCTGCTTACAAAACTGCTTTCCATGAACTAAAGTGTGTTCATGTATTGGGGAGATTTAATGAAGTTACTCATACAATTCAAAGAGAAAACTCCAAACACAGTAACTAATTAAATTAATTCCATCAAAATGAGTCTCAGAATGGGGTCCCAGAAATTAAAGTTGGGAGACTTTTAAGAAAGAAATGCAAATGGGAACAAAACAAGACAATTCCATATGCTGGTCTGCAAGAGACTCACTTCAGATCAAAAGACACACACAGGCTGTTAGTGAGAAGATGGAAAAAGATATTTTATGAAAATGGAGACAGACAAACAAAAAGAGCAGGGATAGCAATACTTTTACCAGACAAAATAGACTTTAGAACAAAGGCTATATTAACAAGAAACAAAGAAGGACCCAGCAATTCCACTTCTGGGTCTTTATCTAAAGAAACTCAAAACACAACATCAAAAAGACATATATGTATCTATGTTCACTACAGCATTATTTACAGTAGCCAAGATGTGGAAGAAACCTAAGTGCCCATCAGTAGGTGAGTGTATAAAGAAGAAGTAGTATACAATGCAATATGACTCAGCCAAAAAAAGAGAATGAAATCTTGCCACCTGTGACAACGTGGATGGCAAGAACTGTCCCAGCAGCACCACACAGGACCTGCTACAGGGGTATTTTTCTTCAGTGAAGCAGACTATGCTGTAGCAGAAGTACTTTCATTAACTTAAAAAAGACTCACCCAAACTCAGGGCTCAGTCTGACTGTGAGAAGGGAACGCCAGGAACACCCCTTCTCTCTCAGGAAAGGCTGGGGGCCAAAAAAAATAAACAGAAAAATGTGGGTAATGGAAGCAAGGAAGTTGGAAAAAAAAAAAAAAAAAATCTTTTCTATGTGAGGTGGGTGAGACTGGACAATACTCTCAAGTTAAAGAGGACTATCAGGGGTCCAACATAATGTATTCCCAGAAAGCCTGATAAGAATCACTGAACTGAAGTTAACAAAGCCATACATCAGGAAGCCTACCGTCTGGAGTTTTTACTGCCACCAGGAAAATCAGCAGGGCTCTCTGCAGAACGATTTACAAGGAATTACCCAAAACGCTTGACACCATGATAGTTACCTTCAGCCCTGATGCATATTCTACTGACAACACTGAATCTCTGTCAAAGGGGAAAGTAAATGACTCAGCAAGCTATGGATGTAAGACAAGGAAATAAACATGCAGGAGTTGTGTTACCTGCCAACATACGCTCTCAACTCGGCTGTAGCAAGAAAGCAAGGGTACTACACATGCCAAGGAGTTAGGCAAAATGTTCTCAAGTAATAAACAAATAATGCCTGACTTACACATGATCAGAAGTCACATATAAACCTGAAAATCCAATGGAAGATTTTTTAAATTTTTTTGCTTTTTTTTTTTTTAAACATTGTTGTCCTAATGTTTCAGGACCTAGGATTTTCCCTGTAAGAAACAGGTTTTTGGTGGTGCAGTAAAAGTAATGTTGACCTAAAAAGTCAGAAACCTGAGACTATAATGCAGACTCTGACATCTCTTATTCACTGTGTGAAGTTGGACCAAACACTTGACCCCTCTTGACATCATTTCTAAGGTTAGAGTATCTGATGAGCTGATAGGTATTTTATCTACTATGAAATTCCAGTGTGTCTTATAAGGTTTTATCTTTCTGAACTACCAGTCAGCAGCATCCTTGAGGCTTCTGCATAAGGAGCCTAAGAGGTGGTCAGAAGGCCTGGGCCACAGTGCCAGCATGGCCAATAGCAATTTACCCAACACCCCTCATCCTCAGCTTCCTCACATGCTACATAAAACTACAATAGAAAGTCTATTTTCCAAATTTTAAAAGTTAGAATTAAATCACAATGCATGCTTATTATTTTCCATTGTTTTTAGTTTTAAAAAGTTCAACTCCACAGAAAAGCTGGAAGAAGTGTACAACAGAAACCAATATATCCTTTGCCAATGCTTAACGTTTCCTTGCTATCTTTCTGAACACACACACACACACACACACACACTTACACACACGTGTGTGTATGTAAGTTACTTTTACTGAACTATGTTAAAGTAATTGTCAGATCCTATAATATTTGACTCCTAAATACATTATCTCCTAAGAACGATAATGTTTTTTTTTAAAAGCAAGGAAATAAGTCTTCCAGGCACAAGACCATCTCACTGTCACCAAACTGTTTAACACATAGACTTCATAACTAATACACACTCCATATTCAAATTTCTCCAACTATCCATTTTGTTCCCCTAGCTTCTTATTCCCTTTTAGTCTAGAAGGGTCCTTCAGTTTCTTGTTTATTAGCTTTTCTGGTGTCTTATATTTTTTTCTTTTCCTTTTTAGCAATCAGGCCAATGGTTTCTTGAACCATACCACCAAAAAAATTAAATAAATTATGAACAATTCTCACAAACATAGTGTTGAATGAAAGATACTAGACATGATGTATTACAAAAACAGACAAAACTTATCTCTGCTGTTACAAGTAATGATAGGGGTTAGTGATTGCATCCGCAAGGAACACAGAAGCCTTGAATTGACTGAAGTGTGGGTGAGTCACCTAATCCAATCATGATAATTAAAAGCCTCTAGCCTTGATTAATTAAAATAAACAAAACAGCCCCACCCTGGAAAGAGGTGTGACCAGTTATCAGAGCAACTGGCAGTGAGGGAAGCTATGGCGTAGAGCTGAGTTTATTGGAACACAAACCAGCAATACGTTCCCCAAATTAGACATTGTATAGTGATTTTACATTATTTGTTCAAGGTTCAGTGAGAGTAAAAATTTCAAAAATAGCTTTATAAGCTCTAACCACAGAAATTAAAAGCTGCTATTAAAAGCCTATTGAGTCAAAGAGTAAATACATAATAAAATAGTAGATATTTAAAAAATATCTTAAATGAGAATATTACAAATTCACATAATAAATATAAGCATACATAAATTCAGATTCTTAATACTTTCTTATTAAGTAATTTTAATTATCAAGAATTTAGAAAAAGAGTATAAAACCAGTCTCGAGGCAAACAGGAGAAAACGATAATATGTAGCAAAAATTAATTATTGCAAAATGTGTGAACATGCTGACATGAGTAAATCTAAGAATTAGTTCTTTGTAAAAGTAGATAAAAACCAAGAGTTTTAAAAAACCTTATAAATCTAATTAAGAAAAAGAGAGCAATTAGAAATAATATATGTAAAACTTCTTTCACAGTACCGAAACCAAATTAAATTCTCAATATTATTATTATTCGAGAAAAACATGACAGATATGGTCATTGATAAAGGGGCACATACACAGAGGATTAAAAGATATAAGAACATCAGACAAAATGTTGGCTAACATTTTAAAGCCAGGATAAAAGGAATCATACCCTTGGAAAAGATACAAGTATAAAACGGCCTCACAATGAGACACAGGAAACCTATATTGATCAATAAAGAAAGAAAAGCAGGGGAAAAAATGTCCCAGACATACTGGAAGCCTAAGTGGTTTTTTTTAAGGTAGATGATTTCAATTACTCAAGGACTTCTCTTCAGTGAATACTGATGTCCTCTTTCCAACCTCCCTCGCTTCTAATACCCAGGTTAAGTGGTCTCACCTGTGTGTCCAGGGTGGGGCTCTGGTGGTTTTAAAGAATCAAGGCAACAGTTTCTTTACAGCGTTGATTGGAGTAGGTGACTCAAAGTGTCCAATCATTTCGAGGCTTCTGTGTGGCTTGAGTACAGATCACTCAACCCAACAGAACGTAAGAGGAGGTTTCCTAGGGATCTACCTTAAGAGCTTATAGAAGCCAATCCTGTCCCCTGAAATTACTGTAGTCATTTTTTCTCTGTGCAAGGAGCTAGCCTGGAAAGTTTGCCACCCCAGATGACCACCGAATCGAACCAATCTCTCTACCAACCTAGTGCATAAGCACATAAACCCGTTTCTAAAAGTATTAATTAGTTTTCTCCTTATATGTAATATATTAAAAAATGTGATTGCCATTGGAAGCAGGGAGCCGGCCGTGAGACCCTTAATCTGTGGGATTAGATGCTATAAACCCAGGTGGACAGTGTCTTAAATCCAACTGAGTTGGAAAACATGCAGCTGGCGTCAGAAGTGAAGTAATCAGTGTGTACAGGAAATAATTTTTCTTTTTAGAAAGATAATGAAGGGTTCTTAAAGACAAGACACAAAAAGCACAGATCAAAAAGGCAAAGACTGATGTCTATGTAAAATTAAGAACTTCAGTTTTTCAATCAAAATACATCACAGAGTGAAAAATCAAGCCATAAATAGCAATATATTTGCAATACTTTAACGACAAAAAAATCAGAAAAATACAGAGCACCTATGGTTTCATTAGAAATAGTATTTAAAAATCCCAGAAAAGTGAGCAAAAAAACTTGAACACTTCGCAGGAAAAAAAAAAATGTGAGTTAACGCCTAACCTTAGTTAACTCCTAAGTTACCTCACTTAGTAACAAGCAAAATTATGATTAAAATCACATTGAAATACATTTACTATATTTCACCATGTTAAGTATAACTTTAAGCCAGAAATCTTAAGTGTTGTCCAAAAGAAATGAAACATAAAACTTGTACTGAAGCGGAGGGGGGCGGGGCCGAGCTAGAATAGCGGTTTGGTGTTTGTCCAGAAAAACTGAACATACTCATACCCTAGAACGCAACAATCTGACTCCTCAGTATATTCCCTGCAGGCATTATTGCAAATAGGACCAGGAGACATGCCACAGGAATAGTCAAAGCAATATTATGCGTAATGGTAAAACAACGAGACAACGATAAAAACCCTGAAAATAACCCAAATACCCACTGAGAATGCAGTGACGAGATAAACTGTGGCTTCGTGACTTAGCTCGAGGCTGCTCCTGACCTTCTGACGCACCGAATGGCAGGCGGGCGGCTGCGGGCCTCGGCCCCTCAGCTGCAGCCGGCTTTCGTCTTTCTTCCGTGGCTGCAAACGGGCTGCCCCAGGTCCAGCCTTTGCATCCGCTTTTCAGACAAGCCTGCGCCCGCGTCTGCACGGCCGTCGCTTACTCGCAGTAACGGGCCTGCCGCGACTCGTTTCCACGGCGCCCTGCAGCGGTACACGCTCCTCTCACATCTTCCGCCCCCACATGTAATGTCTTTTCCATCCTAACCAGCGCTCATCACTTGCTGTGGCCGTCACTTTCGCAGCTTGAGGTGCGACCGCAAAACTAGCACAAATTTTTTTTCCTCTTCCTCCCCATTTCAGGGACGAAAGCTTTATTACCATCGAGCTTAGCAGCTTCTGCACAGGACTTGTTTCCTCTCGAGTGGAGGTCGCTTCCCAAAAGCTCTTTCCGGCTTCTCTTTGGCGTTTCCGAATTGCCAGCATCGCCGCTTTTGCGCCTTGGAGTCTTTCTCACGGAAAACCAGGGTGGCGCGCCAAAACCACTTCAACGCAGAGTCGACAGTGGGCCCGGGAACCAAGATGGCGGCGAACGAGCCAACCAGCTGGGGTCTGGGAGCGTCGGCAGCGCGGAGACGCACAGAAAGGCTCAGTCACGGCCCAGGGCTCGCGAGATTTCGCCACGCTACTCGGAAAGGCACGGGATTGCCCTTAGGAATCCTCCGTGTAATAGTTTCTGATTGCGTTGAGGGAGGGTAACTACAACTTGGGAAAGTCAAAACCCGCTGGTACGGCGTGATTACTGTATTGGGATACCAAAGGCATCATACGCAAAATTTTAGAGGCAAACAACAGCTTTAAAATGATGGTAAATGTGACCGTCAAAAGGTTCAAATAAGTTATTAGAGACTTTTTAATTAAGAAAAATTTCAAAATTCCAAAGTCAACTGGGCAACAGTCACAAATAAATCATTCACGGAAGAATAAACACAAAGAGCCCAAAACACAGGGGAAAAAAATTTCTGTTGGTAATTCAAAAATATAATTAAAACAAAAGTATATTTCTATCAAAACATCAGAAATGTAAAACTGATAATACTTGAAGTTGGGTGTTGGAAAAGAGAGGCAATATTATAGACGCCTTGAAGAATGTAAGCTGGCAAATTCCAGGAGAATGCTTTTGCCAAATTTATAAAAATATTTTTAAAATATTTAAATACCACTGATCTAATAATTCAAGTTTAAAGACTCCAAAGGCAATAACTAGAGTTGTAGACAATGGCTTATTACCAAATATTAACTGGAACATTATTTATATTAGGAAAGAGGTAGAAACTGAAATCTCTAAAAAATAGCAAGGTGGTTAAACATGTTATTACTTGTATTTGAATGGAATATCATGTCACCAGTGAACTAATATTTTTAAATGTATTCAGTAATGTAGAAAACTGTTCATGATAGAATATAAATTCAACAAGACATAAATTCTATATAACTCTTTACACAGATATCTGGGTGTGCATATCTAGTACATACACATTAATGTACATACACACATACATATAAATGCTGAAAAGAAACATGGTAAAATGTTAACAGTGGTTTCTCCCATTTTATGTTCTCATTTTTTTCTAAATTCTGTACACTAAACCTAAAAATGTGTAGGCCGTTGTCAGTTTTTTATTTGACAATCTAAGGGAAAAGAGGGCAGTGCCCCCAAATAGTCAGGTACTGCATGTTTTAAAAATTCTTGTGGCACACCAGCTGAAAATCGCTGCTCTAAGCCAGTATGATAAGATTTAAAATTTCTGACTCACGATGACTCAGTAATCTAATAATACTCCCACAGTGAGGACATTATGATGGATTTCTGCATTTTTTTCCAAAAATGTATTTTATGAGAGAAAGAAAGTTTTCATCTCTGTCCTAGGGATAATTTTTTGCTTAAAGGTGGGGGATATTCTAGGGAAAATAGCTTCATAAATTCAAGAATACATTTCTCATGCTGCCCTTTCTTCTGCATTCCCTCTATTTCAGTGGGAATGTTTCAAAATGTCCTGTGAACGTGTTCCTATAAAATTGCCCAGCTAAAATAAGAAAAATACATTTATTTGAACGGATGTCTAAAATATTTCTGAAAAGGGGGGAGTCAGTGGAGAACATATTTACCATGAAGCTGAAGAAGCTTAAGCTTCAAGACCCCTCACTAACTGGGGTATTACTAAATTATTGTAAAATTTGCAGAAGTGGAGATTTTAACAGCAGTGGATTAACACTGCCCACTGTCCCCTCTGATAATGCCACTTCCCCACTCCACTCCATGACCTTGCCCTTCACAGGCTGTGGTATGGTGGTGTCCATGGCACGTGGGGCACCATCCTCAGGAGGAATTGAGCTGAGGGTGTATTTAGTTTCTCTTGGCTGGTACGCATTGATGAGGTTCAGCATAAAGCCCATGTGTAGTTAAGTCATTGCTAACAACCCAGTGTAAAAGGTGCGCCTGATAATTCTCCCACTTCCAACTGCATTGCCTCACCCAAGGATTTGGCATGAAATTCAAGGCCAGTTCTGTTGTGTTCCAATCCATCTCACAGTGCTGGGAGCAGGGAGGAAGAGGAGACACAGTTTCAAATCTTTTTTTTTGATTTTGTATTGGTGGGATTTGGTAGCATTTTCACCTGTATGACTTATTAGATCTTTGTTGGGGACTCTAATATTCATTTTTGTAACTAACTTTATATGTATTTGCAATCTTTTTCTTACAGAGGATCCAGCACACCCACAGAATGGCCTTCCCCAGAGTAAGAATTCAGGGTAACTCTCAAACGTATCAGGATCCTTAAATGCCCACTCTCGCAGCAGGCTGGATCTGTTAATCTGCCTCAACCAGTGAGCTTAAACAATGCCTTTTACCTGCTGTTTGTTACCTCCACAGCAACCTGAATAACAGTTCTAGCTAATAGTATTTTGCTCTTGATAATTACTCAGAAATAACTTCTTTTAAATAGGTAGTACCCCTTACTATCAAAAAATAAGGCAAGAAATAGAATTATGGCCCTGGCTGGGTAGCTCAGGGTGGCTCAGTTGCTGGAAGCATCATCGCATACACCTAAAGTGTTGTGGGTTCAATCCCCAGTCTGTGCGAGTGCGGGAGGCAACCGATCGATGTTCCTCACTCATCTCTCCCTCTCTCTCTCTCAAATCAATAAACATATCCTCAGGTGAGGATTATTTTTTTAAAGAAGAAATAGAAAAATAGAATCATGGGTAAACTTGGAGTCTCTTAGGGTTAAATGAAGAAAATGTGAAGAAATTCTTTTCTCCAGAGTCCCTTAAATGAGAATATATGACAAAGCTGATAAAAATGCTTTTCTTCTAATTCATGAAACAATTTCATTAGTTTGGTTTATGCAGTGTGGCCTAACGCCTCCATAAACATCCGGTGTGGTCCCTTTTGGACCACCGTGAGAATGTACAAAATGCAACATGCTAACTCCTGTTAAATCAATGCTCATAGGAATAATTTAAAGAGAAACAACTTTTAGAGATTGTGAAACGTTTCAAAGGGAGAAAAAATGTGGTGACTTAATGGGAATGGAATTGAATATTATTGTCCTTAGGGTCTTCTTAGTTATCCCGGCTTCATGGTTTGGGTGAGTCTGTCTAAAGCAGAGTAGTTCTCAGACATGGTTTTTCTTTCTTTACATATAAGCACTTTCAGTTTAGTGACAGAGTTGTACAGCCCTTACCTCTACCAACTTTAGAGTACTTCCATCACCCCAAAAAGAAACTCCACGTTCCTTAGCAGCCAGCGCCAGACGAACACAAATCTACTTTCTGTCTCTATGGATCTGACCATCGTGGACACAATTCATTGGAATCATAAACTACGTGTCCCTTTGTGTCTGGCTTCTGTCACTTGGCATAATGTTTTCAAGGTTCATTTGGGCAGCATGTGAGTGCACGTCTTCCCTTTTCAAGATGCCTACTGTATGGATGGACCACATTTATTCTTCCATCGGCTGTTGGGCTTTACGATTATTTCTACTTGTTGGTTCTCATGAAAAATGCTTCTATGGGTAGCCACTAGACCTTTTTGTGTGGATGTATGTTTTCATTTCCTTCACACCTGTACCCAGGGATGGAAATGTTGGGTCATATGGGAACTGTATTTTTAACAACTTAAAGAATTGTCAGGATGGTTTCCAAAGTGGCTGCACCATTTTACACTCTCACCACCTGTATATGAGGACTCCAAATTTCTCCACATCCTCGTTAACACTGGCAATTATGTCTATTTTTTTAAATTAATGTTAGTCATTTTAATGAGTTTGAGTGGTATCTCCTAGTGGTATTGATCTGCATACCTATTAGCCTTTCAGTATTCTCCCCATTTTATGTGTGCTGGACAATTTATAAAGTCATACGTCAATAGTATAGTACAACTATAGCACATGTTGTATGAAACATCCACTAAAATATAAGTTTTAATACAAGAAAGAATTTCGAAGATCTCCCAAAATGTCACAGAATGATCCCTTTTACTCTCCTGAGGTTAGTTCATCCCACTTGGAAACTTTCTATCGAAAAGACCCAGGAGATTTTAAATAAGAATTCTGCTACAGATGTATCTTTTCTCTCTAGCTGCATTCAAGGTATTTCCTTTATCTTTATTGTTCTCAATTTTTACTACAATATGTCTAAGTATAGATTTATTTTTACTTATCATACAAATAATTATTATTAATTAATCATGTCTACCTGATGCTAAGTTTCACAATGTTCATAAAATTTAGAAAGTTCCTGTCTTCAAATGTTGCCTTTGTTTTGGGGTTGGCTTTTTTGTGCGTGTATGTGGTATGCTTCTTTGTTAATAATTGAACAATGCCAGTGAGCCAAGAATGGTTAGCTCGAAGGAGCAAACGTAAGAATAAAAAAGAAGTCAGCAATAAAAGTAGTAAAATCTCTGTTGTCAATTAACTGTGAAAACTAATGATGCTGTGGAAGACACCCCTCCTTTTACGTGTGCATCTCAAGAGCCGTCGCAATTAATACGCTTACTTGGGTCCCTTTACTTCTAGGCAACCCCACCTACAGAACATCAGGGTCTAGTTGAGCTCACAAGGAAGGCAGCCCTTCAGCCCTTGTGCAAAGAGATGACAAAAGTTAGTGGTCGCCACACTTGTGAAGGCGGGAGTCGGGCGGCCTTGGCACCCAGGAGCAAGACATGAGCAATCTGAATGGTTTGCTTGGTCCACATCACTTCTTCCCTTTGTCAGAGGGCAACTAGGCAAATCCAATGGACCGAATCAACTTTTTAAACTGCTAGAAAAGCAGGGAGCCCCACGGGAACAAGGCAGGGGGGGACTGGCAGTTTCTGGAAATCCTCAGCAAAGGAAGGAGGAAGAGGGGTGAAGAGACAGGCAGGGGGAGGAGATATCCATTCTTTGGAAGGAAGCAGTTCAGAGAAGAAGAGATCCAGGAAAGGGGGGCAGGTGGGAGAGGCCGCTGGACCCTTGGACAACCTTCTGTGCATCTGCCTGGGGACTCCTGTGAGACCAGGAAGCTTCCCATCACCCCATGAGCGATGGGTACGCACGCTTCCAGCAGGTTCTGGTATTCAGGCTGTTGCACATATCTCATGGGAAATGGCCAAGAGATAAATAAAAGATACTAGAACACCTCAAATCAAACTATGAGTCTCAAAGAATGAATAAATCAGGAACAGCACTTTTTTTATATAAATAAAGGAACATGGGCTGTAGGTCTTCCTAGTAAACCTGGCCCAGGGTGAGTCACACCATTTCTCTGAATCTCCCTAAGCCCCTCCGAACTCCTTCCTCCTTGATCTATGTTATTACCAACCTGGTAAGGCTGTTGCAGAGAGTAAAACCTGAACTGTTTGTTAAGCTTAGCACAAAGAATGCTCAATAAATGTGACTCCTTTTCTCCTCCCCAAACCCCAGTCTCCCCCTCCTTCCTCCTGGGAGCCTGCCACGGAGGGAGCCATTTCTAAAAATAAGTAACAAGGGTTAGAATGAGCAATGAGGTGAACTCTGTTGCTATCACTACATAATTTGTACTATTTCATTCTCTTGCTGGCTTCTACATTGTGAAAAAAAAAATCAAGGTGTTTGCCTTCATGATTCCAACCCTGCTGTTTTTTGTTTTTTACTTTGAAAGAAAAGCTCTGTGTTCCTCTGGAGCACTCCGAGCAGAGCTGTAGTTGTTTCTGTCACAGAAGAAGGGATTAAATTGAAGAAGCTGAAACTCATCACCGGCAAGGGCAAGAAAAGAAAGTTCTAGGGCCACTCAAAGCATGTGTGGTTCCCGGATCCAAGACATTCGCTTCTGTGGGAGCTTGTGGATTCCGATCAGTTTCTTAACAGAATCCCAGGTGGTTCCTGTGCAGACTGAAGTCTGAGAAGCACATCCTCTCTTCACCTTGGCACTGTGGCTCCTAATTTCTCCCCTCTAAGTCTGGGAGTCCAGAGAGTCAGCTCTGCACTCTAAGCCTCCATTTTAATCCAATGTTGGTGGCAGGGCGCTTCAGTAGTCCCTGGCATTTCAGTGACATGACCCATCAGAGCTCAAGTTCACAGACTATCATGGAGCCGGGCAATTGGTCCTCTTTGTCATTGCTTGGTCCACAGTCCGGCCAGCAGTGAAGAGGAGAATAAGAGAAGAGTGTAAGTGATCTGGATTCATAATGCTCAAGGCCCACCCGCAAGCCACGGCCATGTTCCCTACACACAGAGGCAGCTAGACAGACACACAGCCACTCCCGCTCACCCTGACCTGCATCCTGACCATGTTGAAGGCAGGTCCACAGGAGGAGAAACTTTAAGTCTCTTTGAAGCAGCAAACTGAAAGTTTTAAGGTGCCGGGTTTAATCAGTGAATGACAGCAATGTATTGCCATTATAATACGCATCTGCCTTGGTTGCTCTATCCCCTAGTCTTGTAATTATTAAGGCAAAGCTAATTCATTCTCCTAATGAGAGTTAGAGCTGAAAGGGAATGGCCAGAGCCCCATAAAAATTGTTCTTCTTCATCTGTGTTCTTTCCCTTCCTCTTTCTTTTTCTCCTTTTAGCAATGAATTGATTAGGGCCTGAAATGAAGGAAATGCAATGTATGTCAACTCACTATAAATACAGATGGGAAATTCTGAGAGGGTTTTTTTTCTGCCCTGTTTCTCTGGCATTTGTTTCAATACTGTGTGGATTTATTCAGGAATGAGCTGGGAAGCCAGCACTATAAAAATGACTAAATACGTGCAAACATAAAAAATCAAACCTTTGTACCTTGGACGAATCTGATGGTTATCTAGCTGCAGCCTCATCTCCATTTTTATTGGAAGCAAATTATGGATCTGTGCATGATTCACAGGGCACTTCCTGGTATTCTCCTCTGTCTGCACGTGTGTGGTTAACTTCATTCAAGAAAGACAATAAAGCTTTTGCTTTCAGGCTCACATGTCATGTCCTGCTCCTGCAGACAGACTGATGGACACAGACGATTCACACCAACTCTGAAATCATCTGCTCTTTCACAGAGATAGGTGGATTCAGACCAAGTCTTTTGCCTACAAACATGCACAGATCTGTCTGTTTCTTAAGCAAGCAAAATAAAAATATTTTTCTCCTCTACGCTACCCTCTCAAGCTCCAGCTGGTCTGTCTTACTGAACAACTTGAAGTTCAGTAAACAAGTTTTAGGTACAGATGTGAGACAGCACTCACTTAATTTTTCTATCATCCCTGCGTTGGTACAATTCGCATTGTGTCTGTGGGGAAACAGGCCAGAATTCCAACAGCAAATAAGAGAGAGAGTTGTGATTCAATGTTGGTCTTCTAACTGGAAGCTTTTCATTAGTTCAGTGGTTCTCAAAGTGTGGGCGCTGGGAGAGCAGCACCAACCCAGCCCCCTCAGACCTCCTGAATCAAACCTCTGGGGGTGGGAGCCAGCATCCCCCCGAACAAGGCCGCAGGTAGCTGGCTGTGCAGCTGGCTGTGCGGCTGGAGACAGGCCGCCCTAGTCCGAGCTGCCCCCATCCGGCCCTTCAGAACTGTTTGCAAAGGTGGGGGATGCCTGGTCTGCTCTTACTCAGAAGACACTCCGTCTTTCACAAGTGCGTTTCCATGACCACAGCTCCCTCCACAGCAGAGTGTGTGTGTGTGTGTGTGTGTGTGTGTGTGTGTGTGTGTGTTTCTTTTCCCATTCAGCAAACATTCACTGAACACATTTGATGGGCAGGACACCAGGTTGGAGGCTTTGACTGTCAAGGCTCAGATGATCGGAGCATCTGTGTTCAGAGGAAGTGGTGGCGACGTTAAAACAGCACCCCTAGAAGGCCGTCTGGATCTTCTCACAAACACTGGTCCCAGGTCGTTGCCTCCGTGTCTCCTTAATCCCCATCCTCACTTCCACTGCGTCTAAGCCCTCCCCAGGGCAAAATTTGTTGGCATCTTCTTTTCTCCTTCTTTACTTCCTCCTGTTACTTTTCTCAAAGCTTCCCACTCCTCCTGCTTCCTCTGTATCAGTTATCCCTTTGACCTGTCTCCAAAACCGCACAACCTCCATTTAATTGGAGGCAAGTCCTTCAGTTTGTACCTCAGTGTCTCCAACAGCTCTTCATTTTCATGCCCACTGCTACCAGGGTAGCTCAGGCCCTCCCGCTCTCTAACAAAGGGGATTCCACTAACCGCCTACCTGGACCTCCCTTCTCCTGTCTCCAGAATCCCTCCCGACATGATACAGTACACAGAACTCTTACTAGTTCCTCCTTGCCCACTAAGCTCAAAAGGGCCCTTTAAGAAGATTCTGTGCAATATGGTTCCAAGTGAACTTTCCCAGGCCTATCCCCCGACGTGCTCCATAACTTCGATTAAACAGGCCACCAATACAACTTTTCCAAATGCAATCCTTTTATTTCCACTTCTGTCCATGTGTTAGTTTCTTTGCATTGTCCATGTGTTAGTTTCTTTGCATTCTACTTTTCTTTAAGGTCCAAGTGCAATAACACCTCCACCGGCGAAATGCTCCCTTCTCTGCTGGGTTCCAGCAGGACTTGGCTTGTCCTTCCGGGTCCTTGGTCACTCCCGTTTGCATGTGAGAACTGGAATGGCCCAATTATTACTTGCCTTCGAGAGCTGGGAGTCTTTTGCTGCCCTAACCAGTAACTATTACAGGGGTGAAACTCATTCAATATTGGTTGAATGTAACTGAAATTTGTTTTCCTTCCTCCGTTTCTCCTTTCTATACCAGTGATGTATGATCCTATTTTCCTCTGAACATTTGAATCACGAATCAAATTTAGTGACTATCCCAAAGACCCAGAACTTTCCTTTCACAGAGTCTAATTCAAATACATTTTCTGGACTTTTTATCTCATCCTGTCTTAAACTCAGTTCCCAGGATGCCCAAGAAAGAAGTATGGGTGTGGCTTGCAAATTAGCATCATAATTATGGTGGATTAACATGTCTACCCTGTAAAACCTTCTCATTACCCTTTGCTAGGCTGTCCAGACACTCAGGTTCTGAAGAAGGAGCTGGTTCTTCCTCCCTCGGAGGCTCACGCGAGACAAAGGAACTGAAATGTCCAGCAAAATAACACAAGCCAGATCATGCTGGAAGGTTTTGGTGTAAGGTCGATTCGCTGTCCTTCTACAGAGCAGCCCCGTGGTCACCGGCGTGAAGAAAGCAGAGCCAACACCAGGAGCGTTGCCTCCTGACTCTCTGCCAGACCTTTCTCCAGGTGAGTGATGCAGACCCCTTCAGCGGCAGACTGCGTGCGAGGCACTGGACCTACGAGGGAGGCCGCCCCTCCCCCACGGATGAATGCGGCTGGCATCTAGATGTCCTGTGATGCAGGGTGCCTCACAAGGCCTGGGGAGCGATTTGGGAGGCATTCTGGCAGGGCCTGACGACAGCAGCAGTGGCGGTTTAGATCATTTCCGCAGCCGCTGGGCTGACGCAGGGCTGACTCACTGAGCAGTGCAGGCCGGAGCGCCGGCTACGAGCCGCCCATGTGCAACCTTCCGGACCTTGTCTGCCAAGTGAGTGTGTCCAGGAGTCTGGGGCAGTTGTGACACCCTGTGGCCAGGTTGGCTCATCACAGCAGAGCATCCCTTAGTAAAAACAGTATAGAGGACAGGGGTGGGGGAGTGAGGGCTGCTGGCCTGAGTCTGTGCACTACTTAGCGTCTCAGCTGCAGCTCACACTCCCAGCTCCACTTCACCTGGGTTAGATTTATCGGTGACCGTTTTGACTTTGGTTAATCTAGAACGCCGCCGAGACAGAGAGGTGAAAAGGATGTTAGAGGTGAAGACCACAGAAAATGACTCAGAGTCAAACCAGAGGGCATATCTTCCCCTCCACAACTCCCTACCCAGCCCATCAAGCACGCTGTACGCTGTAGGCGCTTACTAAACGTTGCTCACTCTTAAGCCTGTCTCGGGCCCAGCAGTTTGGTCAAGCGTTGATAATCGCCATATGCTGTTGTATTAACTTTGATCTGTCAGTATAAGTTAATCTCATACTTCCAAGCGACAATTTTGGATTTGACTTGCTCTTGATACACAGTGAGCTTTGAAGAGCAGGAACAGGGAAGCTTTGTCTGTCGATGCCTTCCTGGCGAAGTTCAGAAGACGGGACTTGGCATGAGGGCCTGATGGAGGGAAACGCATCCCACCACCCCCAGGCAGTGCCATCCACGCGGGTCCTCTGCTCGGCTTTCCTTCCCTCTGTTTCCTTACTACGCCCAGGACTCAGTATCTCTTTTCTTGCACTTGCAATGGCCCCTTGTTTAAGTTTTGTCTTTTCATGCTTGTTCTTGTCCTCTGAGAAAATAGTTTTTTATTCAATCATCAGGCGCTACAGAACGTGAGACTGGAAGGAGATTAGATCCAACTACGGTCTCTTCGGGGCGAGCCGCACAGCGGTGCACAGCAGGGCGCAGCTTCTGCGAGGAGCAGACGGCAACAGCTGTCAGCCTGAGTAAACTCACTTAGGACTCGTAATTTTATGAAGCAATTTAGAAAGGCGCAATCGTGTCACTTGAACTGGAGGAGCTGACAGACCGCATGCATCTCTTGTCATACGCTGATTTCTGGAAGTGTCTTGGACTGTAACCATCTATTTCTATCAGATGATAAGTAGAAAAGAAGATCTAGAGAGCAAGAACAAATATCCAGAGACGGCGATACCCCCGTGCCTGTACAGTGTGTACAGAAGAGAAAGACTAGAGTTGCAAAAAGGAGGGCAAAGCTCTGTGTGACATGGGCAACGGCCCTGTGTTGGGAGAACCCACTGTGGGAGCCTCGGCCCGCACCGCTGGCTGCCTTTCCAAACCACAACCAGTAGCAGCTGTCATGCTGGACACTGTCTACTGTCACACTGGCTCTTACCCAGCACTTGTGGCAGGTCCATTCCCAACCCTGGCTCACCGGGCTCGACATGATCCCCTCCTGCCCCACATTCCGCTGTTATAGATATAACGCTGTCCTGTTTGTCCTCCGCCTGCCTCAGGACCTTTGCTCTTGCTGAGCCCTCTCCTAAGAATGCGCCTCCCAGGCCCTTGCATGGGATGACCCCTCATTTCATTCACAACTTGCCTGAAATGTTACCTTTTCAAAGCTCACTCAGCCTCTTGCCCTACATCATCTTCTGTCTCTTTTCCCAGTTTTATTTTTCTCTATTTTTTATAGATATGCAGAATTATATTTCATATTTATTCTTATAATTTATAACCTATCTTTCCATGCAGCCTGGGCTCTTGTTTCCTTTAGTCGGTGTTTAGTACAGAGTAGTTGCTCAGTAAATATTTATCGACCAAAAGAATTAGGCCTGCCTTGCTTCTGAATGAACCCCTTCCTCTCACAAATTTCCAATTTATCTCGCAGATAAATTGTTAGAGGGAAACTTATTTCTTGATTTTATATAGTAACAGAGCAATATATCGTGAAAATTAACTTTCCAGTCTGTAAAATGAGATCACATCTGTTCTCTAAAGTGTTATACCAAAGCAGTAATTGGAATTTTGGAAAAGGGGTATGTACTGACCGTTTACTATAGGCCTTCCATGTTGCCAAGAACTTTCCAAACATTTTGTGATTTATTTCCCTCCACAGCCACTCTGGTTAGCAATATTATCTGTATTTTATAGATGAGGAAATGGAAGCTCAGAGAGGAAAAAAACAACTTGACTACAGTTATAGTATCTGTGGATGTAATCTTATCTGGAAATAAGGCCTTTTCAGATATAATTAAGGATCTCAATATGATATCATACTCTATTTAGGCTGGGACCTAAATCCAGTGATGGTGTCCTTATCAGAAGAGAACACGGAGACACACAGAGGAGACGGACACAGAGGTGAAGCTGAGACAGGAGGGATGTGGCTACAAGGCCAGGAACGCCCAGGACGGCTGGCTACCCCCAGGGCCGAGGAGACAGCCTGGCACAAGTATTCCCTCCAAGATTCTAGAAGGAAGCGAAACTTGATTTTGGCTGTTTTAGGTGCTGCGAGAGAATAAATTTCTGCTGATTTAGGCCCCTTAGTTTGTGGTTACTTATAACCCATTAAGCTAACATAAATCTTCAGTGGTAAGTGACAGAGCAAGGAATCGAACCCGGGTCTGTTGACCCCAAAGCCTGACTCATTCCGCTTTCCCAGTTGATTTCCCCAAGCAATACACCCGGGAGGCCATCCTTGCTTGGCAGCTTATAACAAAATAGATCCGAAAGCGCAGCCCCATAACCAAATCAAATCTGCCAGCGTGGTTACTACCTTTGGTTACATTGTCATCTATATGCATGCCCAATGTGCAAAAGAGGACCTCACACTAAGGAAACACTAGGGTGATTCCAAATTGAAAGAGTTGCAAATGCCAGGGAAGGAAAAAAGGCACATGCAGGGAAACTTAGTAGCAATAGCAATGAGAACAGGAAATAATGAAGAGAGATTTCACTGGAGGGAAAGAACAGCGTCTGCCTTTGAAGAGAAATATTCAAAGCACAGAGCAAACTTGAAAAGGAGTCGTGGAGGAGAGGGCTGTGCAGGCGGCAAGTCGGATTTAGACCAGTCACGCAAGACAGTAGCGGGGGAAGAAAAGGAGCCTGTATCCTTTCGAAGGTCACTTTCAGAGGTAAAAATCACACAGCTGGCAGGTTGCAATGTCCCTTTTTACAAGGCTCTAATGAGAACATACGTTATTTCCCAGCCACTGCAAACCAGAAGGTAGAAATGCACCAGAGTGAGGTAGGAAAGGGTTAAAAGAAAGCAATGCTTACAGGGGAGGGATGGGTTTCTGGGGACAGATTAAAAGCACTAAATATGTACACGAGGTGATCATTGGGGTCACTGGGGAAGCCCTGGGAGCTGCCTGGATGGGTGGGGGAGCCAGCACACCGAGGCAAGGGTGGACTGGTTCCACGAATCCCCGGGGCAAGAGGTGGAGCAACCCCCAGAGGAAGGGGCAGCACGGACTTCCTGGCAGCGTGAGGTTTAGTGCATCCCCGCATGGCTCCCATTTCAAGTGACCTTTCCCCACCAGCCCACAAGCGAAGTCATTTCCTTTGAGGAAAGGTGCTCTATAAATGTAAACATGTAAGAGTGTGCAGGACCAAGGGCTAGAAAATAAATACACCCTGGAATCCTCCGGCCTCACCCTCAAGAGACAGACTGGCTGCGACCTCACCTCCTAGATCTTTCCTTTCATCTTCTGTTTGTGGGAATTGTACCTGACACCACCAATTTGCTGAACCCTGTCCATCTGGGAAACGCACAAACAAGTGCTATTACTGGAGCCCCCAGTGTTTTAATAAAAACACTCCGAGGTCAGGTGCGAGCCAGCTCGTCTGGAAGAATAGTTATGTGCTGGCGAGTCTGAAAAGTCCATGCTCGGGAAAGGCTGGGCTCCGACACGACACATGTGAAAGGGGTATGTCCTTCACTCTGTGCAGAAGCATTCAGGAGCCGACTCTTGCAGAAAGCAAGACTTTGCCCACATTCTGGGCATGTGCGTTTCCCCCTTTTTCATCCGGGTTCCTTTGCACAGGCGGTGTCTGGTGTCTGAATCCGCCTCCTTTGCATCGTTTGTCAAAAGCCTGGTCGTGCCCTCTGTGAGGTTCAGTCCGGAGCTCCCGTCCCCTGGGAAGCCTTCCCCAGTCGCAGGCCAGGGGAAGACCTTTCTCCTCAGGGGCAGTAGCTCTGTTTCAGTGCCTGCCACTCTCTGGTCCCTTTCTTTCGCTGGCCCCTGCAGCCCTGGGTCTGGGAATCAAGGTCAAAGGGACAAAAGCCATACTCCACCTCTGTTTAGCCCATCTGACCACGGTTACCAGCAGCATCTAATTACCTATAAATAAAAGAGACACTAAGGGTGATTTTCTCCCGGCTGTGAATTAACTAAAAAGGTCACCCAAAAATGTGATTTTTCTCCCCAAGGAACAGCGATATCAAAAGCTAATGAAATCTGAACTTTATCATTTTCCACTGAACTTTTCATTTTGTTTTAGGATATTGAGTGAGAGAGAAGCATGGGGGTGGGGAGGGAGAGGGGGTCATGCGGGGAGGCCATAAGATGCTCCTCCGCTCGGAGGTGACCTTCGATATTAGGCCCAACAGGAAGTGCCACTGTGTCAGCTATAAACTGAAGACATTGTGGGTTTGGTGGAGATATACAGAGTACCTACTATGTGCTTGACCTATAATTGACAATAAATAGCTCTTGGGCCTAGCACGGTGCCTTGGTCATAGTAGGCAGTCATTATGTATTAGCTTTGGAACGAACAAATAAATCCACGAAGAGGTTTCAATGAGGTCAGCGTTTCCTCTGGCCACAGGTCCCTGAGGGGTGCTAATTACAGAAGGCTCACAAAATTTTCTGACACTTGGAAGTCACATTTCTTAATCTTTTCGGACCTAATTGGTCTCTAACGGCTTCTACTGCTTACTTCTGTTCTCAGTTCTGAAAGGATGAGCACTTCTACAAGAAAATAAAGGCAGCCCAAGGGAAGGGGTCGACGTGAGAGACACATGGAATGAGGGTGTGCGGGGTGCAGCAGGGTCCCCAGAAAGCGGCCGATCCACAGAGAGCAAAATAAGGGCCCTTAGCAGACACTCCAGACCCTCCCCTGAAGGTTGCAGTAGAGCCAGACATGATCCGGTTCTACATTTTCTGATGGAGAAATGAAAGTTCAGTATCAAATAAACCTGCATGTCTTCTTTATGCCACACTTGCTAGGTTGGCAGTTCCCTAACGCCAGGTGTCTGAGAATCAGTAGTAACGTTTATGTTACAGTATTAATATTCATTCATACAGCACTTATTAAATGCCAGGCTTTTGGAAAACGTAGTTAAAATACAGATTCCCTATCTCCATCCTAAGGATTCCCATTCAGCAGGTCTGAAGCTAGAGCCCAGAAATGTATAGTTTTAATAAAAACCCCAAGGGAGTCAGAGGGGAGTGGTCCTGGGACAAAAACTAGAGAAAGATGTTTTAGCTCCATTTGCTTCATAAGCTTAACAGACCTGCCTGTGTCACCGTAAATTTAATCAGCCACCTCAGGAGTATGGAAGGGGCTTTTATTTTATGTACTTATTTTCCTTATCCAAGGATTTTTTTTTATTATTATTACTTTTAGAGAGAGAGAGGAAGGGAAAGAGGGGAGTGACAGAGAGAGAGAAACATCAGTCATTTTTCTCCTACACGCACCCTGACTGGGGATCGAACTCACGGTGTATGGGATGATACTCCAACCAACTGAGCCACCCACCAGGGCAAGGAAGGGTCTTTTAAATCCCCTCAGCCTAATCTTCACAGCTTACACATGAGAAAATCATGGTACAAAGAAGTTTGTAGTTCTTAACCAAAATTGCAGTTAAAGGCAAGACTGCAAACATGCTTGTTTGTTGTTGTTGTTGTTGTTTTTGGTTGTTTTTTTTTTTACCTCTGTTTCTTTACTGAAAGTCTCTTCTCTGGCATCAAACTTAGCCAGATGCACAGTTTGGAATTAAAGAGCAATTCTGTAATTCATAATTGGCCCCTTTTATTGAATATTCTATGAAAACTCAGTTTCCAAGATAGGTGTAAAAGATACTATGTCTTAGGTGGGAGAAACTGCAGTGGAAAGCCTGGCCTAATCAATTTTCAGCTTTCTGATGTTCTTTCCCTTTTTTTTTTTTTTTTTGAGCTGCATCTTCAAAAATAAGGTTAAAAGGCTTACCTCGCAACAATATTATGATTCAGTCAAATACTTAAAATGATTGACTCCACAGGAAGTCCTCCATTTATATTACCTTCACTAATATTACATCACCATTGATCCAATGGCAAGAATATGTTTTATTTTTTAATTTTTTTATCCTCAACTGAAGACATTTTTTTCATTGCTTTTAGAGAGAGAGGAAGGGAGAGAGAGAAGAATCGATCGGTTGCCTCTCCTACGTGCCTGGGCCAAGGGTAGAACTTGCAACCTAGGTATGTGCCCTGACTTGGAATTGAACCCCCAACCTTTCACTTTGCAGGACTACGCTCCAAGTAACTGAGACTCACAGGCCGGTGCTGCATGTTTTGTATTTTAAATGGCAGATCCACGTTTTAAATGGCCGATCAAAGTTCTGTTACCCGGTACTTGTATTTGAGACAATAACTCTCTTCTTCATCACTTAAATTTGAATGATATGCAAGTGATGTTAACAACCATTTTCAATCTATGAAAACCGCAATTTCGTACAGTTCCACCTAATATGTAAAATAAGTCCATGATCATGATTTTGATGACACCATATTCTCCCCAATGGAACCAAAAGTTAGCAATACCACTTGGGGCTCTGATTGTCAGAGTCTAACATAAATTACAGGATATCAAATCAACGTTCGCACAGTTACTAGACAGAATTTCACACAATGTCTCCTCCTCAGTGCCCTTCTAGAGAGCTGTGTATTTTTCACAGGAAGCCCTCCTTCCTTCATCAGAGGCCTCTTTTCCCCACTGTCAAAGCCAGTTCTTGGGCAGTTCTTTCAAATTTCTCCTGTCTAGTCCTTAAAGCGAAAGAAAACCAACCGTAACTCTGAAAGATCGCAAGCAGTATTGTTCTCATCCATCCACGCTGAGATCCAAACAACCATCAGATTTTAGGAAACATCACTCCTGTCAAATGACACTGGCCCAAATTCCCGTCATAGGGTCACTAACCTGAGCAGAAGCAGGCCCCTTGCGGAAGGCAATCAGCAATCAGAGCCACAAGGCCAGGGAAGGCGCAGGCAGGGAGCCGGCGGAGAGATGCTCAGGTTTGAGCAGAGACAGGTCAGAGGAGGCAGCGCTCACGCTGGAAAGATGATTATGATGTAAATTAATAGTTAAGAATTACAACCCAAGTTCTTTCCTACCAGCGAGGAAGTGTTCCTGGTGACAGAGAAGACGGAAGAGAGGGACCAAGGAGCAAAGGTGTTTTCCACAGCACAAAGTGCTAAAGATAGACGAGTAGCCCTTTAGATTTCTTTCTCTTTTTTTCTTAAATCAACTTTAAGTATAATTTACCAGAAGATGGGAAAATTGGGGTAGAGATGGATAGACAACATAAATGTCTACAACGTGACAAATCTAGGTGAATGGTGAAAATTCATTAAGGGACTCGCCGATTTTTTCCGTATAAAGTCAAGACTGACAGTACTCCTAAATCTGTGATTTGGAGAAATAGTAAATGATTTGACATCATGTAAACATAGGACAGAGCTCTGCCCGTGTCGACAGCGAAGTCAAATCAACCCCAATAGGAGACAGTGTCCTCCACTTGTCCACTCTGGCCTCACCTCCCATTTATCAGTCAGCCTCTGTGCGCCGTGCGTTCTGGACTCTGCAGGAACATCTCACAGCAACCACTGCTTCAATCGAGTGGCCGGCTCTCCTCTCCCTCCTGCTGTACTGCAGTCATCGAAAGTCTAGCCAACAGCATCTCCCTGTCCCCACCTCTGGACACTCTGCTGTGGTTTACTTTTTACATTCCTGAAAGTATTTCTTCTTTCCTGGTGGTAGGTTTTCTTGATTAACACACCCTTTACTTTTATTTCTTTATTTTTATCCTCACACAGAAACGGTTTTTTCATTGTTTTTAGAGAGAGAGGAAGAGGGAAAGGGAGAGAGAGACACACATCGAGGTAAAAGAAACATCAACTGGTTGCTTTCTTGTATACACCCTGACTGGGAATCAGACTTGCAACCTTTTGGTTTGCGGGACGACACTCCAACCAACCGAGCCGCAGCGGCCAGGGCTAACATACCCTTTGAATGAATGTTCATCCTTATCAACCTTTCATTTCACTGATGCTTCTTCTTCAGCATCTCTCTGCTCAATGACTCTGAAACCTGTCTTCTGTGTGTTCACCTCTCAGCATGAAACCCACATGTCTAGCTCCCTCACTGTGAGTCACCTGAATGTGCCAGCCAGTGTCTGGGCATCAGCTGCCGTTGGCCAGATGCGAGCCAGAGCGCGCGGCCCTGTTAGGCCCAGCCACAGCCACCCCCCAATCCACGAGGCACGGACTGCGCTCCAGGCTACAGCCGTTGCGGATTGCTAGCCCCAGGGGCACCTCTGGCTCTGAGTTCTGTTGAGATGGCTCCCTGAGCTCCCTTC
Source organism: Pteronotus mesoamericanus (assembly GCF_021234165.1). Classification (NCBI taxonomy): domain Eukaryota; kingdom Metazoa; phylum Chordata; class Mammalia; order Chiroptera; family Mormoopidae; genus Pteronotus; species Pteronotus mesoamericanus. Next base: position 288,916 of record NW_026555043.1, read on the forward strand.
TGAAAACTGCCCAAGCTGGTGCCTTGGTACAAGATGGCACATCATGGTGCCTTGACTCAAGCAGAGAAAGAGGTTTGCCCCGAGCTACACCTACGCACCAGTCACTTTCTCTTCTCACCTCTCTCCTGTTGAAGGACAAGGAGAAACATTCCTCCTATTTTATTCTCCATTCTGTCTTTCCCAGTCAGTACTGGGAACTAACTACAGTCAAATGCTGCTCTAGGAGGAAACAGCAATGACCAAAACAGGCAAGCTAGTCCCCGCTCAGCTGAGGAAACAAACAGGAAACAAATAAATACACATATTGCCAACTACTGCTGAGTATGAGGAAGACAAGTAAAGGGGTAGAGTGCTGTGGGAGGCGGTGTTCTTTAACATCAGAAGATCAGGGATGTTTGGGCAGAGTCTTGAGCAAAGGCTATTTCCACTCCTCTCAGACTCAGTTCTATGGGCTTCATTTGCATATTTAAAGGCTTTTGTAGGTGATGTGGCCTCCAGGTCCAAGGCACAATCTTCAGAGTCTCCTTCCCTCCCTTCTTGAACAGTCCAAGCAAGAAAGAGCACAGTGAAGATGATGGTGAGTCTTCCCTCTTTCCCTCCTACTCGGAAGGCAGAGCCGGTTGCACTCCTTCAAAGAACAAGACTCAGAACAGAACGCAAGAGCCCAGGTGTGTCCTGATCCCGCAGAGGAGAGCACTGCCCGCCCGGGAATGCAGTGCAAGATCAAAGAACTGTTCTGGCAGGTCCTGTGGACTCGCTCTGAGTTTACAGTAAATCCTGCTTCCGAGCCCTTTCAAGGAGCTGCTGCTTTCTCAGTACCTTATACATACGCTTGTCCTCCTAATAAGAACCACTCTTCTGGCCTTGGTAGCCTACTGGATACTGGGCTTTAAAAATAATATAATAATGAAAATCCCACAAAAATGTGCATTGGCTTCAAATTGGCAAAGGTGTCCACATCCTGTTGTATGTGGCATTGGCATCTCCCAGCACCTGTGATGAACTCTTTCCCCCCATAGCGGCGAGTGTTTCTTTTTCTATCTCTCTGTTGATTTTTGGCTGGGCTCAAATTCTCTGCCCTAGAAAAAACTGACTGGCTTCCAAATTAGATCAAAGTATTGAGAGTATGTTTCAATGGCTGCTATACAGAAAAACGCTCAAAGGGAGTTAGGATTTTCTCCTGTTTGGTGTTACAGATAAGCAGTGGCTGGAGTGTCTGCTCATTTAAAAAGGACCAGGTGACACAAACAGGTAACTGTATTGATGACAATCTTTGGCACAGAAGAAGACAGTGAACTTAATGTGTCATAGAAGTTCTTCCGAAACTTGACAGTCTTGTTTCTTTTTCTCCCTCATGCTCTGTGCACATTTGTATAATTTATCACACTCCAATAATGGTCATGCTGTTTCCATCACCAAATTGTAGGCTACCAAGGGCAGATACCTGTCCCAATCCATTTTCTAGCCTAGACCAGCTGTTCTCAAATCTGTGTGTGTGTGAGCACCTCGTAGGGCTGGGGGAGACACAGATGGTGGGGCCCCACCCCGGAGTGTCTGGTTCAGTGGCTCTGGAGGGGACCTCACACTCTGCATTCCTCACAATTCCCAGGCAACGCTGCTGGTTCTGGGACCCCTCACCTCACCCCCTTGGAGAACCAGTGGCTTAGGGGGTAGTACAATATCTGTGTTGCATCATGACCTCTGCAAATATTTAATGAAATGCAAAAAAAAAAAAAAAAAAAAAAAAACCCACAAGAGAACGCCAGGAAGGGAGAAACAAATGTGTTGGTATTGGAGGCCTCTTGGAATGTCTCAAAAGAGTGTGAAGTGGAGCTCGATATTCACAGTCTAAATCAGAGATCTTTTTTTCCCCTCTCACAGATTTGCTGGAAGTGGTTTAGGAACCAGATTCAAGTTTTTCCCATTTTAAACACTGACTGACAGCAGCAGGGAAAAATCCAAGATTCTACGCTGAGAGGCAGACATTTTTTTTGGTTGTTGTTTTTTGTTTTTAACTACATTACTAAGTGAGCGTAGGAAATTTCATTAATTTACCTATTTCTCTCTGGGGCGAAACAGGCTAATTTTCTTAACCCTCACTACGGCACGCGCCTCATTCCCATTCCAGAAACCGTCTCTTCACACCTGAGGACCCAAGGCCGACACTGATGCCCCACAGCCATCTGCTACATTGGAACATTTTCGTTCTTCTTGCAGCATGGACGCTGCTTGATCCTGACCTTGCGCGCGGCATCCGGTGGACCAGAGAACGAGCGGGTTGACTGAATTCTCCTCCCTCCCAGCTGCTGGGCTGGACTGCTGTTTCGGTGGCACTGACCCAGCAGCGTGGCACCGCAGGCACGCACTTACCTGCGCTTTCCACAGCCACAGTTCTGTCATGGCAAAAGAGATGCAATGGCTGTCTTCAACTGAGCTGACTAGGCTCTAGGAAGGAGAAGTCACCCGGTTACTAAGCTGGCAGCCTAACTGAGTTCCTAACAGGGAAAAAAATGTTTGTGCCCAAAGGGACATTAAAGATTTGCTGTGTCGTTGAAGCGGGGAGGGACACACGGTCTTTGTTGATTTCCAGCTCTATCATCCATCTGCTCTGTGAACTTGTGCAAGCAACATGCGCACTGACACTCGATCTCACATAGAAAATGGGTATGATCAAGTCAAAATGAAAATTTGAGATAGTGTTTGCTAAACAGAATGCAAAGACCAGCATACAGTTGGCATTTAATAAGTGATTGAGGGGAAACAAGATGAGTTGTTAAGGTCTCCAGGAGGTGCCTGGATTATTGTTTTGTTTTTGCTTTGCTTTGTTTTTTCTATAAGCATCTGCCACTGAAATTTCCTCTTCCTCACAGAGTTTTTCAAAACATATGAATTCACTGTCAATATTTGCAAATTAGGAGATTTCATATTAAAATTGGATTTGTGGCTTTCCTTGAAGAGGCAGATCTGATTCAGGACCAGGCTGAAGAGGAGGTGCCCCTCCCAACGGGTAACGCTGTCCGGTTTGCTGCTGTCACGGCCTTGGGGACCTGCCAGGTCCCTGCCGTGGCCCCTGCACCTCAGCCTCATGCCAAGCAGAGCAGGCTCTCAGGGAAGGTGGTTCAAGGCCCCCCTTGGCTCTTCCTCCACCTCCTTTACAGGCCTCAGGATCCAAGTATTTTACTTTCCAATAAGGGCTTACAAGAGCACAGTTTGAGCCACGCCTCTAGGTATAGAGTCTTGACAATAGGGAAAGAAAGACAAGGCTGCGTTCGGGCAAACGCTTTGCTCTTGCTCTCCCTGATTTAACCATCTGGGACTGAGGGGTTCTGAGAGGGAAAGAACCGAGAGCCGGCCTGCCCACGGCTTGGCTATAAATTGGTGCTCCGGCGGATCCAGTGCATGCTTATCTCATGGTTTACATACATAATCTCAAACAACATAATAATTCGTAAGCGGCTGACAACAGCCATGCACTACCTAACTTTTGTTTGCCTTGCTTGGAGAAACATGAAATTTGCATAATAGCAACTACAGTCGTACCTTGGTACTCATCGGTTTCAGATCTCGTCAAACCCTGCACCGGTCATATTTTGACAAGAAAAAAATGTTCCAGCACTGGGCGCCTGCTTGGGACTCATCGCATTTCCTAGAACTTGTATGAGTCACACTGCTGTCCCGTAAGAGAAAATGCTTATGGGAAAAACTCGTTTGGTACTTGTCAGTTTCAGCACTCGTCACCAGTTTTGGAATGAATTAACAACGCACACTGAGGTACCACTGTATTTCTCTGTGTAGGACACTTTCTTTGAGACATCAGAAATCAAAAGCCAAGCATATCTTGAAACTTGACAATAAGAAAACAAACAACCCAATTATAAAAAGGGTGAAATATCTGCACAGACATCTCACCAAAGAAGATATGCAATTTTCAAAGAAGCACCTAAAAAGATGCTCCACATTTTATGTCATTAGTGAGCTGCAATTAAAACTACAATGAGATAGTACTCTTCACCTATAAAAATGGCCAAAATCCAAAGCTCTGACAACACCAAATGCTGACAAGCAGGTGGAGCAACAAGAACTGCCATTCGGTGATGGTGGGAGTGCGACATGAGACAGCCACACCTAAACATAAGACTAAACATACTATTACCATACAATACAGCAATCACGCTCTTTGGGGTTTACCTGAATTAATCAAAAACTGATGTTCACACAAAAACCTGCACACAAATGCATATGACAGCTTTATTCATAATTACTAAAACTTGGAAGCAACCAAGCTGCCCTTTAGTAGGTGAATGAATAAACAAGCTGTGGTCCCTCCAGACAATGGAACATGGATCAGTGCTAAAAAGAAATGAGTTCTCAAGCCATGAAAAGTCACAGAAGAAGCTTACGTGCATATTTCTAAGTGAAAGAAGCCAACCTGAAAAGCACGCACGCTGAGTGACTGCGGCTGTATCACACCCTGGAAAAGGCAAGGCTATGGAAACAGCACAGCGACCGGTGGTTTCCAGGGAAGCGGGGGATGAACAAGCAGAGCAAGGAGGGTCTTTAGGGGAGTGAAACTGTTCCGTGCAATGCTGTAATGTTACATACATTTGTCCACACCCACTGAATGCAACCCCAAAATGAACTCCAATGCAAACTAGGGACTTCATAATAATGTGTCAATATGGGCTCATCAGTTTTTATTAATGAACTTTCCATGGAAGATGTTAATAATAAAGGAGGCCAGAGGGGAAGGTGAGTGAGTATATGAGAACACTTACATTGTGCTCAGTTTTTTTTGTAAACCTGAACGGCTCAAAAATGTATTAATTTAAAAAAATACAAAGCACACTGATTTCAGGTTGATTAGAGGAGAAGAAGAGTAAAGGGTTGGTTCAAAGTCTTGTCTCCAAACACCATTTACCTTACTTCATTCTCAACAAGAGTTAAGGACAAAACTAGATAAATGGTATTATACAAGTGAGTCATTCAGCAATTATTAGTGTCTTATATGTGTCAGACACTAAAATACAGCCTCTTCATACCCATTCCCCCAAGTCTTAATTAGATGAAGGTAATTTTGGCCACCTCTATGTCTTTCATGAATACTTTACCCAGACTAACTCACTAATTCACACAGAAAACCCAGTATTGCCACACACACACACACACACACACACACTCCTCCCTCATAACTGCTGAGCCCTATTCAGTAAAATATGAACTTTTTAACACATTCTACAAAGATTAACACATGCGCTTCAACTAGAGACTAATACTGGACTAGCAAAAACCAGTATCATAACACCTAACAGCAATTTCTATATTCTGTCTGATGTTAGGAGGGGATCAGGCACATCAAAGATTTGCAAAGAGAAAAGAACTTGAAATAGAAAGTCCACGGGCTTCCAATCCCCAGCTTCTGCCAGCGTCCTCCGAATAGTTCTCCCCAATGCCAAAGTTAGTGCTTTGTGCTTACACTGTATCAAAGGATGAGTGTTAGCTGCTACATACATTTGTGCAATAAATCCACAAAAAGCAAGTAATAAGGAAGAGACATAAGAAATCAAAAAGCAAACCATGCTGATTTCACAGAAAACTTAAAGAAAAATGTGAGATCCTTTTTTGGCTCTTTAAAAGGGTCCCCGACAAGACAGAAAGCCTACAATGTCCCATTCGTCAAGAAACGAACTTCACTTTGTAAGAAAAAGCTTGCTGCCAAAAGCTTAAAGAACGTTAGCTTGCTTTCTTTCAAGCAATGCTGTTTACTATCTCCAACCTCCAACTTATTCTTTGAAATAAACATATTATCTATATGTTACCAGTTTTGACTGCTTGATATAAAAGGTAGAAAAGAGCCATTATTGACATCCATTAATTATTTATACATCATTTTAACTACTGGGTTCAATCACCTACCTACTCCACCTACTAGCAAGGGGTGGAGGTAGTTTTGTTTCCTCCTTTTGGGTGTATAGATGTCAGCCCAAGAATGCAGGTACCATGAAAAGGTAAACACCAGGAACTATGACACAGGGAGAGAAAGAGCATGTAAACAAATCCACCAGTTTGATCAGCCTCTGAGTAATGGAGAGTTGGCTGAAGCAGAAATGATATTGCCTGACCTTGAGATCGAAAGACATGGATTCAAATTTCAGCCCCCTTCTCTTCTTTTAATTTATTGGTTTTTTTTTTAGGGAGAGGGAAGCAGGGCGGGGGGGAGAGAGAGACAGATAGAGAAAGAAACATCGATTTGTTGTTCCACCTATCTATCCATTTGTTGATTGACTCTTCTGTGTGCCCTGACCAGGCACCAAACCTGCAATCTTGGTGTATTGGGATGATGCTCTAGCCAACTGAGCCACCTGGCCAGGGCACTTCTGCCCCCTTCTCTCTTAGTTGGGTGACACTGGCTTTCTCTGAACCTACTGAATTGGAATACTATCTTTTTTCACAGGGTTGTTATAGTTTTTATAAGACACACAAAAGTGTGTAGACTTGACATATAGTACATACTTGAGAACTGCATTCTTTAATGATCATGTTAATTGCCATCTAATTGCCTACACTTTCACATTATAATCTGATTTTTGTTTCTTGGCATGTTTAAGTTTTTGCTGCACCCCTCCCACACAAAAATTAAAAATCACCTATTTTCATATCTGCTGAGGTGGACCCCGCGGGGTTAGTTAACGATGGATGTGATTTTAATACAATTTGCATGGGTGGACAGTTGACGCAGTGAGCTAACGGTGTCAGCTAACAGCTCACCTGAAGTTTCAGGTTGTACTGGACCTCAGTGCAGAAATATTTGAGGTCAGCTCAATAGTCCTGTCTCTGGTGGCAGAATCCAAAACACCCTTTTGAAGTCTCCTAGGGACAATACGTCCTCAATTCTTGGAAAGGGAAAGTGGAAATTTGTTACTCGGAGGCTGAAGAAGAAAAGAGAGAAAAAAAAAAATGGCAAGCAGACAGCTGTAATGTCCGCAGGGCCCTCTGGGCTCCTTCCACTGAAGGATAAGCTTTCACATTTTTTTGGCGCTTTCAGTAGAAGTAATTAAACTTTGGCAACTTCCAAATCTCTCTGTTTCTCTTTTTTCCAGATGGAGAGGGTGGGAAAAGAGGGAAGGGGTCAGGCTCCCCTTCTGAGAGATTTGATCCAACACTTCCCTCTGAAAATGATTCCCTTTCTGCTGGGTGATGTGCCAGCTTGACCCCATTCTGGGGCAGAATGCCCGTCTTGGAAGGAAAGTGGATGGGAATGAGAAAGTGGGGGCTTGGGAGGAGAGGAAGCAGACATCTTTGCAATATGACACTAAGCCAATGCCCAGATCCTGGAGGTGGGGGTACGGGGAGGGGGGGAGACTCGCAATGTCAAGAGAAATCTTAAATGGATATAATATCCCTACTCCTAAGTCAGCTCCCAACGATGTCTTAAATCATATACAAGGGGATGTTAAAACACACATCAGAGACTGGTTCTTCTCGAGGGGAAGGTTTATGCTGTAACTGTGTTTGGAAGGAAATTGTCAAGAAAGTCTACAAAGCCATGTGGGGAAATGGCTGCCAGGGATGGATGGATATTGAGGAGTGGAGCCATCTTCCAGTTCTGAGAATAAGCTGAAACCCGCTCTCCCGATTGAGCGATGCCAGAAATCGCCATACATTCCAAAGGGACTTGGCCCTCCATGGCTTCTACCTTCTCGCTGATTTTCACTGAACTGCAACTGAACCATTTGGCATGGGCTTCATATCCAATTACGAACAGGTCCACACCCCACAGTGTGTCAGCGGCCAGGGCGAGTGGCCTGATTTAGGACGTGTGAGTGTTGTGACTGGGGCCTCGGCGGGCCCACTGCGGCAGGGGCAGCGTTCTCACAGCTCCACGTGGATGAAACCCTTTTGATGATGACTCCAGGAGACGAAAATCATGACTGAAGCCTCCCTCCTGCTCCGGACCTTATTTCTTTTTCTTACTAATGTATTTAACGTCAGCTTTCTCACTTTCAAATTCATAAGGCATTCCTTCAGGCAAGGCCTGATCGTTAAATAATTTCCCATCTTGTCAATACAATTAAGGCTACCTAGTCCGGTGAACCTCAATTATGAGTCCGCCCACATATTGGTAACTAGGTCGCTTGTGTCTTCCCCACTAGCTGTGCAGGCTTCAACCCATTATATGTCTGTTCACATGCAGGGACGATGTTAGAATTGACCGGGATTTGGCCAAAAAGGGCCCTAAACCAATGGACACAATTTAATCTCAAATCACTGCCGTATAGTCTGTGACTCCATTGCCACTTTGAAATGAGGATGGATTTTTGTCTTTTTTTTTTTTTTTTTAATTTTAATTTCGCTGCTGCTGGGCGAGCACTACTCCACCATGCCCTCACGGCTCCCATTCATTGAGCACTTCCATCTCCTTTCATCTCGAGGAGCCGGCCTAAGCCCTTCACAGGATGGAGTTCAATCCTCAGAATAATGCTATGGAGTTATTTTTATACCAACCTTACTCCCACTGTACTTATGGGACGATTTAAGAATGTAGAGCTCAGGGTTACTGTTTTTAAGTGTGGGCTTGGGAAATGGTTGGTTATTTGAAGCCAAATACATATATTTACTTAGACTTTAAAACCAGAGGGATAGGAAGTTCTGACAAGCCGTAAGGGGTTCCTCGGACAAAGAGATTACTAACATTTATTAAGGCCACGGGATTATGAAGAAAGAAAAACAGAAATCAAGAAAGAAAGAGGAGGAGAGAGAAAGGAAGGAGAACAAGAGAGGGAGGGACCTGTATTTTGAGCTACTGTATTTTGCTGTGTTAATGTGTACTTTTTTGCCCACATTTCTGAGGGAAAAAATAAGGATGTGCATTATACATGGGTAGCATTAATTCCATATCTATAGAAATGTTTTTCATTTTTTAATTTATGCTTCTGCATTAAATGTGAAACTCTAGAAAACAATAATGATATCCATATGAAAAATAATACCCTGGAATACAATCACTGGCTGGGTTTCTAAATATAAATAGATAAATAGTTGATTTAAAAAATGGAAACAAAAAATTTTTTTCCCTGAAAGTCTGAGCCAAAGACATGGGTGCACATTATACATGGCACAGTATGGTAGCCACTGGTGGCTTCAACTGGCTGGAGAGCATCCTTGACCTTGAGTGGCAGGCGATCGGCAGAGGAGGCGGTGGCTCAGCCCCGAGGCCCAGGCCCTCGCCGCAGTCCAGTTGTTAGCCGGCTGTGTGGCTCACAGTACATTTCGTACCCTGCCTGTCTCCATTTCTTTCCTTACAGAATGGAATAATCATGCTCATTTGCTTAAATCACCTCGCAATAACATGATACGGTCAGTGTAGAGGGCTCTGGAAAATTAAAACTGCTATTATTTGAAATACATTATTACTCGTGATTCTGAGTAAAATGCCAGTGAAAATACTTCCCTCTCTTTCCTTTTGTTCCAAATGTACACCATTCATGTCTTCTTCCTCATTAGTCGGGCAGAAATTTGTCTACCCTTCACAGACAGAAAGAGCCTTAATCATGTTTTTTTCCACAGAAAAAATTTTTTGATGTGATCATTCATTTATTCATTCATTGGATTAATTACCCACTTGTGCTCAACTAAAGAAAGATTGAGGCTTAAGTTTACAGACACATTTTTGTCCAACGTACTTCATGTTTTCAAGCCTTCCATTCTATTCATATAATGTAAATTTAAAAAAATGCAAAATAGTTGTATTATTATAGCACGTCAAAAAAAGGTGAATGCATTTTTTTTTTAATCAAATGATGTAGCATCCAGCTCTTTTCACAGTACCTGGTTGAGGAGCTGACAGTCCTTCGCTGAGTGCTGCCCGTCTACAGAAGACCCTCATTCCTAATCCAACCTACGGGCCCCTCCCTTAACCACATGACTGTCAGTGAGCAGGCCTAGCGCCCTTATTACGCCCACCATCTCCTTTGACAATGGGCTTTCGTGCCAGTCTGTCTGTTCCCTGGGGTCTGGCTGCAAGTGAATGTAAATACACAGATGGGAAGAAATGGTTTGTTACCATCAGCCCCAGGGCATTTTAACATCCAGCAGAGGATCACAAAAGGAGAAGGCTGCAGAAATGACACATGAAGGCTGGCTGGCTCTGAGCCCTCTGAGACTGCCAGCACTTACAGAGGACACTGTTAGGGTCCCTCCTCTGTCCGTGTCCTGATGAGGTTGGCACCTGCTTCCCTGCTCTCCTCCAGGGGGGCCTAGATTGTCGGAGATGTACGTACAGTTCCTTGGCACTACGCAAATCAACTCAATTTGTCTCTTTTTTACATGCTTTCATTGTGATACTGCTTCGTGGCAACAGCAGGTTTGGGCGTTGCTTTGGGCGTGAAGGCGGCAGTGATAGGACCGGTGCAGCCCGCCCTCTCTGAGTCAGCTTCCTACCCGAGGCACCGGTTCGGCTGCAGACAGCTCTCCCAACCTACCCACACACGGTGCCTGCAGCAGGAAAGGAGAAATCAGGCTGAGTGACCGATGGAATGCGCCCCAGTACTGCCAGGGACAGTTTGCCCTGGGACATAGTCTAGGATGTGTGTACAGAGGGGTCCTGACAATTAGGGTGTCACGTAGCAGTCGCAGAAGCCACATCATAGAGAACTTTGACCAAATTCTTTAGAATCTTTGGGGCCCTTCATGAAGTGCATTTTGGCACAACGAATATATGCCACAGGGACAGGTTTATCTGTATTTGTGGAAGGCTTCACTCAGGTACAAAGCTGAGTGGACAGTGGACAAGTTCAAGTCTGTATTTGAAGAAAGAGACCATATCAGTTTGGAGTAATTGCTTCTCAGGTTAAGCATACGCAGGTCCTGAGATGATAAATGATTTGCTTTTAAAACCCCTCACTGATTTGTTAACTTCCTCTGAACCTATTTCAGTTTTTTGATGTCCTTTCCCGAAGGCATGACCCGGAACTGAACACAGCTTTCCAGACATGCTCAGACAAGTAATAACTGGAGGGAAGCCATCACTTTTTACTATTACAGAAAAAAAAATTCAGCGTTAAATCTAACAAAGATGTTAGATCAAGTGCATCATCATTTTGGATCTAAAGTATAGCCATTTAAAAATGGCTGGTATTCTTCTAAGTTTTCCTTTCAACCTGTGACTTATATTGTAGGAAGTGCCTCCTTATACATATCTAGCACCCACTAAAACCTAATAACAATATGCAAAACCAATCCTAGGACACTGTCAACCAATTTGCTATTAACCAATTGGAACCCACTGTTCATCCCCACTGCTCAGAATAAGTATTGGATAACCGCTGATGGTTATCAAATAGGTGCCTGTCTGAAGGAAAAAAGATACTTGGATGTTGGACGATGGAGGAAATGGCGCGCAGTGACAGAAACGGACAGCCTCCTAGGTTAACAGGGAACATGAACACATCACTGCTTATTCTCACTTTCCAAAAGGAGCACCACCTTGCCAAGTCATGACACATACATCCACATACCCACCTACCCATCCATTCGTTCATTTCCCATCTCATTTCACAAAGGACTCAAGGTCCTTACAAGAGTGCATAGTAAAGTAAATTCCAAATAAAAATAAAGAGTCAAGACAATGTCATTTGGAATAGGAGACCGAGACCAGAGGACTAAGGAAGATCAATACAGATGCAGCCTGAACCTACACAGTTAAAATGTTTAACTGAAAATTTGCCCCTGGATTTTATGCCAGCTAAAATAGAAATGGAAACATCTTCAGTTACATGATTCACGTAGTCTTTAAAGAGAAAATACACCAAATTATTAGGGGAAGAACATATGACTATAAAATACTCTGTACGGCAGATGAAACAGCATGAGGCTAGTAAATTTCCCTTTATAACTCTGGCTCAGAGACTAAGCAAAAAGTCAGTTCAGTGTTAAACCAATCTCCATTTCCCTTAAATTATTACTCTAAAATAAGTCATTTTCCTTTTCTTACAGCCGTTAGTCATTAATCAGCATCTCTCAAGAATCATTCTGAGCCATAGACTCTTAGCACTGAAAGAAACATTAAAGTTAATCTATTTCAACCTCCCATTCAAAGGTAGACTATTTTACACCATCCCAAAGACATTCCTGCAATGCTAATGGCCGCTTGAAAGCATTCGAAAGCAAGAAGCCCACTATGTCCTCACAGGCAGGCGGCCTCCTCCATTTGCATAGTCCTGCTTATTAACACCAAATTCCTCCTCACACTGACATTCGACAATGAGCCATAGTTTCACTGCCTAATGAGCAACACAATCCATGTTGAATTTTTGTGTTTAAATACCATGAACACGTCTAAATAAATCATCTCAAAATAATATCCTTTGTATAGACGCTGCCATGTTTTAAATGGACCCATTGTTTATGAGAACAGCCAGAGCAGTGTTCCAAAGCCTGGGAGGCATGCACACAGAAATAAACACTGTAAAAACCTTATCACTAACTCTGGCAGAAGTTGCTATATTCGTCCACCCGCAATGGAAAGTAGATGATCACACTTGTTGCCATGAGTAGCGGAATATGGTCACACTGCTCTACCATTCCTCTGAGCTGGTCACGATGGCTTCTCTGTCATTGCTAATTACTTTTTTTGTGACCCAATACTCGGTTCACACAGGCTCAGTAGAACAGGCTGCACTTGGCCCCAAGGCTACTTAGATACACAAGGTTGACCACCCCTCCCTCCCAGCTCCTGGGACTGGTATTCTCGGCAGCTGGGGTTCTTGGGTCCAAACATCTTACAGGATGCTTGTCACAACGGCCGTAACATTGGTCTACTGCATCCTATCCAGAGCTGTAAACGCCTCTGCCCAAGTATGCTCTTGTTGAGATGGTCACTACAATAACACAAATACAAAAACGTGCAAAAGATCTAATACAGTTACAATGATGACGGTCCCTGAGAAACAGAATTGTAGCCTTTCCTGAATCAGTCAACCCCTCACAAGCAAGAAAATGACCAAAACAGAGGCCCAAGAGACTGAACACAGAAGCAGACGATGGCCAGACCGTCTATGAGAGTGGACCCCCGACCACGTTAGGAACCCGGAAAGGCAAACCGCCTGCTCTGCAGCTATGCAGCCGTGTCAGCGGTGGCCCGTGTCCCGATTGCCACTCTTTTGTCCCACCCTCAGGACAAACCAGAAAAGGCCAGCCGCATGTTCTCTCCAAACCCAACACAGAAGCTGTCCTGCTTCAACTTACCCACCTTCCTTACACCTCTGCCCTCCAACCCGAAGCCCTCGCACTTTTTTCACTGTAAAGCTTTCTTCCAGCGGCCTCTGAGTCTCTGCCAAACACAAGTGATGGCGGCTGAGCTCTGTGCTCCAACAGAGCTCTGAATAAAGAGCCCCTTGGCCTCACGCGGGTGTTCCTCGTGTATTCCCAGCAGGAGTCCATTTTAGGTATGGCGTTGGGCTCTACTACACACTGGACTTAGGAACCATACGCTCAGGAGCTTAAACGTCCGATGGCAGGAGGTGATGGTATACTTCCCACAGTAAACTGCCGCTGGGATGGGGTAGTGATGAGAAAAGCCACGATTTGTAGCATGTTCGAGTTTCTATGGAGTAAATGCTCTGACCGTGGCTGACTTCAAGCTATTGCTGGTAAACAACTGGCTGATAAAACTCTTAAATGTTTAACAACCAATTGTAGCAAGGCGTTGTGAGTGAGTCCAGCACATCACAGTGAATTTCTCTATTTTTTTCCCTGTGCCTGTCTGTGCCTAACACAGAGCAAGTGCTCCAAAACAAATAGATGAAAAATGGTGTTTCTAGAGATATGGGTATAGGTATAAATGTAGATATAGACAAGTAGATGATAGATGGATGGACACATGATAGATAGATCTGTCCTGTTCTGGAAAATGGGAACAGTCTGCCTAAATCAACCACTCACTTTGAATTAATTAAATATCTACTATGTGTCAGTTTGTTTTAGGTGCACAATATATTAGCGAACCAAACGGACAAAGATCCCTGCTCTTGAGAAGATTAAATTTTAACAGGATTACTGACAATAAATAATACATATAATAAATAAGTAATTTTTCATAATAACAGAAGGTGCTGAGTGACATGGAGACAAGGGCAGCTGAGTAAACGGCGTGGAGAACGCTGAGGGGGCGGCACTAGGCACTGAAAGAGTTGAAGGGGGAGGCCAAGGCAGGCGGCATCAGGAAGGCGAGGCAGGGTGATGACTTGAACGCGGCGGTCAGCGATGTGGATCTGCGGGAAAAGACGGCGGGGTGAGGGCCCAGCCCGAAGGCGGAAGGGCACCAGGGACTCCTGAGGATCGCAGGGAAACCGCAGCGTCCTCAGACTGGAACAGTGCATGAGGGGGGAGACACACCAGGGAGCAGACCACGTAGGGAACTGTAAGCTCCTGTAAGGGAACCAGAAATTACTAAGTTGGGGAAACACTTCGGTGTTTTGAGAAGAGGGTTGACATGACTAGGCTTCAGCTTTTAAAAGATCCTATTACGAATGTCGGAATAGCTTTAAAGTGGAGAGATATTTGTAGTTAATCCAAGAGAGAGATGATGGTGGCGCAGAGTCGGACCGGGGTGGAAGAGATGAAGAAAATGATGGCTGGTGACAGGTGACAGTGCAATGACAGAATGAAAAGCAATACAATTCTGGATTTATTAGGAGAGTAAAGCCAGGAGGATACGTAAGAGATAAACAGTCCCCGTTGAATCTAAGCATCCTGGACTGGATAGCCAGGAAGATGGAATCACATCAACTGAAATTAGAAAGGCCGTGGTGGCGGATTGGCTGTGGAGAATTCAGTTCAGAGCACGGTGAGCTGGAGATGTCTGTCCGACTTCCTCAGTTGTAAGAGCTGAGCGCAACATGTAAATGTGCAATGATCAGCACAGAGATGGCAGGTGAGTTGTGGGACTGGCTGAGATTATTGAGGGTAGAGAGAGACAATAACTAAGAGGAAAGCCTTAGGTCACTCAACATTAAGGGTTCAGGTACAGGAAGCAGAACCAGCAAAAGACATCAAAAAGTAGCAACCAAAGAGGTAAGGAAACCCAAGGGAGTAGGGTCCTGAAAACCAACTGAAGAAAGCATTTCAAGGAGAGAGTGATCAGTTTAGTCAAACACTGCTGATGGGTCAATTACTGGCAATGATTGACAGTGGTCAATGAGATTTCAAAAGAATGATGAAATGGTGATCCAATTTGGAAGTCAACGTGATGTCTGTTTCAATGGCCTCTTCTAGGATATTATTCCACAAAAGCTGAAGAATAAATTGGCAAACCCATGAATTGTTTTCTACGACAATATATATGAATCAGAAAACCTATAAGCAATGTTGCCTAGTGGCAATCTTGCCAGTAGCCTACCTGGGAGAAAAAAGTAAAAAGAATCCTATTAAAATTAAGAGACACCAAATATTGAGAAAAATACTTAAAATAATTAAGTGGCTATTCCATTTCTATTCTGCATTCCTTCCTGTCCTTGGATGTCCATTATTCAGTTTAAATGTGCTTTATACAGGGTGGGGTAAAAGCAGGTTTATAGTTTTGCATGTGCGAAACAGAGAATTTATTCTTGCATTTTAATTAATTTTTATATTATTTTACATATGAACAATTGTAAACCTAATTTTACCCTGCCCTGTATATGGTTGAACTAAAAAGTTCAAGTGGAAATACAGCTTCTTACACTGACCATGAGCAAGGGGTCAAGGCCATGCCAGGTTTTAATTAGGTGAAGGCTATTTTTCTATTAAGTTCCATAATGTTTTTTTTTTTAATGCTTTGACCTAGCAACCCCCCCTCTTGAATTCTAACCTATTAATTGAAAATATTGGCGATGAGTCGGAAAAAGTTTATACATGAAGATATATTATCCCTAGGGTTGCATAAAAGAGCAAAAAAGATTGGAAGCAACCTAAATTTTAACAATTTTCAGCAAACTCTACTTAAAATTATAAAAGTAAATTTACTCAGAGTTCTAACAATTTGAAGTAAATTGTATTGCAACCAATGTAATGTTGGCAAAAATGCAATTGTTAGACACATGAAGTCTTCACAGAGCTGTGGGAAATTCTTATAATACAATGTTATTTTAAAAATGAATAATCCATAAATATATGCATTGATTGACAGGTCTGTAAAAGGCATACCTATGACCAAAGTTTAGAGAGACACATCAAAACGACAAAAGCAGTAGTAGGCACAGGTCCACAAGTTTAGGGGCTATAATGTTTTTTGTAATTTTTTTCCCTGAACTTTTCTATAATACGGTTAGGAGTAAAACACATACATATTTATATATATTTCTATCTCTACATAGCACATGCATATGAATAGGTAGATAGATATAGCTGTATGTAAAATAGGAAATGTGAGAAATCACCTTGTGGGCGTGTGTGAAAGAATCAAGTTTGACCCAGCTCCTCCTTCCTCAATCAAAATAATACCAAACACACAGATTTGCATTAGGAAGTTAGTAGCCATAAGGAAACCTATAATAAGAATTTTGGAGTGCACAGAAGAACAAGCATTATAATTTAAATTAGGCTCGAAAGAGGATAAGGTCATTTGTCTCAAAGCAGTAATGACTATATCATGAGAAAGTCCCTCATAAGGTTAATGCAGCAATTTCGCATTCTTCGTATTAATGGTCTGATCACAGAATCAGACATTTATTTCACAGAGGGAACTGGCTACAGGATTGATCTATCAAGCCAAACTTTGCTGCTTTAGATTCTTCCTTCACATCCATAAAAGCCGTTTCCCTGCCTCTGCTTCACTTCCCCATGTGTATGTTCATCTAACACATGCCCGCAAGATGATTTCTCTTCTTACATTTCCCATCCTGAAGTCAGGCCAGAAAGCCGGGAGCCATCTCTCCCTACCTCGTCCAGCCCATCGTCGGCTCTGGTCAACGCCGCCCCAAGAACAGCTCTTGAATCAACTTTCCTGTCTGCTTCCAAAACCTCTGCCTTCTTCTGACCAAGGACAATTCCAATGGCCTCTGCCTGGCCTCCCTGCCCCCAGGCCCATCACAGCTGTTAGGAGACAGAAGTGACCCCATTCCTTCTCCCTTTAAATCATCCAGACAGACACCTATTACCTTTGAGAACAAACTCCATCTTGCTTAGGATAGTGCAGCAGGCTCTTCAACCTGACCAGTGCTTATTTCTTTTAAAATTCCCCCTTAAGTGCCCAGAAATCAAGTCATATCTCTGAATGCAACACATTTTTCTCAGCATAATTAGACTGAGTTGGAAAAAGCAGAAACATCAGCTTTCTCATTCTGAGCATTAAGATAATTTTCATATAATCTAATATCACATTCACATTTTAACAGTCCTGGTTCACATTTTAATCATATTACATTACCAGTAAATAAAAATCCCTTATTTTTTATGAACCTTGTACTTGAGTGATTGTTTTTTTTTTTTGTTTGTTTGTTTTAATCAAACGCGGTATTCCCCAATTATCCATATTTAGTTACTCTTTGGATTTTTTTTCCCCAGGATTTCATTTTGCTAAGATCCTTTTAGACACAAATTTGCCATGTAACACGATAACTGCTTGTCTCAGCTTTGCGACACCTGAAAATTTCATAAACACAAGGCAACATGGTGTAATTAAGGAAGACAGGATTTTAACTAGAACACAAGTAATCCTACCACGGGCCAGTTGTCAAGCATTTGGAATGCCTCTTAAATCGTTTTCCACCTTGGTTTCTGCATCAGTAGGCTGAATATCACCATGATTAAGAGAAACGATAGGATGATGATGATGGTGAAGATATGTCAGACACTGTACTTAATGCTTTACATACAAATATGCTGAGAAAGGTGCAATCATTATCCCCACTGTTCTGATGACTACACTAAAGGTTTAAAAGAATAAATCATTTACCCGAAACACAGTGGATACATGATGGAACTAGCTTATAGAAATGCTGAAGGCCACGTGCGTGTAAGTGGCTTCTTCCTTCTCCTGTGTCATCTACTGCTCAGACAGACAATTGTTAATTTCACTGATCCCCTAGCAATGGGAATTAAGGTGGTTTCTACTCTTTCATTAACAAGTAGTGACATCCTTGTACATGTATCTTTGCGTACTTCTGGAATTAAATTTCTACAAGTGGAACTTCAGGTTCAAAAGTTATGAATATTTTTGTTGAATATTATTAGTTTGTGCTATAACTTTTACAATTAAAAATATTAAAAGATATTCTTGGAAATTTTATAGGACATACCTGAGGCACCTCAGGTGACATCAGCTCCTGGAGACACCTACCCCCCAGGGGCTTTGCCTTAGGTGCCACCAATTCTGCTTGGACCCCACAGTTCCACAGCTGGGGCTGGCCAGGTGCACATCCAGGAGGACTTCCTTCCCTGCGGCTTCTACACAGCCAGGCCAGCCCCGCCTCACGCCTTGAGTTCCTGGCGTCTCCCACCATTACTGGACTTGGATGAGTGGCTGCAGGTGGTGCAACCTCGACGTGCAAGTTTCTTTCTCTACGGACACACTTTGACTAATAGGAACCAGGAAGGTTGCTGTGTACAGGAGGCAGGTAAGTCTCTCCTTCCTTTTTCTCAACAGCTTCTCTAAGAAATGGCTCTGCACATGGTCTATCCATACTCATCTAACAAAGCCGAGCAAACCTACCTGACTGCTTTGGCCAGCGCAGTAATGCAACATGTTGCCTCACTTTCCACCTCGCCCCAGCTTGCTTTCCTCATCTCCTGCCTTCCCTTCTCTAGCACTTGGCCTATGGTGATTTGCTGACTCGCCTGAGATAATACAGTGCATGCAAGTGCTTCATGAATTATAACCCACTAGGCAAAGAAGCGAAGGTATTCTTACGACTGTGACTTCTGCTGTTTTCAGGAATACTTGGGGGTGGGGTATGGCCAGAACTTCGTGTCATAAAATAATCAGGATTACTCTTATATACATTTCTTTAGTCATTACCAGTCTAAGAAGGATTATGGAATATATCTGAGCTTTCTGAGTCTATGTTTGCCTCCTGGGAAGGGTAGTTAACTCCAAGCTCAGAGGCGGACTTGACTTGGGGCTCCAGAGACACACTGCGGCATACATTTCAGTGGGCTCCGGGGGAGGGCCCGCAGGGAAACGTGCATGAGTGCCCGGTGCGCTCTGCAGCACCACGCACACCCCAGGGTGGGATTCCATGTGAGACTGAGAAAGAGGACAGAGGCAGAGGTAGCATGAACGGAAACGAAGATGAAAGAAATCCAGAACTCCCTAACCCTACCCTATATTCAAATAATTCCCTTCTACTTCCCCAATTTCACACACACCCACACAAATAGTGCGTGGATAATTCATAGTCAACTCATCCAACACCGAGCGAAGGTCTAAATGATTGCAACTGCGTTCTTTTTCAGCACCCAGCTGCTTCCGTGTGCCTCTGCTGTTACTGCTTAATTAACAACCCTTCTGGCCAAACTATAAACTCTGGGAGAGTCGGGAGCTGTCAGTTCCACTCTCTGTCATATTCTTGGCACCTAGCATGTGGCCTGGATTTAAAAAAAAAAAAAGTTTATTGAATGATGAATGAAAGAAAGAATGAATGAAGAATGAAGATAAATTGATCCCATGTCTGGCCTGCTTTAAGTGTTTTTAGGGTTCTGTCCCAGCCTTCAACTTCAAACAAAGTAGATCCCCTACTGAATGTGTTAACTAATTAATAAAACAATTGTAAATTTATATAAAAATATCCAATGCCTATCTTCTAACAACAGGGTTCAAAGTACTGCAGAATAGTCTCTTCTCATTTACATTCAGGGAACATGGCCATCTAAAGAGAATGCCTGTGTAGTTTTTAAAACCAGAAATCTTTGAGGCTACTCCACTGGCGTGAAGACATGGTAGAGAATATTAAAAATTTGGCTGGAGGGGTGGAACCATCACCCGCTGCTCACTGCCAAGGAGGGTGCTGTGGTGTGGGGTCTACTTCATTTCAAAGAGGGACAAAAGTTACCCGCGGGTAACTCTTTCATAACCTGGGCCCTGCCCTTCTCAGCAAATTTGTCTCGGGACGCTACTCCCAGGCACCCCATCATGCACCAAGAATCAAAGACGTTTCTTTCATGTCTGGCCAGGCCTCTTCCCCTGATGCAACTACCTACAGCCCTGGATAAAATCAGTCCTTTCTTTCGTTTCATCTCTCTTCTTTTAGGGCATCTTGCTTATTGCATTTACATTGACCACACAGGGAGAGTAAGACTTACAGACATAAGCCATCTCTTCCTCTTCTTGGTCCTTCGAAGCCAAATAATTATTGAGGAACGGGAGGCCATTTTAGGCTTATTGGACTATGCCAAGGGCCAGAATCTGTCCTTACTTTTGATACAAGGAACGACCTTCTACAAGAGCATTTAAAATCCACGGTTCCAGAGCGTTTGCCATCCCAGGAAAGGCAGCTGTATAAGCATCTTTGCCTCTTGGTTTTTATTTAATTCGTTTTAATATTGTCATAATGCCAACAGACATTATGGAATTGAGGGTTACAGAAGAAGGATAATATTTCAGCACCTCATTAGGCCTGCAGCGAGTTATTAAGTGGCTCATAATGTGCTTTGAAATAATACACAAAGAGGCTAAGAAAACAAAATAAAAAAAACTTGCTGAATCACCATAAGAAAAGAAAGGTATTGACCTGAATGGTTCAAAGAGTGGTCCATACAAAAATGACAGACTAGTATCTGGATTTGTTTGCATCTACAAAGAAACGAAGTGGCATTTTGAGGAAAAACAGGCGTTTGGAAAATTGTCCTCTTTTCTAAACCGTGGAGAAGAAAAGGTAGTTAAAGAATATGGGTGTGAGAGGGGGAAAAAAACCTCTAAGAAATTCATCTAGCATTAAAATGTTGGCACAAATCAGGCCCTGGCCAGATAGTTCTGTTGGTTAGAGCATCGTCCCAATATGCCAAGGTCACAGGTTCAATCTCTGGTTAAGGCACATAAAAGAAATCAGCCAATTAATGCATAAATGAGTAGAACAACAGATTTGTATTTCTTACTCTCCTCTCTAAAATAAATGAAACAAAAAAATGTTAAAACACATTTATATTCAACATATCATTCTAGCTCACAGAAATTCTGGGAACAATGTCTTTGCCCTGAAAGAAAAGTCGGAGCTCCCTAACTTCCCTTTCTGGACCCCTATTCCTTTCTCACCTCCATGCTGGCCAACCTTACTCTAAGCCAGTTCTTCTCCGTCTTTCCTGGGATCAGGATTATACGAGGATCTTGTTCAAATGCGCATTCTGATGTGATGGCCCGAAGAGTCTGTATTTCTAACAAATCCCAGGAGAAACTGATGTGATTCTCTGTCTAAACATCCGCCTGCGAGAAGCAGTATCCTGCAACATTAGTGTCTCAGGTAATCACAGATGATTTAGACTGAAGTTACACCAATCTACACTTAATGAGATGCATCATTGTTCTTGTGCTAATTGATAAGTAAGCAGAAATAGTCAGAGATTTACAGACTCTGTTTGATTTTCTCAAAGTCAAGGCAGGCACTTCTAGAGCTGATTTAAGAGTGGAAACTAGAGAGCTGTGAAGGGCCCTCTGGAAACCTTGGATTCAACAAACAAAAGCATGTACTCTTAGTAGTCTTTTTGGGAGGTCTCCCATCCCTACAAGAATATCTTAAAAAATTATAGATACTCTCCCCAGAAAAGCGCACACAATAAGCACACTATTTTGTATATAATTATATATATTCCTAGACTCTTTTGTTCTATAGGCAATTTAAGAAATCTTGATCTGAGGGTATCCCAGGAGCTAAAAACAAACACACACACACACACACACACAAATCTTTGAACTCGCATTGGGATATTGGACAGTTTTTAAAATATAAAGTCAATGACCTAAAAGCACAGATATTCTAAGAAAAATCTCAAAATTTTTGTTTTCTTGATCATGAGCTAAACAGAAAACAAGGCCTATTTATAATTTATTTAGGGCTTCACGCCATGGCACTGTGAAGACAGAAATACAAAGCTCCCTTTGGTTCCTGGGTCTATACATTCTGTACCTCCTTGCCTAACCCAATACACTAGGTTGTATAGTGTGTCCCCCAAATTCATGTCCTTCCCAGCACCTCGGAATGTGAGCTTCTTTGGAAACAGGGTCTTTGCAGATGTAGTTAATGAAGATCATGTCCTACTGGAGCCAGCTGGGCCCTAAATCCACTATGAATGGTGTTCTTAGGAGGAACGGGGATGAGAGGAGAGGAGACACAGAAGCAAAGACACACAGTGGACAAAGCCACTGATGACAAAGGAAGAGACTGAGAGGATGAGTCTACAAGCCAAGGATCACCAAGGATTTCTGGTAATACCACAAGCCAAGAGACAGAGATGAAACTGATCCTTCTCCCTGAAGCCTTTAGAGAGAACACAGCATTGCTAATACTTTGATTCTGGGCTTCTAGCTTCCAGAACTGGGAGAGAATAAACTGACGGTGCTTCAGGCAGCCAGTTTGTGGTATCTGATAGGGCAGCTGCAGGAGACAATCCACCCAGCCTCCCTCCTGGACCCCAGCAGCAGGGAAAGAGGCCCTGCACCCAGCTCCAGTCTCTGGTTCTCTGTGGGGCTTTGTCCCCTAAACAGCCTGAGATGAGCAGAGTGTGAAGGAGACAATGCTGGGAGCCTTGAAGGCCGAGTTCAGATAAGTTCATTTCTTCTATAAAATTCATCCCTATCCAATCATCTTCAATAACTTAAGTGTTTAGTTCCATAATTTATATTCTCTAATCCAGGCCTATTTAAATACTGTTATATATTGTTTTGCAGAAGGATTTTGGGGTGTGCTTGCTGCAACACCTGTGAGTGGTGAAGAAAGAATTGGGCAGAGGAGGGGGTTGAATCGCAATGCAATTGCAACACAGGCCCCAGCCAATTGACTCTATAAAAAAAGAGCTCTCGCGCGGAAGAGCCTTTTGGAGTTTGCCCAACTGAGGCTAAAGGCAGCCAAGCCTCTGTGCCCCCTCCCCCACCCAGAGAGCAGCCACTGGCTACAGGCTGTTCTCACGAGGACCCACAGCTTTGGCAAGCCAGCTTCCGTCGGCTACAGTTTCTGGCGATGGACGCAGGGATAACGAGCGCCGGGGCCCTGCAGAGGGGTCTCGAAGGTGGACTGCAGCACCCCACACCCCCCACATGTGCTTGGGGAAGCTTTTCTGCCTAATCATCATCTGTTATTAGAGTGTGGCCACGAGAGATTCCACACCTGGACTGGAATCGTCTTACGCTGGGAAAGGCTCCATCGGATGCTCCCAAATCACGTACAGAGTGACCCGTGTGCAAGGCCTCAGCCTTGCGCTCTTAACGCATTTCCCTCTCTTAGCCACGCATTGTCCAATTCCACCCTTCGACGCTCCATTCAGAATGGCTTCCATCCCACTTGGACCGCGATGGCTTCTCCTTTTCTGTTATCCACGGGCTGAGAGGACACCCCCTGCCGACTCTGCCGGGGAAACCGCCATTCGCCGTTCACCATTTGCTCACTC
The DNA here is from genome assembly GCF_021234165.1 of Pteronotus mesoamericanus. Lineage (NCBI taxonomy): Eukaryota > Metazoa > Chordata > Mammalia > Chiroptera > Mormoopidae > Pteronotus > Pteronotus mesoamericanus. Next base: position 312,484 of record NW_026555043.1, read on the forward strand.
ATTCATGCACTCACTCGTCAGTCGTTGCACATCTTTAACACCTGCTTTATATTACGCTAGGTACTGAAAATTAAACACTGGATGAGGAGATTGTAAAAGACCTACATGTCATGATAAAGGGTTGGGTTTCATCTAGACACAATGAAGACATTTGGAGGGATCGGGAGCCATTCTGAGACTCAAACAGGTTGGTGGCGGAAAGGACAGATTGCTGCTGGACCCACATGCGAGGCGGCCGCTGCAGGCAGGGAATTGAAACCTCAGCTGAGTCACCTGCCTCTGTCCTTCCTCTAAGACTAAGGTCCACTGGGCCGCCCCACAAGTGAACAGCGTTGCCAAGAGGCACGTCGACAGCCTTCTTGGGTGGGAGGTACTCACATTACTCTCCTAAGCCACAAGCAGCCCACGGGCGCCGTCCTATGCCTTTTTATGTGCGAACACACCGTGTAGGTGACCCCAGATTGCGAGCACTCAGTGTGAAGCACGCAGCTGTCCACACAGGCTGGACGCCTCTAAGAAATGTGCCCCCAAAGGATACATCATTCCATTTTTGCTTTTCCCCTCAACAGCCTCAACAGCTTAGGACCAGTCCCCGATTGCTAAAGGAAATCTCTCCATGGGTGGGACTTCCACCTTAAATGCAAATTATGACTCTAAGTATATAACCTAGCAAAAGAGACTATATCCCAAAGAAACAAAAGCAGGAATTTTTTTTTTAAATAGCCAACTATAGACTGGAAAATAGAAGAGAAAATATCATATTAATAATAATTATTTGAAAGCAATAGCTTATGTTCTTTAATGTGGTTCCAACATAAATGTCACTGTAAGAAATGATATTTCATTTCAATACTAACAAATCAGGTACTTCATGTGCTGGGGGAGAAATGATTGGAACGACTTTAAAGCCACGTTAACCAGACAAACTGCAAAAATATTTATATTCTTATGAAGGAAGGAAGGAATGCCTCTCGTGGGTGTATTTAAGTATCCTCCATCTTTGGGATGAATGGTAATGCTAAACAAAGAATGGAAAGATGACCTTACAATAATAACCTCAGGACTCAGCTGGGACCCAGCTTCTCCGTGTACAAAAGCCATTTGCAATATGTTCAGAATAGAAATTTCTACACTGTTTTATAGCTCATAGACTTCACTATATCCCTCAAACAAAAATCAGCAGAACACCCAACTCTGGGCTGGCTTCCTTCCCTGGAGGGAGGGGGTTGCCCCCAGAAATATAAAATTACTCAGCATCATATTGCTCACTTTTTGCAGTTCAGCTCAGTTATTCCACAATGTTTGGAAGGACAGAAAAACAAAGGGAAGGAGAAAACCAATCCATTTGGAGAGGTGTTTAATGCTGAGAATGGAACTGTTAAGGCAAAACAATGCCTAGCACCGGGAGGGCTTCCTTTAGCCAGTTCCTTCTCAGGGCAAATGCTGAGCTGAAGTCTGAAAGCCGTCCCATTGGGCAGGACTCACTCGGTCTCTGTCATTTCCAACAGCCACTGTGCACAGCGGGTGGAAGAAGGAGAGTTGGTGAGGGCCTAAACCTGTGTGCCACTGAGTTTTCAAACAATAGCTGCAAAGGACTAGGGGTTTCCAGGTGCTTTCTCGTGAATGACATTGATACTTATGTGACTAGAAGCTGGGAGCCTGAACTGGCACTTGGAGGAACAAAGTCCATGAAATTCACCAAGCCAATAAGTCTGTGGTGGCTACATGGTGCTGTCTTTTAAACAAGGAGATGGCCCCTTTCCATCAAGAGGCATACAGCTAGAGAGGCACAAGCCTATAGCCTTAAGGTCTAAGAGAAGCAATATTCTAGGCTTATGATTTTTTTTTTTTTTTGGTTTTTTGCAATTCTATGGGTTTTAAATGTCAAGACAGTAAACAGATTCCTGATCATATAATCTCCAAGGACATTCATATATGCATGTCTTTTGGCCTTTACAAAAACCTTGCATAGTGTGGAGGAGAGGAACCTTTATTAATACCTGCATATCATATATGAACCATCTAAAGGTAAGCAGCTTGCAGCCTGCTGGGAAGTTGAAGAGCAAGGTCCTTGGACACCCAATCCCATGCCTCTCCAATGATCTCCCTCTTCTTATTCTACATCAACATTAACATGGGTAAGTAAGGATTAATACAGCTGAATGATTCTGTCGAACAATTAATTACTAAAAACAAATCTTCCAAGCACCTGGTTAGACTAACTAGCTATGCAACAGGATTAATGGCTCCAACTGGGCGTTCGGTAGCTCTGGGTCAAAAATACCCTGAGGCCAGGTGGGAAGTTCGATTGTGTTCATCGCCTGCCGCTCCCCAAGGCCCTTTGAGAGCGAACAGATTTGCACAAGCACATGGCTGCTTCGACGCCAAAAGTCTCCTGGCTGTCCCAGGAGAGTAACCAAGCCAGCACAACGGGCTTCAATGCAGGTGAACTCCAGGTACTCTGGGGGTTGAATGGAAGTCAGCAAGGAGCAGCCCGTTGGTTTGCCTAACAAATTTTTAAAAAGCCTATCATGCTGGCACTGCCGCAACGTCCCTTGTTCACACTCCTCTCGCAGGGAAGCGGGCAGAGCGGCTGGAACAGCCAGCTGCAGCGGTGCCCTGGCTGCTTGTGCCGTTAACAGAACTGTAGAAGGGATGTGATTGATACGAGCCCTTCCCCTCGACACTAGTCCACAAATCTGAGAGCCACTCGTCTGGGGGAGACGCACATCACGCACACACTTCTCAGTGCCCTGGTGACAGAAGGTCACAGAGAACTGCCGATCGCGATGAACGCAGAAGACAGAGTAACACAATACTCAAAAACACCGACAACATCTACGTGCTGACCTACACCCTTTATGATGCATGGGGGACTAGTCAGCCTACTTCTTGTAAAATGTTCCCATGCATGTAACAGCACCAGGCGGAGGCTCCATAAAAGCTGGGGGTGCATGTCTGCAGGAGGCTCCCTGCTGCTTGCTGGCAGAGGCAGATGATTGACAAACAAAATCAGCAGGCGTGCACGGTGTGCTTCCAGAATCTACACAGACGGTGCTGCCAGTGAAGGCAATCACTGAACTAGTTCTTCTGCGAAATCAGAGAGTGGGGCCAGATGGCGCCCCCCGCCGTGGGAGTGCCATGCTGCTGGACGCGAAGACTGGGCGTCCCGCAGCCGCACCTACCTTGTAGGGGCCCTGGTTGCAGCCACAGTAGCTGCTTTCCATGGTGTAGCTTCGGGACACCCCCATCTCCCTCCACACCACTACTCGGGCGGTGGAGGCGCGAGATTTTTCCACGACGAAGCTGCAGCTGCTCATTGTGAAGGCTGGTGCCAGCTTATCGAGGATTTTGGGAAGAGTCTACAATAAAAAACCAAAAAATCAAATGACCATGAGCTGCAGGTGATTGGGGCTATGCATCATAAAAGCTAACTTCTCAACATTTATTATGCACCTCCATATATCAGACACTTAACATGTGCTACCACAAATCTTGTATCAACACTAAGAAGTGAATATCATTTTAAAAATCATTTTAAAGATGAGGTAGCTGAGGCTCAGAAGGGCTAGAAAGAAACAGCTACCAAGTGGCCTGGCCAACTCCAAAGACTATGATCTTTCAATTTTATGTGTCTGCATCGTTGTGCACAATGTTGCAAACATGCTTTCAGTCCCATATGTTGCAGACCCGAGCCCAGTGAAACGCCACAGACTTCACAGCAACCCGGCAGTTATGGCCTCACTATTTTCTAGCTCTAAGGGTGGAACAGAGAACTGTGCACTTATCTCAATCGTACAGGCTCTTGATGACTCTTGAAGAGAAACACTTGTTTTCTGAGAGAATGTAACTGCCAGAATGAACTCTTCACTCTCATCCTTTGGTCTATAAATCTCAAGCTGGACCAATTTAAAACTCCTAAAAATCTATTATTTTTTTTTTTTGCATTCATGTATACTATTTTTTCCCTCCCTAAGGTAGAAAGCTTTAGGTGAGACCACTAAATCTCTATTTAGAAGGCACCTGGCCTGGCTGGGTAGCTCAGTTGGTTAGAGCATCCTCCCCATATGCCAAGGTTGCAGGTTCAATCCCCAGTCAGTGCACATACAAGAAGCAACCACTGAATGCATACATAAGTGGAACAACAAATCCATGTTTCTCTTCCTCTCTTTCTCTCCCTCCCTCCCTCTCTCTCTCCCCCCACCTCCTTCTTCTCTCTCTAAAATCAACAAAGAAAATAAAAAAGAAGGTATCTGTACACCCTTGCCACTCCCTGAATGACAGAGAGGAGCTTGGAGTCACCAGACCTCCCCTTGCCCCCAAGGACGATGATTCTGAGTTCGTACACCAAAGCTTTGGGTTAGCAGAAGTGCTACACACCTGGACAGCCCAAAACATTTGTGACAATAACAAGACAGGCTCTTTCACTTCAGCGTTGACAGAATCTCCACAAACTAGCATGTAATATAAAAATTATATGCATTAGCTAACAAACAGTGAAACTTCAGGTTTTTGGACAAATTGAAGGAAGAAGGTAGAGGAGGAGAACATACTAATGACCACATAAATTAAGGAATTATTTTTAAAGAAATGGAGTTTTGTTCATTTCTAGGACTTTGAGGAAAGCTCTTAATATCTCTGGTTCTTCCTGTCCTCATGCTTAAAAGAACTGTTAATTACATTAATATATAGATTAATAAAATTGTTAATTATAGTAATATAAAGGTTAATATAATTGTTAATTATATTAATATAAAGATTAATGCAATTGTTAATTATATTATAAATTACATATGACAGATAAGTATATATTAACATAATTATTACTATAATTTACTACGATCTCCAAGTTCCCACATCATCTAAGCCTACAGCATCATTTGAAGAAGGGAAATAAAATGCCAGTGTCCTCATCTGATTTCTGCAACTGCCTCCTAATTGATTTCTTCTGTCCACTCTTGTCCCCCTCTCCTGTGAGCCCACCACCCCAGCTCCCCTTCAAAATGCTCACCACAGCTACCACTCAATTGTTGCTTATGTAACCAGTTGTCTATTTTCTATCTTGTAGCCTAGAAGCTCCATGAGGGTAGGTCTTTGTCTTGTTCACATGAAATCTCTTCACGTGAAGCCACGCTGCTCATAGAAGGTACATCTAGACCCCGAGGGGACTGGTTAATAGACATAAATAAACTATTCACAGATACTGCCTCTTTGTGACAGCACAGATGGACCTGGAGACTATTAAGCCAAGTGAAATAAGCCAGTCACAGAAAGGCAAGTACCATATGATCTCACTTATATGTCAAATCTAATGAACAAAATAAACTGATGAAGAAAACAGAAACAGAGGCACGGACACATGGAACAGACAGACAGCTGACAGAGGGGAGGGGGCCGGGGGGACTGGATGAAGGAAGGGGAAGGGATTAGTCAAAGTACAGAAAAGCGTCACCCATGGACACAGACAACAGTGCGGTGATGGCTAGAGGGAAGCGGGGAGGTGCTGGGAGGAAGGGGAAAAGGCGGGCGGAAATAGGGACATCTGCAATAGGGCCAACAATAAAAATAAAGAAAAAGGAAAAAATGTAATGTTTAATTTAAAAAAGGAATACTTAAACATAATTGTATTTTATCAGCATTTGACCCATTCGAAAACGTTTAATCTGACATCGTTTAAATGATCTCTTCTTTCTTAGTCAAGTGAACCTGGTTTTCTCAGCTGGAACAGCCCTGCCCAACTGTCCGAACGACCACACATTCAAATGAGCGGCGTGCACGCTGGAGAGCTTTACAGGCCGGGATCCCTGCCCTGGAGCCCGGAGGATGTGGGATTTACAAGGTGCCCCTGACGGACTCCGCTTACATCTCACAGCCACCGCTACACGTTCACTCAATAACTGACTCCAGAACTAGGGCCTTTACACCGAAGTCCGCATCCCACTTCCCTTGTGATTCCCCACAAACCGATCTCTGTCCGAGTGGGAGAGGGAGATGCTGACAGCTGGGTGATGGAGGGTGCTGGCGGGGCTGGCTCTGGTGAAGGAGGAGGAGACTGATGAGCTCTCCCCAGGAACGGGGCTTTGCTTCACTCTCCCTGAGCTCCCTCGGCTTGGGTGGGAAACAGTGGAGTGGGACCTTCAACTCTTCCCCGCCCTTAAGCTTAATCTCAGTTTCCCAAACTTGAAATGTACAATAAATATCTCTCCCTGAACGCTTACAAGGCATTCTACATGCATTTCACTCATTTAATCGTCACAAGTCTTGAAGGCAAATGCTGTTATTACTTCAGGATATAGAGGCCAGACACGGTACGTATCTTTTATTCCTCCAGTGGTCTTGGAGCTAGTAAGGACAAAGCCCAAGTTTCCACCCTGACGTTAGGTTTAATTCAGATCACATGGGCTGAACAACAGCAAAAACGGCTTCTTAAGTGAGGTCTTACTGTCCCACAGGAGTGTAAGAGGCTTAAATAAGGTGTCATATGTTCAATGTGCAATAAGCAGCCAATATATTATTATTTATAATTATTATATACCTATCCCAATAAAAACTCACTTCTTCTTGTGGCTCTTTTTCAGTGGCTAAAAGTGGCCTTCTGAATGCTTACTAAAGACTGTTCTGTTCAGAAGCAGACAGCGGGAACTGCCATTCGGAACGCTGCCTGGACACTCCGTGCCACACATCGCAGAACAGGGGCCAAGGGGCCAGATGGGTCAGGGCTGAGGGTCCTGTCCCCCAGGGACTTGCTGAGTGACTCCAGAGGAACTCCTCAGCCTCCCCAAGCCCTGGGGCTCCTCCCCTATAAAATGGGAGGATTCACATCTCCCTGTGAGAGTTCTCACAAGGAATAAATGACAGGACGCACGTCTAGGGCACAACCCAAGATCTGGCATTTAGCCTGGTCTCCCCACAGACCAGGACCTGAGAATGAGTCCTCTGCATCCCAACAGACCCCGAATCCCATCTGCCCAATGCAGCGGGGTTGGGCACAGCCCTAACACAGGCGGGGAGGGTTCTCATCCAACAGTTCTGGTTCCAAGGCACATTCTAGAAGCCTGAAAAGCACTTTAATTCATCTGCTTTTTTGCAGACTCTTGTCAGTCCTGTCTGGTTTCCCAAATTCAAAAGAGATGACTGTGGTGATAGTTTTGAATCGTGTAAGCATTAAAATCATGTAAAGTAAATCTTTATTATTCTCTTATAAAATCTGTTCGGCTTTTCTAATTCTTTTGCCTTTTTGCATAATATCAGCAAAAATGCCTGCTGAGATTTTGATACAAATTGCATTCAATCTATGGAAAAATTCACTAAGAACAATCACCTTTAGAACATTGTGTCTCCATCCACAAACTTGGTATATTTCTCTATATATTTAGGTCTTTTTTAATTCATCTCGATAATGTTTTGTAGTTTTCAGTGTATTTTTCTGTTTATTCCTAATTGATTTAATCTCTTCACTATTATGGCAAATGAATTTTTTTTCTTAATTTCATTTCTAGGATGTTCATTGCTAGTATACAAATAAAATCAACTTTTATATGGACCTTACTAAACTTGCTTATTAGTTCTAGCAGTTTATTTTCTAGATCACTAGGAATTTTCTACATAACATACTATATGTATCACCTGTGAATAATGGCAGTTCTACCTTTTTTCCAATCTTTTTCTCTTTGATATTTCTGTGTCATATTGAACTAACTAGAATATCCAGTAAAAAGAATAGAAATGGCGGAAGCATTCCTGCCTTGTTCCTGATCTCATGGGGAAAGCATTCAGCCTTCCACCATGAAGTGTGATGGTGGCTATGAGACATTTCTGGATCCCAAATTCCAGGTGGAAGAATTCCCTTTCTGGTCCTAGTTTGTTGTGAGATTTTATTTTGAATGAACATTTAACTTTGTGAAATGCTTTTTTCAGTCTGTTGAGATAATGATGTGGTTTTTTTCCACTTGTTTATTCACAAGGAGTAGAAGAGCATTTGATTTTTTTTATGTTAACATAATCTTACATTCATGACATACACCCCACTCCGTCACAGTGGATAATGATTTTTGCACACTGCTGTGCTTGACTTGCTAATATTTTGTAAAGGATTTTTGGATAGCTGTTTGTGAGAGATATTGGCTTTATTTTCTTTTGATATCTTTTCTGGCTTTAATTTCAGAGTAATATAGGACTCAAAATGAGTTGGGAAGTGTTTAGGCTTTTTTGAAAGAATTTGTTTCAATCGGTAGTATTTATTTCTTTATGATTTTGATAGAATTCACCAACAAATCATTTGGCCACGTTTTATTTGTGAGAGGATTTTTAATTACTGATATAATTTATTCATTATACTAAAAACATGTTGTATTTGATAGTAGGTCTTCTTGAGTCAGTTTTGGTAATTTGTGTCTTCTTCAGCATTTATCCATTTGTTGGCATGTATGTTAATTAACAGTATCCTTATATATTTTGGAAGGTTGGTAGCGATGCCACCTTTCTTTCCTAATTTTGGCAACTTGTATCTTTTTTCTCTTCTTAATCTAACTAGAGGGTTATTGTTTTTGTTACATTTCCAGAAGCCAAACTTGGCTTCATGGATTCTCTGTTTTCTGTACATTTCCTATTTTATAGGTATCACTTTGGCTTTTTTTCCTTCTCTCTAGTAAGATAGGTACTTCAGACTCACCCTGTAGCTGACATCCTCCGAGACAGCAGATGCGCCCACAGCGGCCTCTGCCTGCCACAGGGTCTCCTTGATGCTGCAGCCGTAGACAAACACATTCTTCTTTTGGGAGTGGCCATGGAAGTCACAGAAGACCTGCAAAGGCCAAACAAAGGAAACAGCAAATCCATGTCACATCCATTGATGTCTTAGGAATTTAAAATTCCACCTTTCTCAGGTAAATGCTGTTTACCAAGCAGAACCAGCTATAGGGGCATCATTGGTGGCTTTGCTTACGAATTGTGTTGGTCAAGTGATCAGAGAAAAGGTTAGATTGGAAGGGGTTTGGGATTGAACACCATGGGGAGAAATACACTTACGGCAGAAGAAGAAACAGAGTTAAAACTAGAAGAGGAAATAGAAACAAATGCTTTAAAAAAAAATTTTTTTTTTAAATTTTTGGGAAGAGAGAGAATGAGAAACATTGATGTGAGAGAGAAACATTGATGGGTGGCCTCTCATACATACCCCAACCTGGGACCTAACCTGCCACCCAGTTGTGTGCCCTGACTGGGGGCTGCCATCGGTGACCTGGGCAGCCCGTTGTGTTCTTTTTCTTAATTTGGTTGGTGATTACTTGGTGTGTTCATTTCGCAAGAGTTTGTCAAGCTGTAAGGTTGTGATCTGTGTATTTGAAACGAAAATATGCTACAAAACATTTGTGTGTTTTGAAGAGAGAGAAGTCCTAATATTTTAATGAGATATTTCTTCACATTTGTTCCTTAGTTTCTACAAATGCAGCCTTTGTGTATTAAGCTAAGGGCAAAGGTGTCTGTCAAATTTACGGATTATACAGAATTGAGGACCAGTGATAACAGAGTAAACCAGTAAGAGTGGAAAATATAAGGGGCAAAAAGAAAAGAATGAGCAGGAATAGAAACGCTTAAGTGGAAATAATTGTAACATCCTACAGTTAGGTTCAAGGAATGGCACAATGAAGGACAGATGTGAGGCTAAGAAGTAGATTTGAAATGAAAGGTCTGAGGGTTTTCAACAGCAGTTTGTTCAGACTGAATCAGTGGCCATGATGTCCAAAAAAAAAAATCTAATTAATCCAATCATAAATTGCCTCTGCAGAAGTAAAACGGCTATATATTAAGAGAACAATCAGTTCAATGTACCTCATGCTGGACAATTTATATCTAACATAGTGTTTTCCATTTATGAGTGTGGCATTTAAGAATAAACTACAATACCTCAGCACAGAGGAACCAGAAAGCCAAGAGAAATAAGAATATCTGCAAACCAAAAACAGCTAATGCTACCTAATGACCCTGGAGATGTTTATCTTGGAAAAAAGAGAGGCTCAAAGGGATCTTGAGTGCATCCCCTCCAAATTTCCAAATTCTTGCCATTTGGGACACGTAAACCTATTTGTTATCGTGTCAAAGAGCAGAGGAGGACCAAAAAAAAAAAAAAAAAAAAGGAGGGGACAATAGGGACATCGATTCCAGCTCCATATTAAATTCAATAGTTGTTGAATATCTATTACTGGCAAGAAATAACTTTCCATGGTTATTGCCGCCTTGCAATGCTGTGCCACACTTTAAAACACTTTCATTTCTGGAACTATCTCAGTGGAAGCAAGATGGACTGCTCTCAATGATGTTGTTAGCCAAGCACTTAGACTTAGATGTGGTGAGGCCTACATTCTGGTGTATGATCAACTCCTGGAGCTCCTTGATTACCCAGGAAGCTGTTGGCAGCAGGAACGGGGCCTGGGACAACTAGGGTGCATGCGTGGAGTCACTAAAAAAAAACACGTGTACAAGGAAAATGAAAGGACAAATGAGTGGAGTGTCTGCTCAGGCAGCATAGGAGAAGGTCATTGAGAGGGGGAAGGCAAAGTCTTTGACAGCAAATTGGAACGAAAACCTGCGTTGGTCTGTTGGGCGACTAACAGAGGCAGGAAGACTTCATGGACATCAGGGCCGATTTCTGGAATCAAAGTTGTTGTAAACAGAATCCCTGACTTGATCAGAAGGGAGCAGGAAGGTTTTAGGACAGACATCTGTGAGATGAGAGTTTTAAGGACTAGAGGACTTGAAATTGTTCTCTATGTTTACCTCCTTCCCCTCTTTCTCTTAATTGTCAATACTAAAGAACTATTATATTTGGGGGAATTTTTCAATTACATTGTAAATTCCCTATGAGTAGGAAAGTATTTTTTTTAAGTATAATTTTCAGTACAAAAGGCAAATAATTTTATTTTATGTGGTATTCTTAATTCATAGTTTTAAGTCAAAATCTCATGAGAAAATGAACCTCCCCAGCTTCCCAGTACCACTGAGTTGTAGGCATTGAAGCTCAAATGTCATGTAGAATTGGGAGGAAGGAGTTGGTCCAATGACAAGTCAAACTATAGAGCAGACAAATAATGGAAGCGTGGACACAGCGATAAGCAGAGTAAGTTGTTTTGTAAAGGGTGGGGTAATCAAGCAAATGCGCAGGGGAAAGCAGAAAACAGGAAACATGGCCACAGAAAGAGAAACAAGAGAGACAGAAAGAACTGTCTGGGACTCTGGAGTTTCCAGTTTCTGTAAGACCTTTTGGACTTACTTCCTTCAAAACTCTGTATCTTACTACTGGGGTTACTTGAGTGGGACTCTGTTATATCCAATAAATACATCCCCAGGCCACTGAGTCTGCAGCTCATCTCTGCAGTGTAATGTCCCGAGGAGATTTTAAAACTATCAATGCCGGGAGCCACCTCCGGAGACCTTGATTTAATTGGTCTGCAGTGATACCAGGACTATGGGATTTTTAAACTGTTTTCCAGGTGATTCTAACATACAGCCAGGGTTGAGAACCACTGTTCGGATCTGGAGTCTAGATCAGGGGGTCTCACATGCGATCAACGGTCAGAATAAGCTTGTCAGGATAAGTTGGAGGACTTGTTAAAGTACAGATTGTGAGCTACTCCCCCGAATTCTACAAATCAAATCAGTCTGGGTTAGGCCCAGGCATTTGAACTTCTAACAGTCCCCATGGGTACCGATGCCCCTGGTCCCAGGACTGTGTTCTGAAAGCCTCTAGTCTAGAGGAACCAATGAAATGATTGTTTGAGGATTATTCCTCGACCATCACGAATCCTCCACCAACCTGCCTCTCTTAACTCTGAGTTTTTCTCGGTGAATTTAACAACTACCATTCATATGAAAAGTGTGCAAACAAATTAAGGCTGTGTCTTAGCAACAGATTTCTCAATAAAGCCAGAAGCTATACCAACATAGTGACAGGTGTTCCTGAATGTTGAACTCAGATGGAAAAAAGAGTTTTATTTTTTTTCCTGTTCCTTACAGGCTCTGAAAGCTGAGGTGAGTGACAAATGCCAAACCATCACCTGTGGGAATGACCACGGCCTTGCCAGGCAGTTCTTGTGGTCTCTGAAGATTCCAGTAAAGGGGATGAGACATTGTTCTGCTTGTTGCTCAAATGATATCCCTAAAAATAAATGCCTGTTAATCATAAAAAAGGTGTGTCCCTCTGAATTGTAGGGAGAAATGACAAGACAAATTATCAGGTTATTTCAGTTGAGAAAGCTTTTTCTTTCCTACTGGAAGATGTCACACATATTCTTTTCTGTAAAATTTTGTACGAGGTAAGTAGAAAGTGAGCCCAATTATGGTGCTTCAAGAGCCACAGGTTATAACTAATGATTTTATGTTGCTTATTCATGAATTGGTTCAACAAATATTTATTGTCTCCCTGCTGTGTGGCAGGAAAAATTAAAACTTGAGTATAACGTAGTACCACCCTTCATAACAATGGCAATAATAGTTACTTTACTGAAGGCTTATGATATTTCAGATACTGTGCCAAAATCTGTCTGTAGGTGATCTCATAACAAAGTAGGTACTACACCTATCTCCATTTTGTAGCTGAGAAAATTGAATTTCAGATAAAATAAATCACTTGCTCAGGCTTGCCCAAGTTTGCACTGCTGTATAGTATATAAGTATTTGAACCCCAGTTTGCACTGATCCAGACTCCATGTTTTAAAACATTTGTCATTTCTATATTGCCTCTTCCAGGAGCTGTTTTGTTGGGATTGATCCCCAAGTCAAGAAGAAATCGTTTTGCACTGAGGGACGAGTGGAGGTAGAGGCAAGTCCTGTGTTTTCTGGGAGATCAATGAGGGCAGGTAGCATGAGTCTAAGAGCATCATTCCCAACATGCTCCACGTGCCCGGCAACTTCAAGACCTTTGATGTGGTGGTCCCGGCGTCCTCTGGGGGGTCATCCCAAGATGACTGCTGCTGAGTGTGGGCTATCCAGGCACATGGAAAATGAGGAAGAGATGCCTCTGGCTCTGAGGAACCGCGACCACTCAGCATAAGACAATCAAGTGAAAAGAAAGTGAATCTTACTTAGATGCCTGCAGAAGTGGGCAGTGGCAGATCATTAATGCACTCGGATGTCTGGACATCTTCCTGAAGGTGGTGAAGAGGCCGTTAAACTGTTCAAGCAAGGAGAAGCAATGTGACCAGATCACCGGAACATGAGCATTAAAAACAGATTGAAGGGACTGAGACCAGGCATGAGAGATGACAAGGACCTTGCTTAAGGCAGCAGATGTAAGTATAGAAAGAAAGGACATTTGCTGAGGAAGTAAGGGAGTGGAATCTCCTTAAGCACTTCAGTAAAAGTGTTGGAGACTAAGTACATTCAGGGACTCAAGGAAGAAAGGGTTAAGTATAATACCAGGATTTCTAGATTAAGTGAAGAGACAGTATGATGGTGCTTTTCCCCAGGACAAGGAACAGAGGAAGAGATGCAGATTGGAAAGTTTTGTTTAAGTTTTGTTTTCCTTGAGCTGGAGTGGTTAGACTTGATCTTGCTTACCCTGGGCTACATGCATTCCCCTGAGTCTGTTTCTTCCTCAGTGAAGTGCATGGTGTGGATTCGATTGTAATTTTGAAATCAGGCTCTTCACACCTCCCTAGTACCCTTTCCAATGACTTCTTGTCTGAGCCAAATTCAAGGTTAATTTAATTCATGCAAACGTGAGTTTCCATCCCTTCATGCTCAGCAAAGAGGCTGTTCACGGCCACATTACTATGCTCCTCACATGCCTTCCCCTTCTTCCCCCTCCATTCCTTGGTCTCATTTCAATTCCTCTGTCAATTAATTGGGGTCCTTGTTCAAGAGGTTACCCGCCCCCCGCCCCCAGCTCAAACACACCTCCCCTGGCCGCTCCTGCTCCCCGCGGCTCACTCATCCCTGTGTTTGTGGCTCAGCTCTCCAGCCTGAAGCTGCTGTGTTTTCCACTCCTAATATCTGGGTCTTGTTCCTGCTTCTCAGCAATGAGACCTCTGCATTATTTATACCGCTGCCACGGGAAGATGAAGACGAGGCTGGAGCCGGGAAGAGGCACATTCTGGGGAATGTGCTGGAAACCCAAAATGGTAACGCTTCCAATTAAACCGACCAAGGCTCACAAAAGCCCTGGAGATTCTAGCTTGTGTGCAATATTTTGCAGACGGCATTCGGCCTGCACTCCTGAGTGGAGTAAACACACATCTCTATGAAGGGAATGGCATTAGCAGTATATTCAATTACTCTCTAAGAGCCCTGTTCACAAGACCGACTAAGGTTAGCCCCCGGGGCAGGTGCAGAATGGATTCTTATAACCACCTGAAAGGGGAGTTTGTGCTCTGCTCCTTTTCCTAACATGAGAGACTTTCACTAAAACTGGGCCATTGTGGGCCACAGTTCCCATGTGGCCTTAGAGAAGCAGCCTTTGCTTACAAATAAATTTTGACACCTTCCAATGGCTACTTGGAGTGAAAATTTTCACATTAAACTCAGTGGAGTGCATGACTAGCCATAGTGGGAGCCTCGATTATGTTAGGAAATACCACAGGTTTTCTGCCATCCTGGTGTTATGTATTATGATGTCCTTCCTCCCCAAATATTTCAATTACATTAAAAGTGCCCATGTAGCCCTGGCTGGGTGGCTCAGGTGGTTGGAGCACTGTCCCATACACCAAAAGGTTGTGGGTTCGATTCCCTGTCAGGGCACATGCCTAGGTTGCAGGTTCAACACCCAGTCAGGGAGTACACTGGAGGCAACGGATCGATGTATTTCTCTCACATTGACCTCTCTCTCTCTCTCCCCCCACCCCCTAAAATCTATGAACATGTCCTTGGGTGAAGACTAAAAAAAAGAGAGAGAAGGTGCAGATAAAATGAATACTGCGCACGAATACCTTCAGGCCCTTGGAGATAAGGTTTTAGGAGGGGACTTGTCATCCCTCTACCCCCTCCATTTGTACCTCTTTTAAAAGAAGCTGATTAACTAAAACCTTTTGCCAGAGGGACAGAATAAGACCAGGAAAATCATTTCAGTAGCTAAAAATTCTGTTCCATTTGGCCCCAGAGAAAGACAAAACCAAAACATGCCCGTCCCATGCATTGGCGGAAGGCAGCCCAGCTCGAGTGACTGGTAAATGGAACTCGATGAGCTCTCCACAGAGCGCCGATTCCCTTCCTGGCATGTGTTCACAGGCTGAGGAATGAGAGGATGGGGATCCACACCTCCCCTAGTTCTGAAGCCCACATGCTTTCCAGTGGCACAGAGGCCAAGGTCAGCGGCAACACGGCAGCTCCGAAGAAGCTGTTGGCTTAGCTTCCCAAGAACCTCAGAGCTTTCTTCCGGTCTCCCAGGCTGTGCGCAACCGGGCTCCAGGTGCCTGCCTCCTGGCCCGCGGGGTGAGCTGCACCAAGTGCAACTTATTCGATGCCTCCTACTGGCTAACTGCTGAGCTGTCTGCTTCTCTGGGCTTCTCTCCTTGCATGCCTCTTCTCTGGCTGGATCCAAATAGATATTATTTGGCAGCCTTTCTATTCTGTCCTGCAAAAGATGTCTTCGTTGGCTGGAACTGCATGTCTCTACAAGGTCTGCCTCATGAGGGGCAGCCCCCTTTGTCTCCGAGTTGTATTTTAAAGCTCAGGGACTTTGCTTTAATTTATTGATCCTTAATTTTCTGTATTTAGGTAGGTGTGCACCTTTGGTGAAATGCACAGATCTTGCATGCACAGATCAATGAGTTTTGGTGTAACTGACTCTTTAATCAAAATGTAGAACAGCATTTCCACTGACCTGGAAAGTTCCCTCCAGGCCCCAATTATTCAATCTCTTCCAGAGGCGAACCCTGTTTTGAATTTCTATCTTCACAGATTTCCTGATCTTGAACTTTACAGGTGGAGTTTGTCCTCTTTAGCAACGAGCACATTTCACTCAGTATGTTTCTGAAACTCATCCACGCTGTTGGGTACATCAGCACTTTCCTGTTGAGGGTGTCATTTTATTTTTTATTGTTCACTAGTATTCCAGTGTACAAACACATCAATATTGACTATGTTTCTGAGCTTTTGGATCCAACACCTGGAGCAGCTTTCCTGAGCCTCTAACAAACAGGAGAGACAGAAAATTGGGGTTCAAGAGAATGGGAAAGGGACCATGAGGTCACTGTGATGTCAGATGAATCTCTCCCACCAGCTAACAAAAAGCTTCCTTTCCTTTATCCCATCCAGTGACCCTGAGTGTAGAAAACTTGCCACAACTCCAGTTTCACAAGGCGGAAGATCAAGAGCTCCCTGTCTGACCTATGGGCCCTCTGAGCAAGGTGTAATTCTCAGCCTTACTATAATAAAAGCCAAGCAAAACTCTTATAGGTCCTCCAAGTCCAGCTCAAATGGCACCTCTAGTCTCTAGATTTTCCATAACCTTTAAGGAAAATGACTCAACAACTCATATAAGTCTTTGTTACAGTTTTTACCATTTGCACTCATTGGTTTATTTGCAGGCAGAACCCTGCTTTCTTACCAAAGTAAACTGTGGACTCCTCGAAGAAAAGGACAAGCTTTTTAAAATTAAAAATCGGATTTGCACCCCTGAGACCCAGCACACTGATTACACACACATGGTGTAAGTGAACGGACAGATGGATGCCCATCCAGATGGTGAGCGGATAGGTGAATGGATGGATAGATGGGTAGGCGGGAGGATAAATGGATGGATGGAGGGGTGGATGGATGAATAAAAGAATAGATGAATATTGTCATATTGCTTATCACCTGGTCTTTGGCACCCTCTCTCACATTCTCATTGGTCCTGGGGTTTATATTATTCTGCCCACCTGTAGACCAACGCCTGAGTACCAACTACGTGGATCCACCAAGCTACCAGAAGTGGCTTCCCAGTGCTTCAGGAGACACTTTGCTAAGAGTCAGAGGCTAGGTAGGGTCATAGTTCATCTGCAACCATGTAGCCCAAAAGTCAACCCTGGCAGAGCGGAGATCTTCCCGGAACAGAGCAGGCCTGAGCATGGGACGAGAGGCAGGGTCCTGCTGTCACCAGGCAGCTGATGAAACACAGCCCGTCAGCAACGAAGAGGTGATGCCGAGCCCAGTGGAGAATCTGTAACGCTGTGAATGGCATTTAGTACTCCGCTGCTTCTCGCCCACCTCTCAGATGGCCCCAGCAGGAAACAAGTCTGTGGCTGTCATGTTTACAGCTAATTAATGTTTATTTATATTTTTACACAGGACTTTCACCCGTCACACTTTAAAATAAACGTTCTGCTCTTCCATGAGGGGCTGTCAGAGCTGAGAAGAATCCTGTTTGTGATGAGCTGAACGTGTATGTGTTTATACGCATGTCTAGTGACAACCTCTTTCCCCGCAAACCTCTGTCTCCTCCCAGAGGCTAAGGCTTGCTCCTCAGAGAACACAGCTCTCCGGGCCCTGGCTGCAAGGTTGGTGCTCTGCTCTGCGGGCCATGAACTCGCTTCTGAAGGGGAGACCACAGAGACTGCAGTACCTCCTTGGACGGGAGGGTGAGGGGCTACACAATTTGACCAAGTGTAGAACAAGGATTCTTCAGGCAAAAGGATGTGCTTTGCTCTCTTTGCAATGAACAGTTGACTAGACAAGTTGGAAGTGTTCAAACTCTACGAATTCCAAAGACAGGTCTGGTTCCTGACTGGTCCCTGGGAGAGCACCTTGACATCCTTAAACTGTTCTGCTGGATGACAGTGTCTTTACCTGGCTGGGGCCTTGGACCATGAACGATGGTTGACATTGACTTGTGATTTCTGGTGGGGGTCTTGGACCACAAAGCATCTGTTTGACTCTGAAGGGGCTGGAACCAAGAAACTAAGATGAGCCACATGGAATGTGTACAAACTCATCCCCGATAAAGATCCAGCCACCAAAGCTGCTCTTAGTGGGCTTCTGGGATTGGCCCTCTCTATACGTCATCACATGTCACTGCCAGAGAGGTAAGTACTGTCCACCAAGTTGCTGGGAGCAAATGCCTGGAGACAAGCATGCCTTTCACCATTGCTAACTTTAATTTGTATCCTTTCACTGTAATAAATGGTAATCATGAGCACAACCGCTATTGTGAGTTCTGTGAGTCCTTCCAGGAAATCTCTGGACCTGAGGAGAGTCTTGGGGACCCCCCACATCCCCCATCAGAGAGTAAGTGCTGAAGAAAGACAGGGTTGTAGGAAAGAAAAACAGGTCAGCCCTGAATCCCAACTCAAGGGAAAATCCCTTGACCTCTTAATCATTTTGAGATTTAAATAACATCCTATATTAGATATTGATCCATTGTTTCCATAGATACTCACTGAACTTGCCACATTGCATAGGATGAAAACACGGTTAATAGTAAAGATGACTGGGTTGGCTCACCGGTGAGCTTTGCCACGCCCCTTTAAGTTCCTTTGGTTAGATGTGCACTGAAAATTCGGGCGTAGGGCCCTCTACAATTTTGCAGATATGCTCACAGTTTGTAGTCAATAAATGATGGTTTTCCTACCATCATTTGGCTACCATTCCCTCCTTTCTTATCTTGAACCTAAGCCTCTGGTTTCAAATAGTTTGTTCTTCATACATTGCACAGTTGCTATATAAGCTTGGGAGAAAAACTAATGTATGAAATATGCCTGGGACATTGCCAGAATCATCTTCAGAATTTAATAAGACATCCCTCCTGATGTTTTAACCAAACACACGTGGGTGTGAGACCAGCCTGTTCCATGTCTCCACCCCTCCTGCCAGTCTCGATGTCGCTTCTGCTATACATTCTTAGTTATAAGACTTCCGTTCAGCTGGCCTTCAGGAGGTTCTCCACGACGGTTGTTCTGTGGTTGAGTTGTAATTCTGATGTGGTCGTGGGAGGAGGTGAGGACAGCATTTACCTACCCTACCCCCTTGACCGGAAGCCTCACTGATCAGACTTGATCCAATGGGTTGCCTTTCCTGTGGGTTAAATTGTGTCCCTCCTCCTCACAATGCTGCTGAAGCTCTCACACCCAGTGCCTGTGAAAGCGACCTTATTTGGAAATAGGGCCTTTGTGCATGTAATCAAATCAAGATGGGACCTTACCAAATTAGAGTGGGCACTAACCCAATGACGTCTGTCCTTGTGAAAAGAGGAACATTTATACACAGACACGTACAGGGGAAGAGGCAGTAAAGCATTCTTTCCTGGAGCCTGCAGGGAGATCATGGCCTGCTGACACCTTATTTTCAGCTTTCTAGACTTCAGAAATGTGAGAGAACGTTTCTGTTCTTTTAAGACCCCTGGTTTGTGGTGCCATTTTATGGCAGCCGTAGGATATGACTGCAACCTCCTTGAGAGCTGGGCACACACAGGTCTTTGGCTTATGTTTGGTTTTCTTGCTTTAACAAAGGTGGAAGGAACCAGCCAAGGACATGGAGGCAGAAGGAAGTGACTCACCACAGGACGGCGGCCGATGCTGTTCAAGTAGTAGAGCAGGCCTTTGGCGTGGTAAATGGTGGGCTGGAGCTGAGCGCTGGGAGCGAGCCACTGTCTGTTCAGATCCTCCCCTCGCAGCGAGCATCTGTGGCTGCAGGAACAAATGACATGCAAATAAACACTCGCTTAGAAGAAAAGAACTTGAAAAAATTAAGATCAACAAGAAACCCAAGTAAACCAAGGAAGCCAACTTCCCTATGACCTCTGCCCAGTTGGCATCAACGGCAGGTGTTCCAGAGGCTTCAAATCTGTCCTTTACACTCCCGAAGAGTTGTGATTATGCTCGCAGCCCCCGAAAGAACAGGAAACCATTTTTAACTTGCCATTGGGTTATCAAAGTGTTAAGATGAAGTCTGATAGGCTCTGTGGTTTCCCTGACCCCCAGGCCAATCCCATTCTGATCCGACGTGTGGCAAGAGCATCCAGAGAGATTTGTGATCTGTCTAGACAGATAACTATCTTTTTTAGAAAGGGGGGAAGGGAAGGAGAAACAGAGGGAGAGAAACATTAATATGTGGTTGCCTCTCACATGCCGCAACCCAGGCGTGTGCCCTGACTGGGAACCGAACCAGCAACCCTTTAGGCTTGCAGGCTGACATGCAATCCACTGAGCCACACCAGCCGGGGCTGTTTTTACAACTCTTCTCTTCCCTGTTCAACCATGAGCTTCCTGGAGAAAGGAATAGTTTCTTTGTTCCCATCACAACCCTTATATACTGAATGTGTCAGAGCTGGTATCCAGTAAATAATCTGGAATAAATAAATACATTAGCATTTATATGTAGACTCAGATTCATTTTCTGATTTTTTTTAAACACCTTTTTCAATAAATCTTGGAGGTGGAAGGAAAAAAAGTTCAGCCTCTTCCTTTTACCACCTTTTTCATCCTCATGTTTCTGAAATTACCTTTAAATATTAGTTTCCTGCTGCTTGTCAGCTCTATAAATGGAAAAATATTTAGATTAATCATCAATCACAATTTTACCATTAAAATATTTTGACTTGAGGAAAAAGCAGGGCTTTGAGCATCTTCCTCTCTGACTTCTTTTCCTGTTCTTTTCTTGCTTTACCCCCCTCTTCCTCCTTTTAATAGCAGTGACATCTAGAAACAGTGTATCTGTTCTGCTTGGAGCCTAGGGACGCAGGTAAAATTCGACGCAGACCTTGAATGCAGACAGGCGCAGCGAGACACAGGCGTCCCAGGCCTGCTCCTGAGCGTAACTGCTGAGTTTCAACAAATTCTTCTCCCAAATCCAGGTACTTGCAGGCACAACCTCCAAACATCTCCCGGCTCTTTGAAATGCTCTGTTTCTCCTTGCCTTCGTCTGGATTTGCACCAAAACTGGGCACGCGTTTTTCTTTGTAACATTGGAAGTGATGAAATCAGTTGAGGTCCCTTCAAAGCATGCACTGGCGTCAAAGAGAACGCCGGCATTACATGGGCCTGGGGCTGGCCGCTCCACGCCGCCCCTGCTGACCTCTTCTCCCCCTGCGCTCCCTGCCGGACAAGGTCAGGGCAGTGTCCACATGGCAGAAATACCATCCCGGGTCTCAAGTTCCCAAAATAAAAAATGAAGTCTTGTGCTGCGATCAGAATAAGCCCGAGTTTTGTTAAAAGATCTAGTCCCAACTCAGCTGTCATTAGGGATGGGATGTGGGAACTCTTCTTTGTTTGTTTTGTTTTTAATCTTCACTGGAGAATGTGTTTATAGATTTTGGAAAGAGAGGAAAGGAGAGAGAGAGAAACATCGATGTGATGAGAAACATCGATCAGTTGCCTCCCATACACACCGCAACCAGGGATCAAACCCACAACCTAGGTAAAAGCCCTGACTGGGAATCAAACCCACAACTTTTTGGTGCATGGGACGATGCTTCAACCAAATGAGCTACCCAGCCAGGGCTGTGGAGACGCTTTGAAAGTTAATATTCTCATAGGTGAAAAAACAGAGGTTTGCTTTACCTGCCTTCCAAGGATCGTTGCGAGGATCAAATGAAATGTTACTTTCAATCTCTCCAGGCAGAAATACCTACACAGCCCTCCATCTGCCCGCGTCCACATCCATGTCACATCCACACCTGTATCCCAGGTGCACCCAGCGGTATCTGTAGCCATGTCTCCACCCATATTCATAATGCTCAGTAGTAGAGCGTAGTTTTGCTTGGACTACACTCACTGGTTCCGTATTTCACCCTGGTTATTTTCCTTATGAAGAATAACCATGGAGCTATCTGCTGGTTGATTGAAAGGGAGAAAAGCCTTGACTAGGAACCCAGATGAGGGGCTGTGTTCAGTTTTAAGTGCCACTTGACTTGAGGACAGTTAAGAGTGAAGTGATGGAACCAGAAAATGGGAAAAGAAATCATCTAAAAAACGGCAAAGGAATAACCAATATAAACTGTTGACTGGATTTAGGGCCATTAAACAGTGCAAACAGAAGGATGGAATCAAAGGGTACCTAAGAAGTTGAATTTGGAGAGAAAATGGGCCAATAGGAGACTTAAGGAAGCTGTTAGTTTGAGGTAAATTGTGCTTGCTTTGCAATCCTCAGGTTCACAGAGGCTGTGAGGATTGGGGAAGCTCAGATGCTTGTACTTGCGTTCAGGGCTTGACGTGTGGCCAGGGTTTTTAGAGTGTGTGCCTGTGGACTTGTAGATTATTATAATATGTGCTATACCTACCTTGAG
Source organism: Pteronotus mesoamericanus (assembly GCF_021234165.1). Lineage (NCBI taxonomy): Eukaryota > Metazoa > Chordata > Mammalia > Chiroptera > Mormoopidae > Pteronotus > Pteronotus mesoamericanus. Next base: position 334,673 of record NW_026555043.1, read on the forward strand.
TCCTTTTCTCATTAAAGTGAATTCGTTTGCTTCCAAACTCCAAATCCACTTGCCATTGTATGTCAGTAATATCAGACATGCACGCAGCCAAAGGAACTGCCGCTGCTCTTCCCAGGGGTTTGTTTTAAGCATTGGAAGACACAACGCACCCCATCTTGTTATCCACTGTAGCATTTCTGAAATGACAGCTGCTCCCTCTATGTGAGGAGAATTAGCAGATGGGCAGCTATGACTAGCTGGCAATAAATTCAGTGCCTCTAATTTCTGCAAAAGAGGTCATCCTTCAAATAGTTTGAAGTCCTGCTTTGCTTATAAAAAATATACAATGGCAAGTATTGCTATTTTTCCCCACTGAAAATTGCAACCTTACAGGGGAGAGGAACACACTCCCTTTCAGTTTTTATAGGTGACATCCTTTAGTCATCATTTTTTTAAGCTTTAATTTAACTAGTCCACCTTAAGACAAAGCTTCCATGCACGATGCTGTGCAGGACCAGTTACCTGGTTTGCCCAGCAATGTTGCAGTTTTAGCCCTGAAATCCCTCCACTCCAAGAAACCCCCAGCGCCTGGCAAACTGAGATGGTGCGTCCCCACAATGTCCGGTTCCAAATTCTAGGAATCCCACATCCCACGTCCCAAGGGAGGAATCCTGACTCGAACTGAGCCTGATTGTTCCACACTGACTCTGAATGTTTCAGATGGGGCACGTGCCCTCCCCCGGCCTCACTCCCTCGTTTAACCTCTGGTTGCTTCGCTGCTACACACGATATTACCTGCTGCGCTTGTTAGGCATTTGCAGACCACGTCTAAAAAGTCTCTGGGCATTAAACTTTCAGTTCTTGGTAGAACACACTCCTTTCCTTAAAAATAAAATAAAAAAATCAAAAAAGAGGCTTCTGATCTCCCCAAAATATAATTTCATGACCAAACAAAAGCATCTCAGCAGAAATTATCTAACAGTCACTTTCTAAAAGAGACTCCATAAAGCTGCAGTTGGACAACAAAATGATTCAAAAATCTACCATTCATCCGTGACTGATAAATGGAGACACAGAGGCCATCAGACTGAACCAAGGGTGCGAGGCTTGGACATACCAGCGGCCCCAGCTCCAGGGTCTAAAGACAGGCAGTGTGTTTGAGATTTAGCAAGTGGCCTCCCCATTCACTGCACATCTTCGGCCCAGGAGGCAGCACAGATGCAGGGGAAGACTGTCGATAAAGGCGGAAGGTGCCCTGAAGCCGCAGGACATGACAGAACAGCATGGCGCACCGTCGGCAGACAATGCACCCAGAGCTTCCTCATAAGCATTGCTTGGGTGGAGAAAGGGAGGAACGGGAAAAAAAGGAAAGCTCTTTCATCTTAAGGCCACAGTTGCAAAGCTCAAAACAATCGGGGCTACCAGGGTCACAGTATTAGGATTTTTTTTTTTTTTGTCACTTATGATGTTGAGAGAGTCGATAGCCTAAAGGTCAGGGGGAGAGAAGAGACCAACCCAAGTGTTCTGCAACCATGGAAGCAGTAGATGGACCTGGAGAATATTATGCTAAGTGAAATAACCAAGTCATAAAAAGACAAGTACCCAATTTCACTTATATGTGGAATCTAATGAACAAAACAAACTAATGAACAAAAGAAACTTACAAATGAAATAGAGACAAGACTCACAGATGCAGAAAGCAGACTGACAGCTGTCAGAGGGGAGGAGGAGGGGATAGAAGAGGGGGAAGAGGAGAGTGGGCTGGGTGAAAAAGGTGAAGGGGTTAAGCAAAAAAAAATCATCACAGATACAAAGAACAATATGGTGATTATCGGAGGGAAAGGGAGTGGGGGAGGCAGGAGAGGGTAAATGGGGGGTAAATGGTGATGGGAGGGGACTTGACCTGGGGTGGCAAACACATAATACAATAGACAGATGATGTGTTAGAGAATTGTACACCTGAAGCCTATATAATTTTCTTAACCAATGTTGCCCCAATGAATTCAATAAAAATACAGGCATGAAGGAAAATAAAAACGTTATCATTTGGCAAAGAGCACAGTAATTGCTGCAAACCACCATCAGTGGATGCTAAAATTAGTGGGTGAAGGTATGATGAGTGGCAAAATATTGATATTGCTTTGAGTATCTCCCCACAAGATGCTTACTAATTCCTCAGGGGAAAACAGTAACTCTGTGGGGAAGAAGCCTGGTAGATACCACCTTCGCCATGAGACCAAAGTCAGCAGCACCATTAGAGAGACGGAGCAACAGTGTGCGCACCGATACGGTGAACTGAGAAGGGTGCAGTATCGCCTGTGTTTCGTGGTGCTCTTGGCAAAAACACATCTGGATTGAACCACGAAGATACATTCGACTGATCCCAGGTAAGGTACATTCTCCACATAGCAGGCTAATACTCATCAAACACCTCAGGATCAAGAAAAACAAACCAACAAACAAGAAGACTGAGGAACTCTTTTAGACCGGAGGAAACTGAGAAGGCATGACTACCAAATAAATGCATTGTCGTGAATCTGGAAAAAAAAAAGATCACTGGCACCGTTGGTGAAATCTGAATAATGTCTGTAGAGTAATTAATACCAGTGTGTTAATATTAATTTCTTGGTTTTGATCATTATAATACAGATATGTAAGATGTTAACATTTGGGGAAGCTAAGTCAAAGAGATACAGAAGTTTTTTTACAATTACCACAACTTTTTGACACATAAATTATTTCAAAATAAACACACAATTTTTACAAGATACAATTTTAAATGGAAAAATCTCTGTAACTCATGAAAGAACAACAAGAAAGAATAAGAAAAACTCAGAAATGATGTGATAACTCAATAAATGATTGGAAAAAGAAATCATCCTTTAGTTAATGAAACCTGGGCTAGAACAACTCAAGAGTGAATAAATACAACAAATAATCACTCAAGAGAAAAATGTTAAAAAAAATTTTTTTTTAATCTTAAGGAAATAACACAGATAAAAAGGATTCAAGAGCAAGTGACAAATATTGATAGGCAAACAACTTCCAAAATACTAATAAAGAAAGGAAAACAAAGCCAAAGATCAGAATGAATGCTAAAACCAATATATAAGTAAACTCATACAATATTCAAGTATCTCAAAGCTACATATTGAAATAGTTATGTATCTGAGAATATTGATCCAGAACAACCAACACTGAGACATGACCTAGTAATATCAGTGGATTTTAAAGAAAAAAAAAAAAACTTACTGGGAATCTAGGCAATAAAATCATGACTTAAAAAAGAATAATTATATATATATATATATATATATATATATATATATATATATATATATAGGATAGCAATACTTCCAATGACAAAATAATAGTGCTATTCAAGGTATTAAATAAGACATTGAAAGTAAGAAAATACCTAGACAAAGATTTTGTATTCAGCAAAACTGACCTCCAAATACAAACAGGGATGGACACATTGTTATCCATATTCAATAACCCAGGAAATAACATTCCCATGTGCCTAGCCTTAGAAATACATGACCAGAGAGATATGGACATTTTCTTTTTTTTAACCTGAGGAATCTGTGCCACGGAATCTACCTTACATTATCATCATAGTTCTCTCCACCAGACGGTCAGTCCTTCAAAGTAAGATTATGTCTTGTTCCCTCTTGGAGTCCACAGACCCTGGGAGAGCACCTAGCCTGCAGAAACTATGTCATAAATGTAGAGTAACATCCATAAAATGCCATTCAATTAGGTCATTTTAGATGGCCTAATGACGTGAACTCCATAAATGTTTATTAAATCAAAATCCACTGCAAAGCAACAGTTTTTAGACCTTCCAATGTTTTCTGACACCACAAAAGCAGAAACGCATCATTCTCAGGGTTTATGCTTCTCTTTGCGGTCATGTCTGTGACGTAAAATAAAATGCATAATTATTCTATTTCATTAACTATTGACCGATTCTATCGCCATGTGACAAACGAATGAGGTTCATTTTGATCTTTTTGGGTCAGGCCAGACGCCTGTGAAAAAGCTACACCTACTCTTCCCACCGCCGTCACTCTCCTTGCCATCAGCACCCCAGATTTCACTCGTGGGGCCCTTCTTTTGTGCCAGTCTTTTGTTAACAGCTTACACGTATCATCTCCATTCGTCCTCACAATAATCACATAGACATCTGTCATTGTAATGCCCAATTTTCAGATGAGGGATTAGAGGTTTAGGGAGGTTAACTAATCTGTTTAAGGACACACAGGTAGACTGGCTTCCGAGTCTAGAGTAACTAAGTCACAGCTACTTATATGATGCCCCGAAGTCTTCACCACCACATCAGCCAATCAGTCCAATGTACTCAAGGGGTGAAGGCCGGGGAAGACACCTCCGGAAATGGAGACCTCTGCCGCCCACTGGGACACAAACCGGTGTGTCTTAGCTTCTGTCTGATTTGCACATTGAACTTGGAGTCAGGCTTTGTTTAAAGAGAGAATTCCACTGCTTAATATTTTAATAATTGATGGCTTGTGAGTCTAATGCCATGACTTGATCACTAGCCTTAGAAATCTTCTGACATCTTATTCTCCAGTTTTCTCACATGTAAAATTAATACTCTCCTTCACACTTGACAAGTTATAAGGCATAAAATTACATTCAAAAGACAGAAGTAGTACATCAAAAGATATATTATTGATTAATTCACCAAATATATATTGGTACCACAACCACTATATGTCAGATACTGTTCTTATTCTGAGTAACACAGCAGTGAACAAGCCCTACTAGAAACTTCCACTCTGGGGATCATCATCAAGCGGCTCAAGGCAAACACTGTGTCCATGTTATCCTGCTAAATTCTCTGTGCCAACCCAGCAACGCAACCAGTGGGTGATAGGTAACTAATTCAACGTTATCTAAGGGATACAAAAAACCCAACTCCCCATTCTCCTGCTGTCAGAATATTTCTTCCCTGGGCAGCCAATATCTAAATTAAAACTGCGACTTCCTTTTTTCACTCTTAATTCAACAGATTTAATTACAGGATATTGCTGTTTCTTGGTCATCAGCAGGTCTGTGTGCTGCTGCACTCTGTTTTGGATTAAAAGTCACTGTAGTTTCCTTGTCAGAAAGAAACTTTTGATTAAAAAAAAATTCCATGCAAAGCTCACATTCATTAACAATGAGAAACACAAAATTGCTTCTTTATAATGTGGCAATGGGAGCTCCATTCTCTGCTCCCTGGCAGAAGGGTTGACGAAGCAGCTTACAAGCAGAGATCTCCCAAAGAAATGCATGAAGGCCCTTTAGTGACCATAAGACTAAATCACAGCCTGTGTTTCTCTTCTAGAATGAGAACTCACAGCTCTTTATTTGTTCCCCTTTTCTATGCTTCAGAGTCGTCTTTCCTATCAGGGTAATTTTTCCTCATGGACCAGAAAGCAGGTCAGATATTTACGTCACCCTTTTGAGCACATCAAGCCAAGAGGTATCTCTCTAGAATAACAACTCTCCCCTTTCCCGCAAACCAGCGAAGGCAGCAAAGACAGGACTGTCTGCTTCCTCCACCAGACTGCAGGGGGTTTTCCTCTGGTGCACAATATAATCCAGTTGCGAACACAGATGTGGAGAAATGCTTCTGCTGCTGGGGGTTTTCAGTAGCTGGGAAACATTCACTCCGTCCCCTGAAAGCGGTCCTGACTTCCAGCACCGCGCTAACTAACAGGAGGGACAGAAGTATCGCGAACTCCGGAGTGCCTTTTCCTTGAGGTAGGAAAAAGTGGGAAGACAAGAGTGGTAACACTTCCAGTGCGGAAGAGAAAATCAGGAAACACATTGAATTTTAGTCTTGGTTTTCACACTTGCTATCTTGTGATCTTAGGCAAATTCCTTAATTTTGCTTGGCTCAGAGCTGTCATTGGTTTATTTAAAAAAAAAAAAAAAATCAGAAGACATGATCTGTATCCAAGGTCCCTTTATATCCTTTTTTAAAAAATGCATAGTTCTAGATAGACTTCCAAAAGAAAAGAGGAAGAGAGAGAGACACACACAAGAGCAGAGGAAGATAAGGAAGTGGGCTATGCACTTTTATTCACTGAAACACAGATTCATAAGGAAGAAAATTACCCAAGATGTATCACCTCATTTCTAAACGGCACTCATTGACTCCTCACTGGTTGTCTCATCTCCTATTTCTCATAATGTTTCTCTCTCAATGTGACATAATTCCAAAATAATATTAAAATCCTTCCAATGGCTTCTCATTACCTAAAGAAGATGTGTGAACTACCCTGGCTGACGTTCCCAGTCTTCGGCAAGCTGGGCTCAGCTCCCCAGCGCAACCTAACCTCTTACCACTGCACGAATCCACTGCTACAAGCAAGCCAGATTTCCTGGTTGTTTCCAAATTCTCTCAGCGGCTGATGGAACCACATCTGAAATGCCATCCTCTTTTTCCCTCTTTCTTAGTGTACTCAATTTTCAGAAAACTTCTCAAGCTCTTCCCCTTTTAGGAGACTTTAGGTGACTACTCCAATCCATAGCAAAGCTCACAGTCACCAAAGTCATGCTGTGTGCATTCAAGTCTGGTTCTACCACTTACTATGTGACTTAGGCCAAATTACTTAACTTCAGCAAATTTAATATCAGATGAGGACTACTTCTGCCTCGCAATTTCTACCTATAGGCAATACTGGTATCTAACTCACAGGATTTTGTTTCTTCGTTTCTTAGGATTAAGTGACATAGTACCCTGAAGGCACTTAGCAAAATGCTTGTACATAATCAATGATCAATAAATGTCTAGATTTTTTAAAAGTAATTCTTCATTGCATCCACATTTGCACCATCATCAAATACTATTCTGAGTTTTCATGTAACTAAACTACATATTTAAATTATAAATCACTCGAGGGTAAACTAATTTTGTATGTTCATTGAATCTGCTTCCATCCTTAGCACCATGCTCTGCATTCAATGGTTCTCAATAACTCCTCATTCAAAAGCTTAGAGACAAGTTAGACTATCAATACACGGCCATTCTCCTTTTCTGAGACTGTCAGTAAAGCATAAGAAGGAAATTAAAATGAGACAGTGAAAAGCTATGCTCATCATTTATCCCTCAAATCAGTGTCCATTTCACATCTGAGGAAACTGCAGTTCAAGGGCCATGGCACTATGCACAGTCACGTATTTCAAGCAAGAATTTGAACTCCAGTTTTTCACCAAACTGAAAACAGGAGGCCTGGGGGAAGCCTGAGAATTTCTTTCCCTAAAACATGACATTCTAATATGTTCTTTTTTCCTGAGCACTTGTCCTCATTCTCTCTTGACATACTCCATGCCATTTTCTTGTAGGAAAGGTTTTGTGTTGGCTTGAATCTTATCACTCTCCTCTGTCACCCATATGTATTGTTTGGCTGAATCTCTCTCTCACACACACACGATTGCAGGAAATTGAAAAGGCAAACGAACAATTTAGTAGGCATGATGAACAAAGGAGAGAGCACCAACTACTTCTCTCCATTCTCAGGAAATGCCCCCCGTCCCATTCCTTGGGTTGCTCAGGCCAACTATCTTACAGTCACCTTTGACGCTTCCTTAATTCACACCCTAATCTCATTCCCCAGCAAACCGTGCAGACACTGCCTTCAATATATATATACTAGAAACCAACTGCAGCTCACCGTCTTCTCCCAAGCACCCTGCCCACGCCGCCAGCCCCCCTCACATGGGTCTGCAAGGGCCTTCTACCTGCTTCCGCTCCTGACCACCTGCACCATCTGTCTTATGGTCCATTGTGCCCACAATAGCCCGAGGTTTTTGTCAGTTTTCTGCTCAAAATTCTTCCAGCGGCATTCTGAATTGCCTCCATCCCAGAAGGCTTTGCTCTCTTCTTCTGTGTCACTTCACGCAGCCCCCTCTAGCTTCTTTGTGCTGCAGGCACCTGCTACCCTCAGCACCGTTGCCTTTCCAGTTCCGTCTACCTGACAGTCTTTTCTCCCAGCTGCCCAGTGGTTTTCCTTTCAGGCTCGTGCTTCTGTGTCATCATGTCAGGGAGAATCTCCTCCCCATAAACCATCCAGCCCCGTTGCCCTCTGTTCTCTTGCTTATTGTATTTTCTTCATCACAATTAAAACCATCTGCCATTCTAGTATGTGACCATTCTTAGCATAGTTAATGTTGTATCTTTCTACCAGAGTACAGACTCAGTGAGACAAGGGCCTTATGTAATGGGCTCAAACCCTGCATCCTTAGCAGCAAGAGCAACTGCGGACAGACAGCAGGGACTGCATCAATAGATGAAGGAAGGAAGGAGTCAATGAATTCTCCAGTCTCTAGTTCCTGGGCAGCATATTTGTACGGTCGAAGTCTATTTTCCTTTCAGGATCGGTGCAGTTGGGTATGGATGTGGTATCAACGGTTCCCCCCGGAAACAGACTCCATCTTTTTACTAAAGGAGAAGGTCAGTCCTTTGCCAGGGTCTGGCTCCCTCCAAGGTACGGCACAGAAAGTCTGACATTCACTCCCCTTTAGTTTATTTCCACCATGACCCAGAAGAATGTCAGATGGGTTTACCACTAGTAACTTGGTGCATCCTTTTATTCAGGAAGTTATTTTAGCAATATGAAAAATCAAAACATCCTTCCAGCCACATCTCACGAATCAGAAAAAATAGTTGTCTTTGAAATACTGCATATTTTATGCTAAAATGTACACTTCAAGCTGAACATAATTAATATAACTTTTACATCTCTACCAAAGAGAATAACTGTCAACATAATATTTCACCAAAAAAACTCTCCTGTAGAAGGTAATATGTGCTTTCTCTCTTCCTTGAAGGTGAGAAAATCTCAAATTAAACCTTGGGAAATAAAATGTTTAGTGTTTATTTGTTCGACACCAAGACAAGCAGCAGCCCTGTAGACCCGCTGGCCGCACCCCCGCCCCCGCCACGGACCCAGACTGAGTCACCGCAGCCCTGACGAAGGTGTTGTTTTCTCCCTTCCCTCTGTCATCGAGTCTGAATTTACATTTTACTGGGCTCTGACAGAGACTGCGTAGCAGATGGCAACTGAAATCTAATTAATGATGTCTTCCAAGTTGTGTCAAGATTCTTCTGCGAGGTTGCGTTGTTGAAAAGCCACCGATGAGTGTTAGCTCTGTTCCCTGATGGGAAGCCATGGAACAGTAGCCCTGGTTTTTGTTTTCTCTAATGCAGAACTTGCCCCATGGAAAGAGCCTTTTTCTCTGGGAAATTTGTTCAAAACAATCACAGGCAGAACATCACGGCTGTCGGAGGTAGGAAACAGCAGGTGGGCAAACAATGGACTAATCACAATTTAAAACTAAAAGCTGGGGTGGAGGCAGGGGCGGAATGGGGACGTACCCATAGGAGGATTAGAAAAGCTCCAACCTATCTCTGGCAACATACACTCACTACGCAGTGTGCACGCTCAGGAGGGCCCTGGGTGGGGTCTGGGTTCCCGCCTGCACTCGCTGTGAGGGAAGGAAGGCGAAGGCGGAGCTGTGAACTGCCTGACTGGTACACCTCACCCTCCCACCTCTAGGCAGAGGCTCTGGGGCTTACTCATTCCAGCAACTAAGAAAACCTCCGTCTAACAGTTAGATGGCCACAGGCTGGCCCTGCAGACACTTCAGTGGCCACACGTGATACATCTATAGACTTTGCAGAATTAGTTCCACAAAGTTAATAAGCAAACAACAACAAATAAGGGAAGAACCCAATTTCCATAACTGTAACATTACGTCATTTGAAATTTCCAGTTGCCAGAAAAAATTATGAGACATGCAAAAAACAAGAAAGCATGGTCTGTATATTGGAAATAAAGCAAGTAATAAAAACTATCCATGTGAAAGCCCAGATACTGAACTGAGTGACAAAGATTTAAATTAGTTATTGTAAATATATTTAAAGAACTAAAGAAATCTACACCTAAGGAACTAAAGGAAAGCAGGAAAACCATGTCTCAACAAATAGTTATCAGTAAAGAAATTATGTAAGAGAACCAAATAGAAATTTGAGAGTTGAAAAATACAATCGCTGAAATGAAAAATTCACTAGACGTACTCAACAGATGTGAACAGAGGAAATACTCAGTGAGCATCCAACTGCAGGACAGATACCTCCAAGTCTGCACCTAGATACATCATACTCAAATGCCAAAGGTCAAGGGAATTTAGAAAGCAGCAAGAGAGAAAGAATTAATCCTACACAAGAGATCCGCAATGAGATTAACAGCTGATTTCTCAATAGAAACAATAAAGTCATAACAACGATACATTTAAACACATCTAACAGATGAAATACATTGCAGAACTACATTAATTTTATATTTTTTTTCTATTTGTTTCTTTAGGGCCTTGCTTAAATTAATTCAAGGGTTTTGACCCGTTCTCCACTTTCTTGCCCTGCGTGTAACTCTCCAACTGCCTTTCTCAGCAGTTGGTCATTACATGTAGGTTAGATCCCTAAAATCTAACGATGGTCAGGAACCCACGAGACAAGGGCAAAGCCTTCCCCCACTAACCTACGCAGCAAAAAGGGACTTCCAGGGCTTTTACCAGCAGCTGGCCCCAGGAGGCTCTTCAGCCCCACCTGCGTGGTAGATGTTGAACTGTCTGTTCCCTTTCCTCAGCTCCCCATTGTACCTGCCAAGGCAGCATGACCACAAACCCCGCGATTACTCAGATTATTCATAGCTGACATAAAAATAGCTCAGAGTGGTGACTGAGGAGCTCTTTAGATACCCAGGGGACTCACACCTGAAAAGCTGCTCGGTACTGGCTGATGCCACCCTGACGCTACGGTGTGATGTTATGATGTTAATTAATTTGATCTCTCTGAAGGGGACGCGTCCCCCCCACAACTCTGTCGTTTACACAGCAATTGAATGTTTCTGCTGCTGACTGGAAACTTGCACCTTCCTGCTGCTAACCAGGTCATGGCTTTCGCTGAACACTTTGTTGGCAGTTTAAGATGGCAGAATGATTTATTTACAACTTTAGCTTCCTCTAGTGCATTTAAAATGCATACTTCCTACCGGCTAAATCCAAGTTTAAAGCCTCATTCTGGACCAGTGGAGAACTGAACTGTAATACCGATTAGGGGAGGTTGCACTGCCTTCCACATTTGACATTTTAAAATAAATGGAGTTCCATTCGATGTATGTTCCCGTTCCTACTTTTTAGTCTGAATCAGCACTTTTTCTGAAGCTCCCACCCGGCAATCCTGCTCTGGGACTGTTCTCCTCAATTTTTAAAACCTTCCCTTGTGTAATCACAGCTTCTCTGTTTTTATTCACTTTGTTCTAAATTATACGTATAGCTGCAGCTCCCCCCCCCCCCCCGCAAAAAGAATAACTCCCACAGAACAACAACAACACAGGCCCCGGCTTCTTTTAGGATAAATCAGACGGTGCTCACAACGAACGATGGTGCATCTTTCTAGGCAAAAAGGGTCATTGCTCCTTTTGCTGACCACTGTTGGTTATGAGCTATTCAAGGGTGAGCATTTCTAGGGAGGTCCTGTACCTGTGCCTCACCACCTGTACTAAGCCACAGTGTTGTTTTCTGCACAGAAGGAGGAAGACTGGAGACCTCTTCACCCTCTCCATGTAATGTATTAGAGGAGAGAAGCTCAAAGCTGGAATCGTTTTCTGATGGGAAGGTGGGCTTGGGGGAAGCGCTGGGCCTGTGGCTCTGGGAGGGCGGGGCCTGAGGAGGGGCACCTGTGGCCCGAGCCCTTTCCTATCTGCCTGCAAGAAACAGGCCTGAGAACTGCCGCATGGCGATGTTCTTCAGGGGCAGAGGGAAATGGAAAGGGAAGTTCAGGTTTGCACTTCAGCAACGAACATTTAATCCATGCTTGATGACCTGTTCATGAACCTCTCCCGGGGCCTGGCCTTTGCTTTTCATAGTTTTACAAAAATAATATTAAATAGGGAATATTCCTTTTATTTTCCAGCACTTATGATGACTACCCCCACCCGTATCTTGTATTCTTTGAAAGAATAAACAAGAACAGAATAAAATACAACTCGTAATTCTCCAATATGGCAGGAGTATATGAGGATTGAAACATACATATGGGTAGGTAATACCTTAAACAATGAAAGAATCATACAAACATAAAGTAGTATTCTTGTTTTATCATTACTTGAAGTTTTAATCTGCTCACAATGCCAGTTCCTAAACGCAATAATCAATCAAACCATGTAACAGACCTGGGAGGAGAGTCTGGGAACACAACGAACATCTGGTTCAAATTTCTCGCCAACGGGTGAGAAATACTCTTGTCATAACTGAAAGTTCTTGTGTTAATTCTGATTCTAAATCATTCCTTTTTATTGAAGAAGCAATCCAAAGGGAACCTCTTTGTGGTGAGCACTGAGGTAGGTAGTATAGATGCTCAATTGCAAAAGTGTCTTTAAACATCATCCCGACGACTTCAAAACCTAGTTATTGAGTCCTGCCAACCAAAAACCATAAACACATGAAGGAGATAATAACAGTGATACGGAAGCAATTAATTCTGAATTGGGGGTCAATTATGAAGAGGAAAGCATAACAGCCATTTATAATTATAAGTTAATGTGCTATGTCTCCCTGGGATTTTTCTAATTATGAAATGAAGGACTCTATCTTCAGTTAATAGAATTTCCAATGTCTGTCAAATTTTAATGGAAAGGATTTTGGTTTAACGCAGACGATTGAATATATGCAGTTATCCATTATAGCTTCCAGAACCCCCTCCAGAGTCACTGTAAAGACTTTACAAATATTTTTAGATCTTCAAATACAGAGAAAGTAGATGAGGAGATGACAACAGACAAGAACTGTCTAAATACTGAGAGATCCAAAGCAGATGGTCTCGTGGTAGGTGATTTAGCGGATCAGAGATCCCTAGAGGTGGAAACACGTTATCTGTCAAGGACCAGACAGAATATATCTCAGGCTTTGCAGGCTCTTTCCAAGAAGCCAGAGACGTCACAGGCGGACATGGCTGTGTTCTGGTAAAACTTTATTTACAAACACAGCTCCCAGGCCGCGGGGTGCTGGCCTCTGATCTAGATCCTAATAGGGCAGACGGGTGATACAGCCAGTCGTCACTGCCATTTCTCCTGGTTAAATTCTCTGCCTCAAATTGACTGTTTATTTTTATGCTTTCTGGCTCATTCATGAAAGTGCAGAAAAAAGTGACAATGCACTAATAGTCACATCAAGCAAAATGATCTGTTTTAACACTTGGGAAATTGTTACAAAGGAGGGTGTGACTCTCAGCACCAACAGATTCAACCAGATTGGACTGGAGCTCATTCATTTGCTGTTCATTGCGCAAGCATTTATTTTCAAGTGTGTGTCGGATGTCAGGTGCTCTGGGAAACCCTGAAGACACAAACATAATACATAGGAGGCCCCTTCTTTTAAGGAGCTTATGGTCTAGTACAGAAAAAGCAAACAAGCCAGGGCAGAGCAGTGCCAGGGGTCCCCGAACGGAGCCAGCTCACGCTTCCCACTCACCCAGACGCCCTCTCCTTTCTTTCCACACATCCTGTTCCCTTGGTGCCTCAGCCCACAGCCCTGCTGTGAACACTAGTCAGTACAGCAGGGTGAGAATACGAAGATGGGGAGCTCTGAAGGGAGCAAAGTCACCAAGAAACCACTCATCTTTTAAATCCACAGCGAGATGGCCATCTTGAAAGCTAAATTTCAAGCAGAAGAAAATTAACCATAAAAGTTGGGTTGCTATTTCTTTCCCCCACATCAAGCACGAATGCTTGGAAGATGAAGTGTAGAGAGACAGACGGATGACTTTGTGACATAAGGGACATTTATGCTAAAACAAAAGAAGAAAACCCTCCCAATGTTTGGGAGGGAATTCAAGTGAGATGAATGCTCTACCATCCTTGGGAGAGGCCCAGCAGGGGAGGGTGACGAGTTGTAGCACTTGTTTGAAGAAAGGGAAGCATGTTGCAGAAAGGAAAAAAAATGGGAAGGAGAAGAGGGAAGGAGGAGAGGGAGGGGCGTGTCAGAGTTGAAGAGAGGAAACAAGAGGCTGTGCTCTGAATCTTGTGTTGGGCGTGGCAGGTGGTGCTGGGTTGGGGGGCTGCTGTTGTGACCCCCTCCCACCCAGGTCTCATCTTAGGCCTGCATCTGAGTCTTATTTCCTGGAATTTCCTTATCAGCATGACCCCCTCACACTTCAACTGATCTCTCTCCCTGGCTTAACTCTTGGCTGGGTTTACAAGTCTGGAGCTGGGTCACCTCCTTAATAAGAAGTGAACGTAGCTTTTCAGGCTGGAAAAAGACTTCACGTTTTTGGCAGCTGTCTTGGGAGTAAGGAAAAAGGGGAGTGCTTCTCAGCTGGGGTGGAGTGCATGATTGCTGGATGACAACACAGAATATGTATCTTCTAGTGACTTCCCAGCTGCAGAATCCTGGCTGCAATTAGAAAACTCCATGCCTAGTCATTTTATCATTTTTGTACATTTAGGAGCCCGGTATTTGCTCCGGCAGGCTGCAGCTGGCCTGCCGTCAACTCCCAGCTGTTGTTTAGCTGAAACACCACAGCTAAAATTGTGGGTCAATACGACCGGAGACCAAATTGGGGGCTGAAAAAGAAGTTCAGGATCCGCTAATGATGTTTAGTGCTCTTATTCTTTGCTTCGACCAGATGAAACCCACTTGTTCAGAAGGAAGACAAGGAGGGGAACCTGAGACCCATCCAACTTTCGAGAGCCCTTTACACAAAACAGACTCGTGCTGCTGTGGCCCCTGGGAGGCTCTCCAAGCCCAACGCGAGCCGGGCTGTGAGGGAGGCTTGCCGTTTACTCCGTTTTCCAGGGGCCACCAATTCAGAGACTCAGCCCCCAAAAAGTTTGGCTGCTTGGAGAAAAGATAAACTCGACATCTGACCACGTGGGGAGTGCTGTTGGACGGGTCCTTGGACAACTGCAGGAAGAAGAATTCAAATCAGGCAGTTGGGTCTTTGATGGATGCGACTGAGGGGCTACCTGAAAGCATCCGCGCCGCTCCCTGACACGGGCCTGGGCCTCCTTGCGAACTGAGCCTTCGTCTCTCTTAAGATGGAAGCCCCTGCTCTTTGAAGTAACCAGGGGGTCTTTTCTTTTCAACTTTTTAGCTCATTTCATTACTGAGGGCATCTGGGTATCTAAGTAAAGTGTCTTGAAGAGACACATACTCTGCATTGGTCCAGCCCAATACAAGGTGTTCTTGATGAGTCCATAATGCCACCTCACTTATTAATTGTTATTTGCACATCGTTCTGTTCACTGAGTTAGACATGGGTGACAGACCACAGAACTGAGGTGGAAAGATGTTGGTATAGTACGTATCTGATACTGAAGGCAGAACTCATGGCTGAAGATAGACCTTTTGGAGTCATCTTCACAGAAGTGAAGTTCAAACAGACAAGTATCAACGGGGTATCTATGCACCAGGCTCTGTAGCACTGTGATATCAAGGTGGAGATAAGATCCAATTCCTGGCCATGAGAAGTGATTAAGTCAGGAGTTCTTAATTGAGGTTCACAGACCCTCGATACTTGTCAAGAAGTTTTGTGCACAAAAATGTTTGTGTATACGCATTTTTCTAGGGTGAAATCACTGATTTCATGAGATACTTGAAGAGATCCATGATCCAAAAGAAATTGAGGGCCACAGATTTAACACCTGGCAGGGTAAAAAGTAATAAATGTTTCCTATCTACGCATCGTAATAGATTTTGAAAAACTACACACGTATTTGTGAGCTGTTTGTGTAGACCTACATGAAAATGGATGTCAATTATTGAAGAGCAAAATCTCTGATTTCAGCATGGTGACGGAAGGAGTAACACATCATTTTAATTGTTGCCCAGAGACATGCTCTTACAGTTTTGATTTAACGTGGAAGTTACATTTTCACACAAAATAGCAAATTATAACCATCCTTGGCAAAGCAGGAGAGAAGAGGCAAATGAAACAGAGAAACAAACAGCTGCATATAAATGACATGAAAATAGATGATTCTGTAAAGAATAGGATGGAAATGTCACAGAGCATATTAAAGGTCAGGGGGAAAAAAACTCCTTGGATAGAAAATTAAGACTTCAAACTTAAAAATAAGATTTTTTGAGCAACTCTAGGCTAAAGGGAATAAGAATGATTCTTATTTTTTGAGTATGAATTGTTCAAATACAGTAGTAGTTATAAATACAATAACCGAGTACTTCTTACGTGCCAGTCACTACTGTTAGCAATGTACATGGATTTTCTTTTTTAATCTTGCACCGGTACTTTGAGATAAGAACTTAATTTTCTCCATATTCTTGAAGAGAAAGCCGAGGCATGATGGTTTAATACACGTGCCCTGCGAGCTGGAAGGCAGCGTTTGTACCCAGCATTCTGGCCCTAGAACCTATGTTTGTTCAGTCGCATCACATGCTGCAAGGCCTACACCATAAACAACGCAGACTAAAGCAGCCTGAACCCATGAACCACCTAGAAGAGACCAGAACAGGAGCAACGAGAGCATCCTCTAAACACCACTGCTTACACGGAGCCTATAGGCCTGTAGCACCACCGTCACCTGGAGTTGGTTATAAATGTACAATCTCAGGCCCCGCCCCAGGCCAGCTGAATTCAAACCTGCATCTTATCAAAGTGCCCAGTCACCTGCATGCAAAGTTTGAGGAGTGCTGCTCAAAAGCCACATCTGAATAAAGGTAAGACATTCACAGCCAATTCCAGAAGACTTCAACTTATGACGTCTACTATTTATATTTAAAAATTATGCTTATTTTTCATGTACGTCAGGAGTGAAACAAACTTTCCGTCAGGGACCAGAGTCAGTATTTTACATATAGCAGCTACTGCGGTCTGTACAGTCTCTGTTACGACTGTCTGACTCTGTCACTGCCTTGTGAAAGGCAGCCACCGACAATGCCTCACCAAGTGGCCATGGCTACGTACCAATGAAACTGTTTCTACCGACACTGAATTTTGAATTTCATATAACTTTTTCCTATATCACAAAATATTCATCTTCTTCCAATTTTCTTTCAACCGAGTAAAAATGTAAAAACTATTCTCAGCTTGTGAGCGACAGAAAAACAGATGATGGGTTAGATTTGGCCCATGGGCCACAGTTTGCCAACTCCTGATACATATTAATCTGTATTTAATTTTCATCCTGTGTGCTGATTCAATCACTCAAAATTAATTCTTTTTCTGCCTTTATATTAAAGACTTCAATAACCCCACAAAGTAGTTTTGTAAGAGCACAAAAGACATACAGTGAGTACTGCAAAGATTCCTTTATCCAGAATGAACAAATAAATCTTTTCCCAAAATGCTTACCAAGTTCTCAGTGGAGTTCTCTGAGAATTACTACTAGCACCCCAAAACCGCCCCCCCCCAGGAGGTACGCCTTTCCTGGGGGCAGCCTGCAAGATGGGCTGGGCAGAAATGGAAAGATTTGACCCTCTAGGCCCAGGGCTCTGAGGAGGATCTCAGCTGTGGAGCCTAAGGAAGCAGCGGAGGCTGCTGTTGTCACTGCCTGCTGGTCCTTCAGCTGGTCCCTGGCTGCTCACCGCGCCACCCCCTCCCCAGCTGTTGATCCCAACACCCTCACCAGGAAACTTCCTGACCACGCATCTCTGTCTCAGAGTCTGCTTCTCAGGGAGCCCGGCCGAAGACAGCGGCTCCTTGGAGGCTCCTCTTCTCTAGTTCTTCATAGGTGACGCAGCCTCTTCCCACCTCAGGGCCTTCGAAGGTGCTCTTCTATTGCGTGGCACTGCCCCTGTCTCCTTCTCACCCTTCACATGTCCATCCACACATTCCCTTCTGGGGGAGAACTTATCATTCACCAGGAAGCATTCTTATTAACTTCTAAGCACCTGTTTTATTCCATATGAGGAGTGCATTGGTCTGGCTCACCATTATATCCTCGATTCACAGCAAAGTCCCTGGCATTCGGTAAACACCTGTGGATCACTGCATCTAACACCTCCTCTAATCACATTAAAACCGATGTATCATGAAGTGTGAAACTGCAATCTCAACTTTCTAGAAAGTTATTATTTTCTTGTGCTTGTCCTTAGTATGTTGTCATCAGGTCCAATCAAGAGGAGACAGGATTTGCCCTGGCTAGTGTGGCTCAGGTGGCTGGGTGTCATCCACAAAGCAAAAGGTCACAGGTTTGATTCCTAGTCAGGGCACATGCCTCAGTGGCAGGTTTGGTCCCCAGTGGGGGCATGTGCAAGAGGTAACAGATTGATATTTCTCTTCCTCTCTCTCTTTCCATCTCTTCCCCTCTCTCTAGAGTCAATTAAAAAAAGAAGGAAGAAAAGAAAAGAACACATAAAAAGAAAAAGTAGTTGACAGATCTTCAGTATGTTAGCCAGCACTTTGCTTAGGATGCCCTGACTGTAACGCGTTTTAGAGTTTGTGTTGTCTGTGGCCTCTTCCCTTTGCGAGGATCTCGGGTATCACTGAGGTTCAAGTTCGTGGCCCTACAGCTTCACAAGCCACTAGCAGGTGGAAACTCGCGTGATAGAAGTAGGGGATATGGAGAAGGTAGGACAGATTGCAACGATCTAGGAAACTCCTCAAACTTTCTCAATCACCTCCACAGATTCTTTTTTCTTTTTTTCATTTTTTTAATCCTCACGCAGGATATTTTTTTAACTTGATTTAAGAGAGAAAGGAAGGGAGAAAGTGGAGAGAAACAGAGAGAGAAACATCGATGTGAGAGAGAAACATCAGTCAGTTGCCGCCTGTATTCACCCCAAACAGGGATCAAATGTGCAAGTAGGCATGTGTCCTGACTGGGGATTGAACCTGCAACCTTTCTGGTGTACAGGACGGTGCTCCGACCAGCTGACTCACCCAGCCAGGGGCCCTCCACTGATTCTTGTCTGGCCTCATCCAAAGCTTTGAAAACATTCTGAGAGCAACCTTATAGCATCCATCTTGGTTGAGTAGCACAGTCATAGAGTTTGGAGGAAATATACCCGCAAAAGAGAGGAGAAAAAATTAGGAATTTCTTGAGAACATAAGGTATAAATTGATAATAGGCTGTCCTTGTAAAGCTGCTTCTACTCAGACAACAGCATCCCAGTGTGCCACGGGGAGCACGTTTGCATGGAAATGCAAAAGCAGTGAACAAATCTGGGCTCAGGGGAGATTTAGTTGGAATCAAAACAATGCCTCCCAGATTCATAAACGATCCCTCGCATTTTCAGTTTAGGAAAAGATTAAGGTTTCTTTATGTTGCCCTTGTGTTTGTCTAATGAGAAAGTGGCACACGCATCACATGACGCACGTTAAAGAAAGTTCTCTAAAGATGCACAGACGTCGCTGACTCTTCGATCTCCTCTGTGCATGGCTGTCCCTGCTTCGGCGTCTCCTCTCTCAGCTTCCCCTCCAGCTTCTGCTGACTTCTTGCAATTACAGGTTCTCAATTACACACATTTGCTACTTGCTCCAGGGGACAGAAAGTATGCTTCCTCTTTTGGCAGCTGTTCAAGCCAGATGTTACAACTGGGGAGCTCTGATTGGCTGGCAGATAAAAGGGGGTGACTCTTCCCGGATAGACAAGTGAAGAGATATAAACAAACACATTTCAGCCCTGAATCAGCAGGCCCTCGCTAACCTGATTGGAAATGTCCTTCAAATTTCTATTGGAACACAGGGAGGACATTGTCACAAGATCATTCAGCTGAATATCCATGGCTTCCTCTCTGGCGAAAATAGCCCAGAAGCTTCATTTGCAGGCATCATCGCAGCATTCAAAATGAGCTGGGTGTCTTTGAAGTGGCATCTGCACTGGCAAGCGATAATTGCAGGGACGTGGACGTTTGTTTATTTTTACAGCTGAATGTTTGTATCTTGAAAACCAATGATACTTTTCTGTAATAACTTTTGAGATGCACTCAAACCATTCCATCGGCCCAAATCTTCCCATTCTGTTTCCCGGCCAATGACAATAGCCAGTGACTGGGGCAGAGTTAAAGAGCCATTAACGTGCCCTGTGGCTCCTTGCTGCAAGTGTGGAACTGAGGAAACATATTTTGGCTTGGCTGTCATAGCTGCCATTGGCACAGTTAGGACCATTTAAAATACGATGATTGATTTAAAAAATAGTGGTTGGGGGTGAGTGTATATAGGCCTACTATAAGAAGTTCTGGGTGGCAGGGGCTGGCCCGCTTGACACCAAGTAGGCAAAACATGCCACAGGTAAAGCAAAACGACTCCCCCACCCCTTCTCTTCTCATACTACATAGGTGATACAAATCCACGAAGTTTCACTGCACTCCTGCCCAAGGGTCCAGCCTGGGTTTTAGCGCAGTTTGTTTTCATTACATCTACCAAGAGTTACCAGATGAAATCAGAGAGGGGTTGGGGAAGCAGCTCCTTCAGAATAGATTATGGAAAATCATTTTTTAAATACAATATAGAGTTGATCCGTCTAAGGGATTAGACATTTATTGTGCACTGGGCTGGCACCTGCAGCTGCACTCAGGGGACAAAACACGGCAGAGACCATCCATCTCCGTGATGCTGGGCAGGAGTCGATAATAATAATTAATAACCACTTGTGTTCTCTCTCTCCCTTCAGCTGGGATCTCGGAATATTTTACTAACACAAATTCATTAAGCCTCAAACCACACCTGGGCATTCAGGAAGTGCTTGAAGGTTAGTTCTGTTATTATTTTATATTCATATTGCATCTTTCCTCCAAGGAGCTCAAAAGAATTATAAATATATTACCAAAGTAGGTTAACTCATCACAGTTATGAGTCAGGAATCTAGCTCTTCTTTCTCCCGAGCCCAGGAGTTCCTAAGCTGAATACAACACACCAGACTCTTGGGCTTCATTCTAGCACTGTCTATACATTACTTTTTCTATTACATGTTTAACCTCTCTGGAAGCAAACATGACTTTCCCTCTTCCATTTTACTCCTCCACTCTATTAAATGATGCATTCATGTTTGATACAATCACGTTCTACAGCAGAAAATGTCTGCGATGCTGGATGGGGATTTCAGTCAATGGCGCAATGAATGTGATAACCACTAACGTTCCATCTGGTTGTAAAACAATGGTTTGGTGGAACCTGCAGAAAATAATATGCTACACAGGTACCTCTGCTGGGCATTCACTGTCTAGGGCAGCCCAAGCCCACCCTGCCCTGGGGCTCAGGGAGGAGTAATAACGGAATCAGGAGAGCATGCGTGTGAAGTTCCCAGTATTCAGGGCAGGACAGTAAGTAGTAACAGATGGGACCTAGAAGAAATTAATGGAAATGTTATTCCCAGCCCTATATACTGGTACCCCAAAGAGATGCAAATTAAACCACGTGAGACAGCACCTCACACCTGTCAGAATGGTCATCATCAATTAATCAACAAACAAGTGCTGGCGAGGATGTGGAGAAAAGGGGACCCTCATGCACTTATGGTAGGAATGCAAATTGGTGCAGCCACTGTGGAACGGTATAGAAACTTCTCAAACAAATTAAAAACAGAACTGCCCTATGACCCAGCAATTCCACTGCTGGGTATTTATTTAAAAAATTCCAAAACACTAATTTGAAAAGATATATGCACCCCTGTGTTCATTATGACCTTCTAATCCCTTCATGTTTCCATCCCATCTATTGTGCATGACAACCTTTTAACGTCGTTATCACTGAATTATTAGCTAAGGAATTTACAAACCCTGCTCCTTACTCCTTGGTGATGAGATGTCATGGACATAAATACTGTGATTTGGAAGAAAAAGGCACAGGGGCCTTATTAGTGAGTGTTTCAGCCCTACTCAGAACCCATCAAGATGGAAGCCCCTCTTCCGATAATGAGATCATTCAGAACTCTCTACCGGACCGTGAAAAGATTCTTCTCCTCAGCAGAGAAACAACCAGCAAACCGTAACAATGTCCATGACACACATTTTCCAGCCCTGCTGCGGGGTGCGTGGCCTGGCCTGGGATTCACCTGAACCACGGCCAGGCGGCCAGGGGCCAGAGCACAGGCTCTCACAGTGGGGCCCCAGAAACTGCGCCCTGGGCTCACGGGCACTGCTCTTCTCTAGAGGAGCGCGGCACTTGGCGCTTCGGCTGGCCAAAGTTTCCACAGAACAAAGCTTCTAGATATCCACTCTGAAAGCCAGATCTTGTAAGGTTTCAGTGAAGGTCCAACTGAAGGCCAGCTAGAAAAAGGTGGCTGAGGCCCAAGCGCCCCGCCTTCCCACACAGCGAACAAAGACACTGCGGGGCGCAGCCTCTGCTCCCTGCTGGCCTCGCACTTCCATGATATAATTGTGTGTCTGGCAGGAGGATGCAATGACTTAAGTCACATCCCTACCCTCGTAAAGGGGGCACTAACAGGCAGAAATTTTGCAACAGGAAAACAAGTCATGAGGTCTCCCAGCAGGAGTCAGAAAAGATGTTTAAAAAGAAAAAGGGCTTCTGCTAAAAGTTGAAGGCCTGGCAGCATCGTTGATGAATGAAGACAATAAGAACATCACTTATCAAGCACCAGACACACTGCACTCCACACGACACATGGTGATCTCAATTAATCCTCAGGAGAACTCAATAGAAGAGGCTCGGCATGGTCATATACTTAGAAAACAGTGCCCTGGCCTGGTAGTCCAGTTGCTTAGAGGGTCATACCTATGTGCCAAGGTTATAGGTTCGATCCCTAGTCAGGGCATATACAAGATCAACCAATGAATGTATGAATTAAGTGGAACAACAAATCGATGTTTCTCTCTCTTTCTCTCTCCTTCCCGTCTCTCTAAAAAAAAACAAAAACCAACACATGAAAAATTTAAAAAAAAAAAGAAAATGATAGAATTTGAACCCAGATCTGTCTGGCCCCTCAGGACAGATTCTCAACTCCTCTATGACACTGTCTTTTGAAATAGATGCTGACAATTCGGGCTACCATTATTTACTGCTCTGTTGACAGAGTGACTTGGAGTTTGTAGGCAACTGGCTAAGAAGAAATACCAGACAGCAGAGACGTCGTATGGGTGAAGTGAGGTGGGGAGGGACTGTACAGGAAGATTTCACGCAGTGGATGCTGCCACAGCGAGATGGATGAGAGGCCAGCAGAAGCACTGGAGAAGTAAGCAAACACTGCGAGAGAACTCCAGCAATCAAGAGAGATGAAAGTTCTCGCAAGGGGAAAGAGAAAGACACACTGGGCACTGAAGAGTAAAAGAAGGCTTTGAAAAAAAAAGTGCTGATAAACGAATTCATATTTGTGTTTTACACATGTTACGTGGATATTACGTGTTTTATACACACACGTATACATAAAAGGTTATGGGATGTAAATATTAAGTTAGAAAACCATATGGCACATATGTATATTCTTAAAATAGTGTTTTCAACATTTATGTATTGGTGTGATATTCCTGTGAAATCTTAAATTAAAAAAATTCATGAGGATTAATGAGATCTTTAAACAAATCTGCATGGTAGGTGTGCTCCCGGGAGACAAGTGCTATGTAAACACCAGACGTGTTCTTCTCAGATCGGGGCTGGGAAGAACGGGAGCTTGGCATAAAGGGGTTCATTGCAAATTCTTCTCTCCTAGACGAGTTTGGGCAGCAAGCTGCTACTTGGGTGCATCCCTCCAGAGAAGGCTCGGAGGTCTCTCTCGTGAAAGCACAGTTGGCTGCACACCTGGTTCCCCCGCCCTGCGGACGGTGCAGCGGTTGCATCGCTTCCCAGAGCAGAGCGTCTCTCCCCGGGGGCACCTGAGAGGCACCTGGAGCCTTTACAGAGGGCGACGTCCAGGCCAGGGGCGAGAGGATAATCTGTAAACCGCCCCAGGAGATCCCATTCAAGATCAAGGTCCAGGGGACCTAGAATACAGTTGCTTAGCACACTTATCCCAAAACAAACAAGAAAAGAAGATCAGATCACCCATGATCCTCTTAGGCTGGAAATGGTTTGTTCAGGCATGGAACTGCCAACTTTCCCACATGGGTCAAAATGACAAAACTCAGGGCTAATCACAGATAGCAAGTGGCTGAGATCCAAGGGGCAGAATGGCAGGCAGGCAAGGGTGCGAGAAGATGCTGTGGGTCCCTGTGAGCAAAGGCACTGATGGTAGAAAGATGACAAGGGGGAGCGTGGGACTCTGCGTCACCCCAGGCCTGGAGAAGCCCGCAAGGATTAGAGCTCAGGGCTGTAGTACCTGTTTCTGACATTATCACTTTTTCTACCGGCAGAAAATGAGCCTTTATCTTGAACTTTTCAAAAATGGCTCATTTATATAATCCATTGACACACTCCTTAAGCCACCAAACCTGCACAATCCTATATAAACGGCCAATAGAGTTTGGGGTGGGGGGGGGCGGTAGGAATTCTTTCAGACAGAAGGCCTGGCAGCTGGAGGAGCTGGATGAGAACAGATTGCAAACATGAGTTCATTTTGTTTTACTTTTCTTTTGTTTTCACTTCAAATCAACGCTCTTGAAGTTTAATTTACATATGGTAAAACGTACCCACTTGAAGGGTAGAGTTTGATGAGTTTTTATAAATATATACATCCCTGTAATCACCACCACAATGAAATTAAAGAACATTTTCATCACCTCACAAAGGTCCCTCATTCTGCTTTTCAGACAACAGCCCCTCCCTGTCCCCACATAAGCATCAATTTACTTTCTTTCACTTTAAAGTAGCTTTGCCTCTTCAATGATTTTATAAAATAGTATCACACAGTGTGCAGTCATTTTTGTGCCTGTCTCCCCTCACGAAGTATGATGTTTTGAGATCCATCCACGTTATAGCATGTATCAACCTTTGTTCTTTTTTATTGCTGAACACTATTTCACTGTGTGGCTCTGCCTTAATCTGTTTATCTGTTCATTTCTTGATAGACATTTGGGTTGCTTCCAGTTTAGAGTGACTGTGAGTAGAGCTACCTTGAACGGCTATGTGGACACAAGTTTTCATTTGCCTTGGGTTAATACCTAGGAGTAGGATTACTGAATCGTAGGAAGTAAATATATATATATATTTTTAAAGATTTTCTTTATTTATTTTCAGACAAGAGAGAAAGGGGGAGAAAGAGAGGGAGAGAAACATCAATGTGTAGTTGCCTCTTGCGTACCCCCTACTGGGAACCTGGCCTGTAACCCAGGCATGTGCCCTGACTGGGAATACAACCGGTAACCCTTTGGTTCACAGGTTGGTGCTCAATCCACTGAGCCACACCAGCCAGGATGGAAGCATATATTTTCCAATTTAAAGAATCTTTGACAATGTTTCCCGAAGTGGCTGCGCCTTAGTTTGCGCCTACCAGCAATGCGGGAGCGTTCCGGCGCTTCTCTAGTCTTGCCAGCACTCGGGTCATCGTTAATGGCAGAATTCGCCGCGCCTGAGCCGATGGGACGGCTGTGCGGACAGGCACAGAACTCTGAGAAGGCCCCACAGGCCCTTCTCTGCATGTACTTCACAAGGGACCTTGTCTGAGGTTTTCCCTGAAGACTCAGGAATCACAAAAAGCCTTTGGCACTGAGTGGAGAAAGAAAGCAAAAGACGCATAGGTGGGCGGGAGAAATTCAGGGGAAAAAAGAAAGAAGTTAAGAAGTAGCAGACTGTTCTACAAAAGGCAAGTGGTACTGATCGGCACCAACATGGATGGAAAGAAACCCCAGAAAAAAATTGTTCTAAATTAATTGTCTCTTCAGAAAACCAATAAGATGTTTAAAAATATGCTAGACCAAAACCTTGTTCCGACATGTTAGACTGGGAGGGCTTTGCTGCTGCTGTGAGCAGGTTTTGCTCACGTATCCAGGGTCTGCATGGAGCTGCTGGGGCCTCTTCATTAACTTGCTACTGAGAATGTAAACACTGAAATCAGTTATTTTAGGGTCAGGCACTGGAAAAGATTCTAATAAAATAAATTGACCAGCTTCCTCCAGATGAGAAAGCTCTACCATATGACATGACGGCCCTTTGCTGGTAATTGCAGTAGTAAATTCAGGCAATCCTGGGAAAATGGCAGGCTGCTTTCTGGGATAAAATGCCTCTCTCAAGCTCCCCAAATATTATTAAGATGGGTAAGGGATGGCTGGAGGGGAAGGTGCTGGGCCTCCCCCCTTCCCTCTCCATCTCCTTCACAGAGCAATGCCAGACAGCATGCATTTTGTATTATTAATACCTTTGTGCCTGTATTGGATTTGAAGGTTCAGGAACACGCATCTATATTTAATTTAGGTGTCTGTCTGTTTATGTGGAGAGGGGAATACGGATGGCTGGGCGAACTCGCTCCTGTATTCAGTAGCACTGAATGCAGCTGTTGTGCTTCGTCTGTGCTCCCTTATGTCTTTCCGCTGTTTTAGCCCACATTCACTCATTTTAACAAATGGTAACTGAGTGCCTAGGCATTGCTGTAGAAGCTGGGGACGGAGCAGCAGACAAGACAAAGTCCTTGCCCTCAAGGCACAGCAACACAGAGAGGAAAGACCCATGGTCCACACACCATTGGACAAGTCCCATCAGAAGGTGTGATGTGCTATGGAAACAGCGAAGAAGTGTAAGGCAGGCAGGCAGGACTGTGCGGGCAGTGCTTCATGTGTCTGTCGGTCAGGAAGGCCTTACGCACAGGGTAACGCGCAAGCACAGACATCTGAGCTGAGCAAGCTCTGCAGGTAACATGGGCAGAGCGCCTTAGCGGAGGGAACAGCCAAAGCAAAGAGGGAAGCCTGGGACCAGCTTCATGTGCCCCCCAAAAGAGCAAGGAGGCCAGTGTGGCAGAGGCAGTATGAAGAAGGTCAGGGAAAGAATGAGATGAAGGCGGAAAGATAGTAAAAAGGGTTTTTTGTTTTGGTGGAAAGTTTTGTTTCATTCATTAAGAAGAGCGGTGTTGACCGTTGAGTTGGGTGGCGCCACTGAAGGATTAAAAATGCACTGTGCTACTATTAACTGCTAAAGGATGGGAAGCTGGGTCCTTAAATTGAACGAGTCATATTTATCCTCTCCTTGGACCAGTTACCTACCTATGGCTCAGCCCTCCATGGCATCAGCTTGCTCAACTCAGATCAAACGGAGGTCGTCTCTGCCTTATCTTCTCTGTGCTCACAGAAGGTACCCAAGAACTGTCCGGTGATTGCTGGGTGGCTCTTGGGAGCAGAGAGAAACAAGGTCAAATGCTACCTCCTGTACATAGCTTTGATCTCTTTGGCATCCTTTCATGCATAGATTGCACTTTTCTCTTTACACTTTTATGTTGCCTTATATTACTAGCTCCTTTTTAAAAAGGCACATGTCACTCTCTTCCCTTGATCAGTTCCTTGAAGAACAGAGCCGGACTTCACAACTCTTGATACGCCACGTGGGTCCCTAAAAAGCGCTGAGCCCTGGCAGGTAGTATCAGTAGCTCAACTGTGTGGTTGATTCTCATTTTGGATTCTCTACCTATTCGGAAGGAATTTAGAGCAGGGTTTCCTAAATTTGGCAATCTGTAGCAGGGAGGACTGTTTTGGTTCTGAGTGATTTAAAACCCAGCTCATACGGGCTTAAACACTTCAGCTGATGTTACTGAAATATGGAGACATAAATCTCAAGTCAGACAAGCCTGATCAAGGAGCTCTTTCGATTCATCGCGTTTCTGGCCGTCCGTCCCCTCTGATTTCCAGAGTGTCAGCTTCATTTTCAGGCCGCACATGGCAAACCCCGCAGCTCAAGGCTTCCCCGCCCCCCCCGCCCCCACTGGAGGGCAAACAACACGCCCCATGCAATTCCAGGGCACCCATCTCCATCCACTGCCTTCAGAGGAAAAGGTGCTCTAGGTCTTAGGATCTCCCCTCTCCCATCAGCCTGAATGGTGTAAGGGCAGGTCCCTCTCACTAAACACCTGCACGGTGGAGAAAGGTCTGGGATAAATACATAGAGAGGGCTGGTGGCCGGAGAAGGAGAAAACTGATGTTTAGGTTGCAATCAATATGTTCACTCTACTGATCATTAGAATTAAGTGGATAAACTTTTACAAGTTCATATTTATAGATCTTATCTCAAAACTTCCAAATCCGACTCTTGTTCTGGAGTCTGGGACTTGGATTTTACACAGCCTGTGCGGGTGAGCCCAGGTGAGGGGATCCAAGCATCTCACTCCTGTCCGTGCCTTTCTTTACTATGACAACACAGCAAAGTAATCCAGACATATATTAAAAAGATATAAAATAATACTCAGTAAGAACTATGAGCCCAAGGAGGGTGACTCTGCAAATATGAAAGTGTACTTATTTCCAATAAGCATTCCCGCCTCTGATCTCATCGAAAATAAAAGCACATGCTCTCCCAGGATGTCTGGGTCTGATCTATCAGACTCAGACTCACTAACACAGATTTATTCTCTCGGATAACAAGATGAGCAGTTGCATCTCTGAAGGCAGTAAGGAATCCATTTATTCTCCTGGCTGCCTCTGGCCCCATCCCAGAAAAGTTGCATACATAATATCACCAAGAGGAATGCAAAACACAGGATGGTTCCTCAGATGGCACAAAATAATCAGAAACTTTGCATCCAAATAGGAAAGATGGACATTTGCATTACTAGCACAGGAAGAAACCTTAGAAGGATGGAGCGCTAAGAAACCTGCAATGGACGTTCCCTCCTGGCAGGAATCCTGCAGGCAGACAGGGCCTCTGAGCGTTCACCGGGGCGACTCTAACACCGCCGGGCGTGCCAGTGAGGCTGCAGAATGCTCGGCTGAGTCTGCCTGGCCCTGAGGAGATTCTATGTACCTCCAGGGCGCTTGCCTGGAGAATGAAAGGAACAGAACCCCTGTACGGCTAGCTCCAACCCCTCCCCTGCCTGCGTGATGGTTGCACTTGCTCAGCTGCTCTCAACTATTAAATGTTTAAAAAATAAAAGGGAAGCGAAGGACGGGGGCTGGCCCATCTTCCTGAATCATGTTTGCCCTCCTAAGGTTCGCAGGTTATTTTCCTGTCTCCTTGCAGGCGTGTACAGTCTTACTTCCTCTGAATTCATCTGCCTCTCAGACCCCTCCCCATGTTTGTCTCTCTCTCTCTCCCCGCCCCCCTTTATTCCAAGTGTTCCAAAGACGCTGGCGTGATGGATAACAGATGTTCTTTGACATATTGTGTCATTTATCACACCGCAGCCCCAATCCTGCTAACAGGGCCCTTCCATACGTCACTGTCGGCTTTTCCACAGCCCCAATGCATCAAGAAGAAATGGTTTAATACAATGTGCTGTGATGTTGGAGTCACAGCTCAGTGGAGGGGTTTGGGGTGGTAAGTTCCCTTTCTTTCCCACCTTATTTATTTGTTTCAACTGGCTCCTGTTCCTGATAAATGGATGAATGAACTCATCAGAGCCCAGATGGAGGGGAAAATGGACCACAAAAATGCGCTCTAAGTTGGAAGAAAAGGAGAAAGAAGGTCTAGAGTGGTGGCAGAGAACGCGGGCTCCACTGCATCATCACGCTCCCTGGAGGGCTCTGGCTTGTTTTCTCTGGAGTCCAGCACCGGCCGCACTTGACCAGGAGGAGCGTTCAGCGGGGAAGACCTGGACATGCAACTGACACGGGGGCGCGCTGCTGTGTCCCCAGAGGGAAAGGGATAGATTGCATCAGCGGGGGTTTCCCTGAACAAGCCTCACTTATGGCTACCCCTGCTCCGCCAGAAGGGTCTCCTGGCACTTCCTGTCGGGTCCCTTCATCCCGGAAGTATCTCCATAGCAACAAGTCACAGCTGGGTAAGCACCATGGGCCATCACGTGTTCCTGCGCTTTATGGGTTTTAGCCTCTCCAGGTCCCTGTGGAAGACCTGATGCTATGGTCAGCTTGCCAGGGGTCACGTCGCTCAGGGTGATGGACTTGAACTCGGGGCACACCAGTGTGATTGTTCTCGACCCTCTCCTGCCCAGGCTTCAGATCCAATGCACACCAACTCCCGTGGGGAGCTGAGAGGATGGCACTCACAGTAACAATAACATTCACAGGACAGAGTCACAAATTTGTTCACATGCCAGTTCACACACACAAAGACAATGTGTCCCCTTCCTTTCCTCCATAAAAGACACTCCCCCAACCCCACCCGACTGGAAAAGAAATATCTTAAATTTTCAGTTTGGGGTATCTCAATTTTTTTCTGGTTTAAATTGTCTTTGGGGGCGTTTCACATGACTATTGCGGAAAGAAAACTCAGTCCATTCAGAATTTAACTCACTGTTAGAATTATTTTCCTTCTCTCTCCTTTTCCTCAAGAATCCATCTGGCTGTAGGGGACAATAAAGACACAGGGAGTAGGGGGCTTCTTATCTTGTCCCCTGTACGGACACGCATTAAGGCTGGGCTGCAGAGACAAGGTTCCCAAGGATCTTAACTGCTACTTCATTTCTCAGTACCTGGGGCTCTCGCTTAAGGCCTTGGGCCCAATGGCCAGTCCCTGGGTAGCTTTTGTCCCAGGATCGCCTTCCCCGAGGGTGGTGAACCTTTCTGGCAAATGCATTCCCTAAGAGTCATGTGGAAACTTCTAAATCCTCTCCTACCCCATGGACGCTGAGGGAGATGGGAGAGGGCTACCTTGGCTCTCTCTCTCCCCCTCTCTCTCACTCACCGCTGCTTATCTTCCTTAAGATTTTCCAAAAGCAGAGCCCCTGGCAAGGATTCTGATGCAACTGATTGGGGTGGTGATTCATCGGAGAAAAGGAGAGGGAGGGGAGCCAGAAACAGCAAGGAAAGAGCCGGCAGGAATGTGGCATCATCATTATTCTTCTCCCGTCCCTGCCAAGGGTAGGACAACCACATGTGTCAATTTAGCCTTGGATGACAGATTCTTGATCATAACCTCAATGTCTCTGTTCTTGATGACCTGGAAGATTCTTACAAAGATATCCACTTTTGAGTATAACCGAATAATATATGAACCAATCATGAGTGTGTTATGTGCTTTTTAGCATTTCCCCAGCTGGATAGATTTCCTTCTTTTTTTTTTTCTCTTAAGTTATTCTATGCACCCCTTTTGAAAACAGCATTAAACTCCCTAACCCAAAATGCCTCAGATCCCAATGAACTGTTTTCAAAATATTATTTGCTCTTTTACTGTCATTATTATGCAGCCTGCAAACACTGTTTCCATTTCATAAAAATATAATATGGCTGCACAGACAAATTATGGTGGAAAATCAGTCAATAAAATTTTATTATACTGGTCCTTAATGTTTTTATTAATATTGAGGAACTTAAAATTAATTTCTTTCGAGAGCAAGGTTTACTGCGGAAACTCCAGAGATAAAGCTGGCTAGGGCATGTGCTAGAGGCCCCTTCGGTCTCTGATTGACTCGTCTCAACTGGGCTGTGGGCGTTAACGCAAAGATCTTCCCTATGTCAACTGAGCGTGCTTCTGGTTGTATAACCTCTCCACTGCAGGCCGCTTGAGTGAATCAGGCCAGAGGAATGCAGATGTTGGAGAAAAGACTTCACTCTTTTCACAGTGCCTGAAGAAACTGTGTGTGAGGTAGAGCTACTTCAAAACAGAGCTACTTCAAAATGGCATCAACTTATTGCTCTCTGATCATGGCTTCCAAAGCTAGAGATTTCTATGCTTTGCTCAGTGTTGCTTAAAACAAAACAAAACAAAACAAACTCTGATTCATGGACCTATAGATAATTGTAGTGAAATCTGGCTAAACCAAAATGTGTTTATTCATTTATGTATTCACCCATTCATTCATTCTTTCAACTGACGATGCATTCAATACTAAGCCTCAGAGAATCAAAGATGAAAATTGTCCTTACTATGTTGGAGTTTACACTCTTGTTGGGAAAATCAAAATCTACCATTAAGGGCAGCAGACAGTAAGCCATCAGAATGGGGCAGCACATGGAGTTCAGCTTAGAAGACTCTGACCCTCGGGTGGGCTATCGGAAAGAGTTTCTATGGAAAAAATGTAATTACTATGGCTAGAGTTTTCACATTTGTGACCCGTGGATAATTTTTAAAATACTTAACTAGTTCCAACATTTAAATGGTGGCAGGTAACACACACTTTATTTTTTTTAAATTTCCAGCTCCTCTTGAAAATTAGTCACATCTAGCAACACGAGTTCCACATTCCACATAGGAAGGACCGGGTGGGGATGAGATGCCTTTGCAGATCCAGCCTCCTCCCCAGGCGCCTTTCACGGGTCAGCACGGCAGCCCCCGCACTGCAGAGTCTGCCTCTCCCGAGCGAGACATCAAATAACGGACAGGGTTTTCCAGGGCAGAAGGGAGTGCCGGAGGGAGACCGTTGCCAGATAAAATACAGACTCTCCATTAATTGAATTTCAGATAAAGAGATAAAACTTTAGAAAAAAGGATATCTCATTATATATTGCATGGGGCGTATTTTTGAAAACTCTCTGTCATTTATCTGAAATTCAAATTTAATTGGGCGCCCTGCATTTTTACTTGCTAAATCTGGTAACCACAGATGATTCAGAGAAGTGGTGGAGGCAGAAGCAATGAGAAGGTCGTTCTTGATGAAATGGAAGGTAAAAAAGGCAGGGATAGGAGGAAGCACGTTCCTGAGTGTGGGAGTGTCCTAACCTCCTCAGAGCCTGTGATTGGAGAACACTGGGAGATAAGACAATAAAAAATACAAACGTGGCTATTTTGAGTATTTTGTGCCCAATCCTATGGAAGACAGTTTACCTAGATAAGCTCATTTTTCTCATGACCCAGCTATCATAATATAGGCCAGAACTCCAAGGTACTTAGAATTCCAAGCGTGACAGCAATATTTATAATCAATGTTTCTTATTTAACCTCTCTGCTCATATGTTAACACACACTCAGTGTCCTCAAATTGAGCTAATCTATAAAATAAGTAAAACTATAATCCATTCAGTTTCCCTCTCTGCTGATAGTAACTAGGGGTAAGGATATTTTCATGATGGCTTTTATGGAAAATCACTAGGAAGTTTGAAGTCATTTGATGGGAAAAAAAAAATTTGTTAAGATGTTAAGGCCTGTCTGCATGAAGATGCTGTTGCAAGACTTATCAAAACAGGTTTGTTTTCTCTAGGCAAAGTTACAGAGTTTGGGAAAATGCAGAGAAGTCCTAGCTTTCATGATGATTTCTTCTATATTCTCCAGAACCATCAGCAGGAGGACTTCAGGTGGTCTCCCTGAAAACTATTACACACTCCTTCCTCAGTCCTTCCTTGGCAGATTCATTAAAAATAACTAACTGTGGGCACCTACTCCTTATTGCCAGCCCCTGCTCTGCTATATTTGTAAAATAATCATTTTGAGATGATGGTTGTCAACTGATACTAGTTATTATTATTCTACAATTCTTTCCATTAACAGTGTAACTGCCAGAGCAGCAAAGGCTGTGCCTCGGTGTCTGTCACTCTGTGCACTGCGCAGCACAGTGCTTGTCACTTAGTGGGAACACAGTAAAGATCCACTGAATGGATGGAAACTCACTAGAATTTCCTGACCTCCACACTCGTCTTGCACCTAAGGCCAGCCCTGGACAAGACCATCTTTCTTAACATGAAATGTGTTCCCACCCAATGGACACAATTTTCCCATTTTATGTCTATTTTTTTGCCTGAAACTTAATTGCACAGCTCTCCATATTGACCTACTTTGGTGACTTAGTTTGGTCTCCGCTTCAGCCCACCCTCTCTGTCCCACCCCATCAGACTCCAGCGACGCCCAGCTCCGGGAAGGAGACAGAACTTCCACCGACTTTAGTCCCAACAGGATGCTACTAGATGCCCCCAAATGCAGACCCACTCTCCCTACCACTGCAGATGGGGTGAGTGAACCATCGTTCCTGTGCCTTCAAGGCTCAGAGTTAATGAGACCGGTAAGAAATGGACCAGCCAAAGGGTGAGAGGGAAGGACTGGAAGAAAAAGGTAAAAAGCTTTCACTGAGGTCACCCCAGGGAGACACGCAAAGGACCACCTCAGGGGAAGAGACTGAATTTCAACATTTCCTTACACTCTGATGAACCATGGTGGGAATAAACTTGAGCTAAAATAAGAAGCCAATATACAGGGTCTGGCACAAATAATGCCCCTTTTTTTAATTACAAATTCTTTTATTACAAAATCATAAGCAGGTAATTCTACAACATAACAATATCGCACTCAAGCCCACCATAGCACATTTTAGGTGAAATGTTCAAATTAAAACCATAAATTATTACACCCATATTATTACCCTACCAACCACACTCATGAAGGCATTACTTTTGCTGGAACCTGTAGTTGTTAACAGTCGTTAATGTATTGTTATTGACATTAACTATCATAAATATAGCTTAAAATGTATAGAGCGATTTTTATATGCCAGGCAGAGGGTGAAACGCTCTGACTGTCTCACCTAACCGGCAGGTGTATTACCTGCTCCACTGGAGGGGCACTGGAGCCTTGGGGGGGCGAACTGGTGCGCCCAAGGTTACCGTAAGTCTGGAATTTCAGAATCTGGCTTCAGCCTTCACTTGTTCACCTCTGGTCTACGCTAGGTGAGTCCCCGACTGGAAAGATAACTTGTCACGTTCCAAATTCCAAAGAAGTTAGAAATTATGAGAAGAACCACCGCACTGGGCCATCAGCACTTCTCCCTGTCCGGCATGAGTTTCAACCAAAGGAGTTTACAGAAGCTCGAGGACCCTCCAGCATGTGCATCCCACCCAGAAGACGGCTGGTTAGACGCATGCCCTAATGTGTACATGCTGAGCCTTGCTGTGACTGTGTGAACACAACCACTCTAAAGCAATAGGACACACAAACCCTGAATGTTATTTCATTTTACTTAATCTTTATTGTATTTTTTTTCCATTACTATTTAGTCCCCTGGTACCCTCTATCTCCCAGCCATCACCACACTGTCGATGCTGAATGGTATGTGCTCATTTCTTCTGTATCTATTATAGCTCAACTACAGACCACCTCTGGGAGGAAGCTGAGTCCACTCAATCAAGCTTTGCACACTACCCTTTGCACACTGCAGTTACTATCCGATGAGTCCAGGAATGCATCAGAAGCTAATCGTCACAGTGGAAACAACACAGTTCCTCTGATCAAAGCTGGCTCTCTCTGGTGTCAGATATTTTGGCAGCAGGTAGAAAAGTAGAGGAGAGGGGACACGCTAATGGATTCTATTTAAGAGCATTCATTGAAAATGCTGCCTGGCCCATGACCGGTTTTGTTCTTTGCACTTAAATGTTAGCCAATTTGAATGTTAATTAGCCATAATGACAAGGAGTGTCTCCTTTTAGGATTCTTTTAAAATGTATCCAGGGGCTAATAAGCAATAGGTGCATCCCATAAATATAATAAGTAAATAAATTAACATCGGTTAATTTAAATGTAAGCAAACCGCACTATGGGGCCTTTCCTGTGCTCCTACTGCATGTGGGTTATTTCCCTCTCAGCATCTCTTCTCTTTACCTCATCAGTTTCATGACCTAAACAATGTAGTCTATGGCTGAGGAGCAAGGGCAGGTGTTATTGAATTTAGTATAAAGCCAGAGGACCTTTTTTCACTTTTTAGATGCATGCTGTCAGATCACTGGGCACTTAAAATAAAGGTCAAAGGGAAATAAGACTCATAAAGCTCTGTTTATGTGAATAACTGGTTTTAGGGTGGTGATTAACCAAGATGATTAGTACAGTCATCAAAAAGGTTAATTTGGTCAAGTAACTACCCAGGTTACATTCTGCTTAAATGTTGAAATAATTGGGTAAGTGAATGATCAAATATTATAGGTCTTAGGATGCCTGTAGAGTTCCTTGCATTTGCCCCATGTTGGATTGTGGAAAACAGTCAGGAAAACATAAAACTCTGGGTACCGTTGCTTACCTTTCAGAACATCATCTCCTAGGAGAAAGGGCTGCAGAGAGCAATTCTAGGGAGCAGAAGGGAAGGGAGAGAGCGACCCAAGGAAGGTGCCCTGCATGTCCCCACCCCCTCCACCCTCCTTCACTCAACATTGGTGTTTGGATTTCCTTAGGAGATACATGAATGAAATTATCCAGTCTGACAGAGAAAGGCTGAAGCTTGCAGGCTGAGTGGGTGTTGTCACTGGAGCTGAGGCTGCGGGGTGCCCCCCCGCCACCGGAGATGCCACTGGCCAGACAGATTTTGACAGATGGAGATCTTGCAGGACACACCCCCAGCCACCTTGAATGCAGCTCTCTCTCCAAGGCTGCAAATCACACTGGAGTGGTTGATCTGTGTGTCAAGGGGAGGATTTGGGAGCGACTGATTTCCTCTGATGACTATATTCCACTGAATGTTTCCTTGGGAGCCTCTCCCCCTACAAGCACTGACTTACTTTCCACGGAACAGCCCTGGACAGGAGGTGCTCCTTGCTCCTTCTAGAAGGAGCTGAACATATTCTGTTGGAATGAGGCTCTCTGTCCTGACTTGGTTCAAGGCTCTTCCATCCATTAAGTATGTGGCCAATGGCCAAAAAGAGAGCTGAAGGAGCTCCATCTTCTTTCAAGGAATTCACTCAGCTGAGTCGGGCTCCCTCTACCAGGCTGCTGACCACTGGCAGTTCCTGGGGCCCACCAGACCACTCGGCTGGCGCCACGGTGGAGCCACGCCTGGCCACGTCACTCTGGGCAGCTTGTCAAGGTGAAAGGCAGCCCTCATGTAATCAGCAGGACAGGCCCCAGCTGGCCCCACAGCACCCTGAGGGAGCGCGGGGATAGGGGTCCCTCCAGTCACAGGACCCCGCACTGCGTCCCTACACGGACATGCCGGCTTATGGCCACCTTTCAGGGGCCCACTCCTCACTGTTCCCAAAGAAAAATTCTATCAAAAAAAATTTTTTTTTCCACTGGATCCAGGAAAAAAATTAAACCCAAACTGAACGACCTCAGGCTTTTCATCTCCTGAGCAGGCTTTTATCTTAAGTTCCTCTTTATCTCTGCTCTCCTTAGTGGGAACCTGATATTATGTAAGGGAAAAAGGTTGGTCAGAAAGAGAACAGTACAGAAACCAGGGTAAGAGAGTAAGCCTGCCATGGAGCAACCTGGCCAACGGCAGCTCGGCCAGGTCGGCAGGTCAACATCAACGGGGGTAAGTCGCATTTGCAGCATGTTCCTGTAACAGAATGTGATGACAATGGCTTTTTACCACCATGGCATCCTCTAAACCGAATAACCCAGTCTAAGTATGAGGAAAATATTAGACAGACCCCAATGAAGGGATATTCTGCAAAACATCTGACCAGTGGTCCTCAAAACTATCAAGGTCACCCAAAACAAAGAAAGTCTAAGAGACCCACGGCCAAGTGGGGCTCCAGGACAAAAAATCCCGCACCACCAGCTGAAGCCCAGTTCCGGGCGCTGGGGTGCTGAGAACCCTGAGGACCCCAGCTTGCGGGGTGGATGGGAGGATAAGAGGTGAGTCTCAGGGCTCCTTGGCTGGCTGGTGGGAAGGGGGACTCCAGCGCTCAGCCTGGAGCCCCGGGATCTGCAGACTAGCTGGAGGGGGGAGCATTTAGGACTGCCGACAGAGGCAGGGCGACCAGGAGCCTCCCCTGAGGGGCATCGTGAAAGGCAGGCTCCAGAAAGTCAGACGGAGGTCACGGCCGCCAGCACCGTGGTCACATAATCGCCACGGTCCGGGCCACGGGCTGATGCAGACTGTTCACACTTTGAACTGCATGGAGATCCCGTGGCTCGTCAGACACCGCCTACACACCCGGGATTAGTAACAAAGCAAACCAAAGCCTCAGTAACCAAGACTAGGTAGAGCCAAGGCCAGTCTGAGTTACAGGAGGTTTCACATGCGGTCCTCTTACTTGCTAGTACTGAGACACAAGCACACTCTGAGGATGGCTTTCACGCAAGGGATCGTCTGAATTGCTCCATCGCAAATTATTCAGAAATGTATACAGGAAGCGACACCATTCTGGATCCCTCCTTATGTGCCAAGCGGTGTGCTGAGCCACCCCAGGGGCCATTTCCTTTAACCCTACTAACACTGCGCAGTGCAGGAATCGCTATGCCCGTCTTACAGGTCGGGAGACAGGGCTCTCAGTGCATCTGAGACTCCCGATTCCAAGTCAGGCCTCGCACGCTCCTGACATTGTGTCGGGCCTGGTTCAGGAAAGTGGGTGCGAAGTGGGGTTTCACATCCAGTTGTCTAATTAATACAATCGTTGTTTATAAGCAACATGTCCCCTTAACATACTGATAATTTAAACATGTTGAGTCTCTCCATTGCGGAGTTGTCATTATGCAGTGGGACTCTGGAGTCAGGCAGACCAGGTTTGAATCCCAGCTCTGCCATGTGGTAGCTGTGGGACCTTGAGCAAGTTCCTCAGCCTCTCAGTCTCCGTTTCCTCACCTGCATGAGGGATTTCAATGTTACCTCCCCCCAACACCGCCACTCAGGGCTGTCACAGGAATAGAATAGGATTTTGTAATATTAAGTGCAACCACCCGCTTCAAGAATCCTTTCATAAAAATGTATAACACAAAGTTAAACTATAATCCAACCTTACTTCCTCACAAATCCTACAAAGGCCTTATTCAAAGTCTAGTTTAAAACCCCCATTACCACCTGCACACTCTGATACTGCGTCTCCTTCGAAGCACAATTAATTCTGTGTGTGCTTCTTCTTTGCTTCCACAGCCATTTATGATGCATCTATCAAGACATGTATCATTATGTGTGCTCTCATGAGCTCCTCTGGGTCTGTCCCTCCAGCTTGATATTGTGTGTGTGTGTGTGTGTGTGTGTGTGTGTGTTAGAGCAAGATTATTTCTCTGCTTCCCTAAGACCTAGAATGGATAGCATTTGGAAAAAACACATATTTCCTTCTATCACTGAATCCTGACTTGAGGTGTGGAGCAAATCCTGTGTTAAGAAAATCCTACACATCATAACTTGAATGTGTGCACTGAAATAATGACTTGCATTTTGAGAGTATTCTCCCAATGTACAATAACATTAGTGTTATGCTTTGGTTTGCAGTGTCTTGGAAATTCAAAGATTGGAGCTGTCAAAGCAGACACTTTACTTCCAAGAACAAAATCCTGGGGTTGAAGCAGGATAGATTTCATAGTCTTCATCTCTCAGAAGAGGAGCCCCAACCTCGGTTATCGAAGACTAAAGCGTGGACTGAGTGCCAGGCCAGTGTGGGCAACGAGTAAAGAATATTCATCAAGATCAATGTATTGTTGCTATTTGTTGCAACATGGATTTTTCTCAGTTTTGTTTTTATTTATGTGTCTGGCTATCTTGGCATTACACACAGCAAAGCTCAAAGGCAATACTAAGGGATGTCTGACTGTACAAACAGTATGTCATGTGAGGAATTCATTTGCCTGAAATGAAATGACAAATGTGTACATGGTTCAAGGTTGTATGCACCCAACATGGAGAGCACAGAGCCTGAAATTATAGGGCCAAGAGTACTCGAGACAGGAGACCTTTTATGCTGATTCCTCAGAGATGGACTGAAGTGAGGAACCCAGGCAGCATTTGTTCAACCCTTAGCTGGGGCCCTGTCTATCAGATTCACACCGTGAGCCTGCTGGGTCCGGCTATAATTTGACGTTTGATAGCGTCGTTGACAGTCTATTATGTACAACATATTTTTTAAAAACTTTTACTTTCAAAGAAAAATCACAGCATTCTGATTCTTTCTTATTTGTCATACACGTGTTGCCAGCGTGGAGTTTTAGAGGGTGTTTTTTTCTTCCAAATTCATCGCGGTGGAATATACCTGCCCCATAAAGCTTTGCCACAGAGCTGGCCCAGGAGACAGGCCAAGCTCCACACTGGACATGTTGTAAGCCGCGACTTAGAGATACAAGTTCATGTCTGGCTTCTCATGGTCTTGAAGTAAGAGAGACACCCCGCCCCCCAACGGAGAGGGCACTCTGCATTCTATCCCACACCTAAGGGTCTCATAGCCTGGTGCCCCACAGACTGGGTCCCTGTGCAGTGCCTTGGTGAAAGGCCACAGTGAGGTGTAAGGACCCTGTCCGTGGGCCGCCAAAACCCTTTATGAAGTCATCAGCCACGTTTTCCCTCCCATGTCTCTTCTGTTTCTCAAGCTCCACTTTCCATAACATTGTTCTCAAAAAGACTACCTCCCTCCTCTCTAATACACTAAGTAACAAGGAACTCCCAGAGAATGGACCTTTCAATTACTTTTTCTTCCAGAGATTGCCGAGAACATGATGCTCCAAAAGGGCCAAAATTATTTCATCTCAAGGCAAGAAAGGGCATCATGTAGCTCTCCACTTTTAGAACGACTTAGCTCATCCCTGACTCATTTCAGGCAACTAGGGGTCTAAGGTGTGGTTACTGACTTTCAGGAATTAGTCTGAGAACTCTGCAGCTAACCTGCCCTGATGACTGACAGCACTATAATGAACAGGAAGCCTTAGTTTTGGGGGCGATCATCCCTATTCCAGACTCCCTTGCTTGGTCTTCTCTGAGCAATGGCAGAATTCAAATCAACTCATAAAATAACAGCTAAGCACATACTAAAAACACCAAGTGTACCTGCTACTGGATACTTTCCCTGAATGGGGCACTAAGTAGATTGTTTCTAACTGTAGCAGTTCAAGAACTTAGTGTATACAGAAAACAGATACGAAGGAAAAGAGAGAATGTCAACGGACAGATTTGATTCTGACCTTCCCTAGAGTTTCTCTTTCAGACATTTCCCCCTATTTTAGGTATTTAAATGTGCTGTAATAGACATGATTCCACAAGCCAAGATACTGTCGCGGGCTCCTGAAGGCTGGGAGTCCTTCTTTGTCCTACTCTTTGTTTTATAGGCTTTCTACCCAAAGCTGCCCTTGACAGCAGTCCCAAATGTGCAGAGTTTTAAGTGGATTTGTATAAAATTCTACCTTCACTTTGGCTCAGTTTCTCAGATCCCTCCCTTTTAATGAGCTTACTTAAGACCCTTTTATTGTGCTGGTAGAACCGAAAAGCATGCTGGGATGGGCCTGGCTGCAGGCAACGCTCTCTGAATCCCAGCTTCAACATCTACAAAGCAGAGAGCAGAGCTCCCTGGAGTATTTAAGATTCCTCCCCTTTTTGTACTTCGCTCTACAAGGTCAAGAATGAGAAAGGAAAAGCGAGAAGGTCTTTGTCTTCGTGCCTTGCCAACTTCTGTTATTATGTTCAGCACATTCGGATCCCAAGAACAGTTTGGGAACATGAGTTTCGATTCCTGGGGAAGACACAGCTGAGAATAAGCACAGTCGATTGCAGGGCCTGCCAATGCTGAAATTAAAGTCAAATACATTGTGACTCTGTTGATCCCGTTTAGGGAGCCACATAATGTACCATTGACACTTGTGGAAATAAAAGGGTATACGATTGAATACTGACACTGAGAAGCCAGATACAAACTGAGATTGTCCCATAAAAACTGGTAAAAATTGTCAAAATCATATGAATGGTCACTCTTGTAAAATGCCAGTAGGTGTTTTCTTAAATTCATGCACAGAAAAATTGCAGAGCATTTTTTATGATAAATTATAGGTCTAAATGCTTAATATAGACTGAAAAAATGGAACAACATAAAAGACACTAAATGGCAGCATAAAGTGGGAAATGTCACTTAGGACTCTAGAGAGGCCCCAGCTTCAAACTCATAGAAAAATCGCCCAATTAATGACATCCAGTATGTCCAAAATATCTTATGAGAGGCACGAATATTCATCCCTAGGCAATTTGTTTCTTGGTTATGGATTTCAAAAAGGTCTAGTGCATTTGCCATCACCCTTGTAAAAGGAAACTTTTATAATTTCATTCCATCAGCTGTTCCTCTTTCTCTTCCCACGAAAATGATTTCTAGGCAGTGTCTTCCCTAATAATGATTTATCGGTTCAGTCAAAAACAAAGGAATTCAGTGACAAAGAAAAACATGGACTAAATTTCTTTCCTTGAATGATTGCCATTTGATTCAAGTGAAATAAAATAAATACAGAGTACATGACAAAACAGGCACAATAAATAACTCGGTAGCCCTGCTCGGGCAGCTCTGGAACAGGATCCAGAGGAGCTGAACTCATGGGCGCATTCCCACTGCGCTGCGTCTCCAGCACAGAACAGGCCCCTCCAGGCCGTGTGCAGCTGGAACACAGCCCCTGCCCCCTGCTCACTCTGGACACAGCATTTAAGGCTTCAGTGTCAGCTGGTTCTAGCTGGTTTGTTGATGCGCCCTGATAGGACCCTTTTAATTAGGACCAAAGGAGTGTAGACGATGGTGTTTATATGTGAATGGAACCACATGCAATTCAGTTTGAGTTCACTTAAGCAAATGGCTGAGATATATATAACTATATATAACTACAATATATATTAATACACACAGGGTGGGGCAAAAGGAGGTTTACAGTTGTGAACACACAAAACAGAGTTTATTCTTATATTACTGTTTTTTAATTATTGTATTATTTTTTTGTGTTACAACTGTAAAACTACTTTTGTTCCATTCTGTATATGTATTATATATACTGTTATACATACAGTACATATAAGACAATAATATGCAATGTACATATAATATATACATTATATACATTAATATATATTATGAAATATAACATATATAATTGTTATATATGTTACATAGTATATATAATGGATATTTAATGTACAATAATACAATGCTCCAACCAGGATGACCTTCTATCCTGCTGACCAAGGAACAGGTGAAACCCTTTACCTGTCTAAGGAGCCTTTCTTCATCCTGGATCTGAAATAATCCCCTTCTTTGGTGACATTGAACTTGGCTCTAGGTTGTTGCTACCCACTTTGCACCCTATGCTGATTGGTCTCACACCTGCTGAAGGTGGGTTTTTGCATTTATTTCAGAGAATGCTTGGTCTTTCTGTTTACAAGTCTTCAGTGTTACAGCTTTAAATGGGGTCTAAGCTAGCTTTATTCTTCCACTGCTTCCCAGTTTCTGCTATGTGTTCTACAGTATAGCACAGACGCAGCAAAACTCCTCTCTAGTGGATGCTTTGAAAAATAAAGTGTTTGCTCCTCACTTGGAAAGGGCCTCCTCCTGTTTCTCTTGGTGGAATCCTTTCCATATGCATTATTTTTATGTTTGTTCTGTCTCTCTCTCTCCCTCTTGCTCTCATTCTCTCCCATGTACAAACCCATACTCACAACCTCTCCGCATAATCCTCTGAAAGTGTGATAACAAGAAAGATTAGAAAGACAAGGAACATACTGTTGGCTATTTGCAGGACTGTCTAGCATATCAAAAATACAGACTCTTAGGCCTCCTTCGCCCCCTCCCCTGAATCAGAAATCAGAGTCTCTAGAAGGGCGAACCTCGACTTTGAGCTTTCAGAAGGCTCTTCAGGGCATTCTAATGATCGACCATATTTGAAAACCATTGCTATAAATGACCAGAATTTTAATTGAAGAAGGAAGCACTGTGTAGAAAAAAGTTTCTCACATTATGCCGGACTCATCAACTTTAAACTGTTTCCCAAGTAATATTCACAGTCTAGAATTTTGCTCTTTAACTCCTTCATGCTTTCCACGTGTGGACAACATTTTCACATGAGAAAGTGCTTAAGATAGGCAGGACCTAGTTTGATAATGTGTCACCCTATCCAAAAAATGCTCAGATAATATCAAAGAGAGAACTCTATTGGACCCAACTAGCATTAAGTCAATAGAAGTAAAATAATTTGGAATAGTGTCACAAAGAATTTTCTAGATTGTAATGCCTGGAGCCACAGTGATTTCTGACCCATGTGTAACATGTCGGTTCAGTGACTAAGGTTAAGAGAAGTGCAGTTCTCACACCCCTAGATTAAGTCACCCTGACAGGCGTGGTGAATGATCTGTTCTGCAAGCTCCTGCTTGGGACAGATGCCTCCAGAAGTTTGAGTCACCCTAAGCCTGGAGCTGAGGTCCCCTCTTCACTCTTCAAAGACTCTGACTTTGCTTGGGACAATGTCAGTGAACTACAGAGAATTCTGAGCAAGACTGGAGATGAATACATGCCCCGCCCCCTGCTATTTTTGAAAAGAAGAAAACAGCAGATGAAACCAGTGAGCTTGACACTGATCTTTAGCCCAGTTCTGGAACATGTATTAACAGGGACGTTTGTGGCCCCTAGAAAAGGAGGCAGAAATTGTAGAGAACAAGTCAGGAGTCATGCAGCTGTGCCAGCCCAACGTCATTTCACACTTTGACAGGTTATTAGCTAAGGAGACGGAGTTTAACAGGCCGTCAGTGAGGAATTTGCAAGAGTCTTGCGA
Organism: Pteronotus mesoamericanus; assembly: GCF_021234165.1. NCBI lineage: Eukaryota > Metazoa > Chordata > Mammalia > Chiroptera > Mormoopidae > Pteronotus > Pteronotus mesoamericanus. The sequence continues at coordinate 378,954 of NW_026555043.1, forward strand.
GGTATCCTTGCGTGTTTTATAAAGAAAGATGGGCTCAATGGCAGGCCTAAAATAGATCGGAAAGTGGTTGAATAATCCTAACTAAATGGATCTGAGGCTTCAGTGGAATGCGTTCGAGTATATTGTCCTTGGTTCACTCAAGTTCAACAGATGTGTCAATGACGTGGTAAAAACATAAAAGAGATTCTCGTCAACACTGAGGGCTCCGTGTGAATTCTGAGAGGGCCAGATGAAACGGATGGCGGAGTCAAAGTCTAAAGTGGCCTCCTCAGAATGGAATCTAATCAGCTGGAACTAGGATACGTGTGAGTTCAAGCACTTGGTCCATCCAGATTAACCACACATGATCCAGCAGGACACATTCACGCTAGCGGCACTGAGTGTAAAAATGGACTTGGGGACTTCACTTGACACAGAACTGAAAATGAGTTAGCAATACGATTAGGCCATCAAAAGAGCACCAGAGTTCACACCTCGGGCTTGGTGAAGGGCAGTTGGTTTTCAGAATGAAAAGGGGGGTCACCTGGGAATCCCCACCTTTACATAGAGACCGAGCTATTCCTGGACACTCCTGAGCATCCGCGTTTCCTCTGTAAAAAGCTGTCACACTTCCTGGCTTCTCTTCCCTCAGCTCTCAATGGAGATGCCACAGGAAGTTGTCCTGGACCCCAGAATTAAATCAGGCACCCTTCCTCTGGCATCCCTTCTAACCCGGTGTGACACTGTGTTTAATGGCCTACTTCCACCTCTACGCTGTGAACAGCTTGCTCTGTTCCTCGTTACAGCTACAGGTTTACCAAGGTCTCTTGCCACATGTTCAATAAACCTTTATCTAATAAGTGAGGCAATTCAGAGAGGAATCAGGACAGTGGAAGGATCCAAAAACACACCACAGGAGCAGTGGGAGAAGGAGCCAGAGATGCTTGCCCTGAGAAAGGAAGACTCCTGGCCATGACTCAAAAGGAGTCTCTAATGATGCAAAAGGTCCAAAGAGCAGTGGTTTAACTTATTCCACATGGCATCAAGGGTAGAAGTTTCAAGAAGAGATATTTTAGCAATGGTTCAAGGGATGACTTCCTAAGAGGACTATCAACAATGGAAAATTTCCTGTGAGAGAAAATAAAGTCTCTCACTATGGATATTCTAAAAAGCAGACCAGCTCTATGGCAGTAACGCCATCAAGAAATTCCACACGCAGGACAGGGAGCTGGAATAAATGCTGAGTTCCCTCAGGTTCCCTGGCTGTATGATCAAGTCACAGAAATGCATTTGTCTACAGTACACAATATTTTTCTCTGTGGAATAATCCATTAGGGATAAAATGTTTGTCCAAGAGAAATCCCATCCATGGAAATATCAGTAGAATAAAAGGGTCTGTTGCCTTTTAATCTCGTCTGAGATATGGAACTGGGCAAACATTGATGAGTAGCATCAAATCTCCAAGCTTACTTTTTGATCTGCACAATAAAATACTGGCTTGAACCTAATAATTCTAAATACCCTTCCAGATATATAACCTATTTAGTGCTATGCAATGCGTTTAAATGATCTACCCAAGGAAAATAAGTTGTTTTTCAGAGGATATTCATTACATTACATGCATTATATGCTAAGCCTCTCGGTAGCCAAATCCACTCAGTTAGAACATCCAATAACTCAGTGTCAAGACAGCTAGATTAATAGTTAGATGTTGAAATTACATTTTCAAAAAAGTCTTCCCCACATTAGATCAGATGGATTTCAATGGCCTTGATTAGAGTTGAAGAGAGTCTTGCTGTCTGAATTTCCAGAATTACAACTACAAATGACAGGCATTAACAAGCCGCAGTCTCCTTCTGGAGGCCGGCCTGGCCTTGCCAGGACTCGCCCACTTCAGGACGCTTTGCCGTGACACTGGAAAGCACAGCCTGGGCTTCGGACACTCAGGCTGCACTTAAAGAGCAATGCTCAGCTCATATTATTTTAGGACAAGCCATCTCTTCCACGGATACAATACAGATCAGGTCAACATCATAATCAAGTTTTTAGGCTGTTTTCATCTATCTAGTCATTTCTATTCAACTTGCATTTTAGCCTGGATTCAATGTTGTGTTCTTTACCAAATGCATGCACTGTCTGAGGGAGAGACTTCGGAAGGAGTGGACCGCACTCATCACAGAGGTTTGTGTTACTGGGGAAAGAACACATCCACAGATGCTGAACAGCCTCTTTGTCACAGCCCATGAAAGCTGTGGTGTGAATATATGGTAACGTATAGACACTGAAATGGTTTTTAATTTACCAGGAGTAAAAAAAAAAAAATATGTATGTATATATGTGTGTGTATATATATATATATATATATATATATATATATATATATATATATATATATATATATATATTCCCTTCATTCTTTTCGTTTTCATTGGTTTAACTGTAACTGTGAATTCCATCATGAACTGATATGTAAATTAAGTATTTTTATCTTCATTATTTTAACACAAATAGTACTAGTCAATACCAAGCACACTGCACAGTAACTCACTAAACTCAAAACGGCTTCACTAAGAAGCAGTTGCTAGTGTCCCCCTTGTACCAGGAAGGGGAGTCAAGCACAGTGGACACCTCTTCTGGCTGGGGAACTCGTTGCTCAGATGCTGTTGGCTGCTGAGGCTCACAGCTGAGTTCCTCCCCAGGAATGACCTTCAGCCCAAGGGATCTTCCTTGCCCAAGCTTGTGCCCCATCCCTGGAGGCAGCCCACAGTAAACGTGGGGTCACCGTTGGGGTGTACAAAAGACACATTCGCTCTGCTCTCTTAACTCAGAACAGTAGAGGCCACCCCGGCGGCAGAGTTCCCCAGGAAATACCTCTCGCAGTTCAACTCGGCGCTCAGCCTGACCCAGCTTTCTCCCCTCCCTCACAGGGGTGCTTCCCAAGAACATGCGGCCATAAACCTTGTGCAGAAAGGTGACCTCTCGGAGTCTGGTTCCCGAGTCTCTGGTTCAAGGTCACACAGCTCACAAGTAAGCAACCCGGCTCCAGGGTCCACGTTCTCAGCCCCTGGGTTGATGTGCTTCTCTGTACCTAGGCTTTGTTTCACGTCTGCATCTCAGTGAAACGCCTGCAGTGGCATCTCAAAAGGTGGAGCGTCACTAATATTCTTCTAGATCATCTGGGTAAACATCAAAAAATGTGACCCTTTTTCAGTAAGTTCAGTAAATGCCATATTTTGTAATCCCCTATTGGGGAGTCTCCATGCATGCTAATATTTCAACAGAACTGGTAAGTTATGCAATAAAGAAATTTATTTACATGAAATCTGAATATGTTTCCCAACCACAGTACCCTCTTTTAAGAAAACATCTATTAGTACCCATCTGTGGGTGTTCTTCAGACCCGGTTGGGGAAGTGCTGGCAAACCTTCACTCCCCTCCCATGGGCCCTCGGCCTCCAGCTTCTGAATTCCCTTTGGCATCTGGCCACTTCTGGGAAGCCATCTTTAACAGGCTGATGGGTTTCTAACCTTTTTCCTCTTTTCTGTGCAAAAGTCTGCATTCTTTGTCTCAAGAACATACCTTTCTTTATGTGTCTGAATGCCATACAATTATGTATAAGATGATATGTGTCTGCATAGTTTGCAAATATGTTATCTCACATGCAAAGCCCTGTTGGTGGGGGAGGTTCGAGGGCCTGGCCTTTAAATTCAGCTCTAACATTATGCGGGCTTAAATACCGACTGAACCTTACTGACAACCATTTTCTCTTCTATAAAAAGAGGGTGGGACTAGATTTGTTGAAATGCAAGAGTCCTTCTAACACATACATTACCAGATTTTGTTGACTTCTGACTTCACATATTATGTGGCGTTAAGTGGAGAGGTTCCGGAAACACATACACACAACACACCTGAATTCAAGACCTTCTCTGTTCAATTACTACCTGTGTTCTGTGAGCCCTTAGACACTTTTTTTGCCCCTAAAGTATCAGTTTCCTCCTGAGTAAAGCCACGCTAGCTCTTACCAGAGAGGGCTGTCGGGAGGATCAAAAGACACAGTGCATATAAACTGTTCAGCATGGCCACGTTGTCACCGATGTTGGCTGTGACTGTGGAGGTGGCGGTGGTTGGGAGAGGAGGCGGTGTAGTGTCTGCTTACACTGTGCATTTGTCCCGCATCTCACATGTGTGGGTGACTAAGAACTGTCAGCCAGAAAAAAGTTAGAAGAGCATATGCCCATTTAATGAATCAATACCTGTGCCTGGTGTTGGGATGATGGTGTGGAAAAACTATGCAAAGAGGCGTGGCGAAGCTATCACGCCGTGCCTCGCCTGCCTTCCACACCCGAGAGGGGCTTGAAGAAAATTAAGGAAACCAAACAGTGGTGATAATAATTTAAAATATACTGCATATTGGGACTAAACACAGACCACAAATGATTTAAGTTAAAGGAGAGAAGTGATTCAAATACCAAAAGGATTGGGAAGATGGCTCTATCCTAAATAAAACAATAGTCATAATCAATGAAGAAAAATCACTGTTCCCTGTTCCCACTAGAGACCATACAAGAACGAATGGACGAACTACGTTCCGATAAAATTAGGTGGTTGGAAGGAGAAACACTTTAGGAACTGGTCGTTCCAGTGGGGTTTAGAAGGCACTGCGGCCTCTCCATGGGGATTCCCGCACAACAGGGCGAGTGCCCACCAGTGAGATGGTGAAGGGAAGATCGTCTACGGTCAGAGGGAAGGATCCCAAGTTATTCTCAGCAACTCCGAGCTCTGATGATTACACAACTTACCAGGCCCATTGCTGCTATCCCCAGCGTGGGGCTGCTGACAAGGAAATTTCTCGAGGGGGTTTTTGGGCCAAATTTCCCCTTTAAAGACCCGAAGTGTAAGTCAGCTAGGGGTGAGTGCGTGCAAAGAGCAATAACACCACTCTCTAATTAGACACCATCTCCTAAGCGAGTCATCAGTACAGCAGTGAGGCTGGTGCTAGTAAATTAAATTTTAAAAATCCTGATGCAATCACTCCCCTGATGTGCTCCCTTCCTCAAACTCCACTCTCGGTTATTTTTTTATTTATTGTAATTACTTTAGTAATAAGATTTGTTTTCTTGTTATTATATATATTGCTGTGCAGCATAACCAAAAAAAAAATATTAGCCAAAAAGAGTTATGTTTCTTATTTATCTCCTTGGCCGTTATTGGGCCATGGGGAGGGGTGGGAAGCAGGGAGAAGCTGTAAATAGAAAGGAAAGCGCTTCCTACAGAGTGAAGATGTATAGGAGCAAGAAGGAAGCAGCAGGGCAATGAAGGAATAAGGCTAATAATTCAAAAGAGCTAGATGACTCCGGGAGATAAATAACCAAGGAAAAGGCGACCTAGAAGTCAGGGCGGGGAGGGTGGCCCTGCCTAACCAAGGTTTCTACCCCCGCCTTTGACTTTCTGTTTATAACCTCTGTCCTCCTGGTTGAACCGGAGCACAAGAGACTCCCAGGCAAGGCCCCACCCAGCACCAGCCCTGGCGGGGTGATTCCTTCGGGGTCCTGCGAGGGCGCACTTTCCAACAAACCCGGTATTCTGTGGGTGAGGGGACAGGAAGGCCGTGATGTTGAGGCTGGGTCCACTGGGGAGGCAGTCCAGTCCCCTGGCTGGGAAGGAAGACTCTGCCAGCCTCAGACACTGCCCCTTAGAGACCCCCCAAAACACTCCCAGACATACCCCAATAGAAACTGAAGCTGATTCTAGGCTGGCTTCTTAAAGGCAGAAAGCCGGGTTTTTGTTCATTCTGATGGGACAACTACATCTTTTTAAAGAAGAAGCATTAAAGGGCATTAGCTGAATTTCTCCAGTTCCAAGGTTTCTCTATGGCTGTACATTTTATATAATGTATTCAATCTTATACCAACTCAGTAATTTTTATATCACAATCACCAAAGCTTTAGTAAGATAGGTATAAATAATACGATATGTAAGTTATATTTTAATTATCTATTGTATGGAGATATATGTTTTTTATGTATAACAGATATAATTATATCTACACATAATAAAGGAGCCTGCCTCACCTTTGGCCTTTCCCTCCCTCTGCAGATTTCTATCCCACTGCTGCACCTTACTTGTCCTGGGTCTCTTTGAGAAACTGAGAAATAGAAGCATGAAAGAGATCGTGGAGCCGGTTTGGGTTGGCCTCGGGGAAGAGCTGTGCGCGGTCCGCCTCTGAAACTCAGTTATCAGAACACACGCAGGGGAACCCTCACTTCTGCACTTTCTCACAGCGCTGAGCCATGTCCAAGCACATGGGGACTGGGTCATGATACCGGCCAGGTGAGGTGCAGTGGTGGGGCTTACTGGCCCCCTCACCAAGTTAAAAAAGCAGGAGTACAGAGCTTACGTGACTTGTCCAAAGCCACATAACTAGAAAGAGGCTAATTTTGACCAGAGCTCGGATCTTCTAATCTCCTGGAATTCCCCGGAGGCAAAAACAAGAGAGTTAGAGAGAACAAGCAACATTACCTGTTGTGTCCTCTAAGAAAGACAGTCAGGGCTTATTTTGGAGCTTATTATAGCTCTAAAAACAGGGGACAGGCGTTCTCTCTTCTGTCGCAAAAGCAGAGCGCTCCTGAGAGTAAAGGACAGGAGACAAAGCGCCCTCCATGTGGGCAGGGATGGCGGGGCTGAGCCTCCTATTTTGCAGGTACGGACTTCCATGTAATTTAGTCTAAGGAGCCTTATAGCGTCCCCCCCCCCCCCCCCCCCCATTGGCTGCCCGGGAGATGCAATGGGGATTGAAAAATAACACATGCATATTATACCAAGGGTTTGTTCTATAAAGACATCTAAGGGTCTATTGAAAAAGTGTTAGGAGTAGGGACACTAAGAAGAGAGATGTCTAAAGGGGAAACTGAGGAAGAATAGCCTCATCCGCCTTTCCTCATGTCTGCATCCCTTCCTTCCTCCTACAGGGGAGAAAATGGAGAAACCGTGGAGGGCAGACAGATATCGGCAATCGCCCAGCCAATGAGGGAACAAAGCATTTAACAAAACAAGCGCATTTCCCCAAGAGCCTCAGCCTCTACTTGATCAATGATTCTGCAACACTGAATCATTTTTAATTTAATGCTTCTGGGAAGTGAGGGGGGAACCCATCAACGGCAGGCGCAGTTGGCAAGAGCCGGGTATTAGCATTTGGCAGCATTTATTACTATTGCTGTTTATGATGGCATAAATTAGGTTTATGCTGATATAATTAATAACCCTAAATTTAGGAATAATAAATAGTGGTATTTATTTGGAACTGCGATATCTGAGGAAGGCAGGCGGCTCTGCCTGTGTGCAGGCTGTGGTGGGAGCGGCGTGGGCGCCAGGAAGCCCTTGGGAGCGTGCACCCTGGACTCGCAGCCCAGCACCATGCATCATTTAACACTATGCAAACGACTTAGCAGCAGGACCGTGAGAGTTCCCAGAGCAAATAATTTTCATTTTGATCTCTACGAACAAGTTCGTCAGCAAGATTGAGTGTGCGGCTCTTCCCTCTAAAGCCAGGCCCCGCACAAACGTCCTCACAGCCCAGGCGATCCCTGTGGTGTGCAGTCGTGCCCAGAGCTCCCGAGCGCAGAGACACGCAGACCCTGACTGACATTTTGACCCAACAGCCAACCTTTGCTCCAGGTCCAAAAAACTTAAAAATTCCCTAAAAACAAAGCAACAATGTCCACTCACGGACAACTCTAATCTGTTCCAACCAGTACCGAACAGCAAAACAATCTAAATTTTCAAATTGAAAATTTAGTGTGTGATTGCGAGTTTACATTCCTTTGACAGCTTGCAGGCAGAGCAGTTGAGCTCCACGGTGAAGGAGCACAGGACGGTACCGGCTAACTAGTCACGGCTAAGAAATGGGATTTTGGGCTCACAGACATTCCACAGGGAGACCCCACAGCGCAGCTCTGCATGCTCCAGGCCTTGCTAGGAGAATCTGGTGCTGAAACTTCGGAATCAAAGTTCGAAAAGATATTACCCTCATCTTGTGTCATGTCGTGTCACGGTGACCATCGGTGTCATTTATATGGACACTATGACCTCAGTCACTCAGCCTCTCAGAGGCCACAGGGCATGGCGAACGTTCTCCTGATGGGCTTTTCAGCTCATCAGTGAAGGCTGCAGAGAGTGGGTCCCAGGTGCCTTGCTGAGTGATGGGGGGGCGGGGGGGAGGATCTACTGGGAGGCTGGCCCTCTGACAGCTGATCTCCCTCGGCCTTGACCAGCCTCCCTCATTTTTCCTTCCTCTCCCCCTCCCCCCCACAAAGCAGGGAGAAGCAGTTAGATTAGCTAGACTATTTCTCATGCCCTTTCTGCCATGAACTATCTGTGTGATCTTGGATCACTCATTTTACCTCTTTAGTCTCAGCTTCCTTTTCATTTGAAGGATTGGAACTACATAACATACAAGAAGTCTGCCAGCTAGAACATTTTAAGGTTCTTTTATTGTAATGCCCTTAAATCTCTACAGGAAAGTAGTGCAGGGGAGACAAGTCCCAGCACCTGATCCGAATAACTGGCTGTTAAAACTGCACCCAAGGCATCACCCCTGTGCACGAAAGTTGTCGTTGTTTTTTTTATTCTTATCTAGAGATTGGACAGAGGAAGACCTACATTTGTTGGGCCATAGTTAGGATTAGCTAAGAAAATATATGTGCGAGAACTAAGTTCCTGTATGTCCTATAGAAGGCGCTGAATACATTGTTTTTAGACAAAGTCTGTGAGTGCTCTTTTAGAGTATAATAAAGACTTCACAGCCCACAGCGGAGTAAAAGACTATTGGCACTAACTTTAAATGGCCCCAAACAGTTAAAATTGTATGATTTTTAAATCCGATTTTCAGAGTTTCCTTTGTTTCCCCTGGAGCATTCAGCTATGACTTCCTAATGCCTTGGTGTGTTTACGTAGCATATGTGCGCCCTCTGCTCTTGACGGTTGTTTGTTTCTATTCCACAATGGCCCTGGGAAAAGATAATCCAGTTTGTAAAACTGTATATATACTAAGAATGAATATACTCTGATTCTCCCAGGAATAAGTTGGGTGGTGCATTGCCTTCATAGAAATCTTTTTGTCACCACCGTGCACCCAACCAACACAGTCCAAACACCGGGGATAAGGCCGAATTGCTTTCTCTCCCTCACTTTCCGGCCGTGTCTGCCTTTTAAGTAGTTCTGGAAAAACCCACCTTCTCCCCACTCCACACTCTAACCACCCCGCTCTGCTCTAACCCAATTTACCCAACGTTAGAAAGGATCGTGCGTCCAGGGACCCTTGCATTGTTTCTCCTACTTATAGCTCCACCCAGCTCAATACAAACAGCCAGGCTAGCAAGATGGAAGGCTGTTTCTTTTGGAAACCATCTTTGTATTTTGTTTTCCTGTTACGGACATGTGTTGCTAAGAGATCTTTGGTTTGGCAAGACCAACTCTATTTTTGCTAGAAAATCCTGGCTTGGTCTCCCTGACCACTAGTATCAAAACCTCCCAGCCATCCTTAGAGGCCCCATTACCATCACCACAAAAGGAAACGACTCTACGTTTACACATTCTTGCAAATTCCATGATGGCCCATGATTACTTGTGAAAGAAAAGTTCAGTCTAGTTCATTAGGGGACCATTTAAAGTTTAGGCTCTGTAATCTTTATGCAAAAATTGCCTCTTTGCTGGTCAGACCATACACAAGGCAATTATGTTACCTTTAAGAAGCCTATTAAGAGGAATGAGTGCAGAGAAAAATCAATGAAGGTCAGAACGTCAGAAACAGTATTACCTAAGCAATATTGAGGTGAACTGCATCACACTTGGAGAGGACTGCATCAAACGTTCACATGGGGACGTCAAGGCACATAAAGGAATGATTAGATCTTATCCGTGGGCTGCCCTAAGGTGAGACCGCCTAAAATGTGTGAAGTTCCCAGGGTAAGGAATAAAACAAGAAAAAACACAAATCTACCTACTCATGCCCAACAGACAGGGCACGACCTGAAATGGAACACTGCTCACAGAAGGAGTTCGAGAGGTTATTTACACAAAACCACATGTCAGGTAGGTTATAAGAAGAGTTTCTGAGCTGAGACTTCTATGCCCTGTTGTCACGTGATGCTGTGCCCCCGTGGAAGTCTCTGGGTGACAATGCGCCATGGCCTCTGGGTTTTCCTCTCTGTAGAATAAGACTAGTCTAAGCCTCTTTCAGCCCAAATTGCTCAGGTGATCTGAGTGCCTCGACCCTGTGTGATGAAAGATGCTAAATAAATAAAAAGGGTAATTTCAGTCCTGATCAATAGACAAAGGGCAGAATCACTGAGCAGAAGCTGGCCATCCAGCAGGGAGTCCAGTGCAACCAGCTGTGATCTACACCCAAGCACTGTGTCCGAACCAGGAGGGTGCTCAGTGACCAAGACCACATTAACCTTTCAACCAAAGACCCAGATCAACCTCTGGTTTGGAGGTGTGAGCAATGGAAAGGGAAGAAAGAGCAATGCTCATTGCTGAGCTTGAAGGCTGCTGGGGGCTTGAGACCCCTTTCCCAGACAGGTTGGCAGGGAGTGTGTGAGCGTCCTCTTTCAACAGAAAACTGTAGGTCAAGGGAAGGGCCAGAATTCCAAATGAGAGTTATTACTCTAATCCTAGCACTCTTTCCATTGTCTACCAGCCCCCAGACAATTTCATGGAAGGAGGCACTTCAGGAAAGAGTCAACTTGGATGAGAAAACATTGAAACGAATCATGTCCCTCGGTATGCCTTACTGAACTGCTTTCCATCTGCGTAGGCTGAGAAAGTGCGCCAGTAAAAATCCCTGGGCCCTCAAGCAGGAAGGGGACATTCAGTGTCCCAGGGCAGTTCTCAGGGGTAGAGGCGCACATGGCTGGGCTCTGTTGGGCCAGGAGAGATCAGCTTAGCTTCAGGTCTAAGAAGTGTAGTTGCTGCTGGAGGCCTGAATGGCGCTCCCTCCCAGAGGACTTGGCCCCCTGCTCTCATGAGCTCAAAGACCAGTCACCGCAGGCAAAGAGGAAAGGCCTGCTCTCTGTCCGCAAACACACTCCACGAAAACAAGTGTAGTCTGGGGGTGACAGGCCCAGGAAGCATGTTAGGAACACACAAATACCTTGCTTATCTTCTTTCTTTCTTTTTATATCTGTGAAAATTTTAATTTTACAGTCTACAACTTTGACTTGTATTTTGGCATTGTTTCACATATTTTATCATTTGGAATTTATTCTGATCCTCATTTTATATATTATCATCTTTATATTGTTAACCTTTTTAACTTAACAATGTTCTTTGTGCTTCTCCTTTGAAGCTAGTCTATCCTCAGCTGTTTAACATTTATTTGGTTTTTTCTTCTTAAAAAATGACTGTTTTATCTTTCTTGAAACACTCTCTTAATTGTTTTAAGTTATTTTAATTTTATCTCATTGAAATGTAGTTTTCTTTTTCATATTTCTTTATAAGTCTTATCTCTTCTGATTAACCTTTTTAATATTGCTGTATTTTCTCAGTTTTCTAAACTTGTGCTTTAGCTTCTTTACTATAGATATTATAAATTGCAGGCACTTTTTCATTTTTAGCTTTGGCAACTATTTTTCTTTCAATTTTTGTTGATCTTGTGTTGTTTTTTTCCCCACTGGACACCAATGTCCATTCTTACAGTAAAAATAAAAATCATCTACTTATTGTAGGAAGGAGCTTTAGCCTCTTTTCATGAAGTTTGAGACAGGCGTTTGTTAGTGTGAACCCTGACACCCCACCCACTGGCCGCGTGACCTTGGCTGTGTGACCCGGAGGAGCTGCTCTGACCTCTGGGCCTCAGCTCACAGACCCCAGAAGCGCGGGCCCGTGTCCACAGACCTCATCAGGCGGTGGGCTCCGTGTGCCCCGTGCCCTGTCCTGCAGGCAGGGGGCGCCAGGGGAGGGGAAGCCCGACGCCAGCCTTCTCCCGCCCAGCCAACCACTTCTCAGTTGTTTCTCTTTCAACCATCCCACAGCCATTTTTCACCCCCTTCAGCATGTGGAGAAGGTGACACTCTTTATACAGCTGTATCCAAATCCCATAAAATACAACTGAGAATAAAGATGTCTCTGCAGTAAACTCTACAAGGTCAATAAAAGCACTGGTCTAAACTGCAAGGAAATTTTATAGTTTGAGCCCTGACTTTGCCACTCACCCACCATGTGACCTCGGCTAGTGACCTAATTGCAGTTTTCCTCCTTTTTAACAGAAGAGTGTCGAACTAGATTATTTCTAAGGACCCCTCTGGTATTAACTGCCTATGAAGCCATACTTTCTTATTAAAAAAGGCTATGAGACTGACACTGATGAAGAATACATTGTTTTTGGTACCAGTTAACAAGCCCAAGAAAATTTTTTCCTGCTGGAGTACCAAAGCCTCTCCAATCACACCCCTCTCCTCATTGGTCAAAACAACGTGTTACTATGGCAACATAAGTGCAGTTCAATTGGGCAGGTGGCCAACATACTTGCCATTGATGACACCATCTGGGTTGAGCATGGGGATGATCTTGAAAATGAAGTTTTCCCTCAAGAGCCTGGCCACAGGGTCACTGCTGACCAGGAACTCCAAGGCCCCCTTCATCACCCAACTGGAATTGCTTTCTCCTGGGTGAACGCGGGCGGTGATCACCTGGTATGGACGCTGCCCTGCCAAAACAAGACAGAGGGAAATTCAACCTAAATACACTTTCCATTTCCACCCAGATAACCTCCAGCGGGCCACCTGGAGAATTACACGGGACCGCCATGAAGTCAGAAACAGGTCAGCTGGTTCTAACACGTATCTGATTCGCATTTATGCATTTTCTACCTGCTCCTACGGTCTGCAACACTCAAGGGCGTATGACATTAAAGCTCAAGGCTGTTGTGGAAAACACAAATACTTAGAGGCATGAAAAGACACCAACAGCAGCTTAGCAAGACCACAAAAAATAAAATAAAATAGCTCTCTGGAGTCTAATAGCAAGATGCTGGTTATCTTCATCCCTATCAGTTGTGACATGTACACATATGACCTGGACTTTATTCTATATATCAGAAGCTCTCAACCACGGAGTCAACATCTCACTGGTGTGCTGTGATTAGTAACGAGGTCTGCTGAATAATCATCAGTTACTAATAAAAATAAAGATGTCTGCTTGTAATATATATGCATACATATATTATATATGCATATAGTATCCCCCTCCCCAATTTGTGATTTCTAGTTCCATGGCTCAGATACTGGCAGTCGACCATGATCCAAAAATATTAGAAGGAAAATTCCAGAAATAAACAATTTATAAGTTTAAATCACATGCCACTCTAAGGAGTGTGATGAAGGCTCATGTGCTCCCAATCCACTCCTCCTTGGACATGAATCATCTGGCGTCTCCACGCTGTACATACTCCCTGTATTCTGTAGTCACTTAGTAACTGTCACAGTTATCAGATCAACTGCCATGGTGTCGTGGGGCCTGTGTTCAAGTGACCCTTATTGTATTTCATAATGGCCCCAAAGCGCAAGAGCAGTGATGCTGGCAATTCAGATGCACCACAGAGAAGCCATAAAGTGCCCCTTTAAGGCATAAGATAAGTACAGGACAACACTTTGAGAGAAAGATTACATTTATATAACTTTTATCACAGGATATTGTTATAATTGTGCAATTTTATTATTAGTTGTTAATTTCTTGCTGTGCTGAATTTATAACTTGAACTTTATCACAGGTATGTATATATAGGATAAAACATAGCACATGAAGGGATCAGTATTATCTGTAGTTTCAGGCATCCACTGGGGGTCTTGGAATGTATCTCTCACAGAAGGGGGGGGTCTACTGTATATATTGAACAGGTTTCGAGTCATCCATACAATAATGGTAGCATGAATGGCATGCATTCAGGCATACTTTGTGGGCTGGGGAGAGAAGAGTAAAAGACAGACTTGCAATGACAATGTTTGATAGGCATGCCCCAGAAAAGAATGGGGGACGACCACTACTTTCAGACATAGAGTCAATGGTAGTTTTTCAGCAGGAAAAAACATACACCAAAGACTGCTTCTGAAAGGTAATTCTGACATCATTGTTCGTAAGACATCTGTTTAATCGGGGGCCATGTGGCCCAATAGGGAACAACTTTCAGAGCCCTATTTCCAGTGATCAAGCCCCAGGCCCACCACTTTCCACCTCAGAGGAGTTGCACACATTTCCAAAGAACCTGTGTATTGAATTGGGCGATCTTCACGTCAAACTAATGATCTGCTCACTGAACTTACTAAATAAGCACACGGGAGGCGGCGCAGGGGAGGGGAAGGGATCTACAGTTAGCTAGCTGAGCACAGTTGAAGTTAACTGAAGGTCAACTTCCTCACTCTATCATTTGCTCACAGTCACTTTTAACGCTTTCCAAAGCAAGCTGCATTGGCACTCCAATAAAAAGCCTGTTGAGAATAAAGAGGCTTGATGAATTTGTACCCAATCAGTAGCCTATTTTTGGTCCTACAATTCCATATCACTCACTTGGTGGTTTTTGAACTATGTTCATTTACAGCACATTGAACAATAATAGTAAGTGCTCCCCACCCAGCAAGAAGAAATAAAAAATAGCTTAAGCTCTTGTAAATTTTCAGTGTAACTGACCGCTCTCATTGTGTGCACCATTTGCCTCCCAGAGCATTAGTCAATAAGCCAAAGGCTGCCCTTGCAACTACACAGTGACAATTATCCTTCCTTCAGAGAGGCAGGCTGATCACCTGCTACATTGTAGTGCACCACAAGACCTAACAGGCTGTTCTGAGCATCCTGAACAAGCAAAGGAAGAAAACCATGGGTTCTCAGAAAGATACAAGCAGCATTTTAGCCGTTTCTAGTTCATTTCCCTCTCTTCCTCTCTGTGATTTAAGCCAATTTTGCAGTCACAGCGGTGAGTTAAACTTACGGGGCCATTCAGTTGTAGCAGCGAATGGCGCCCCAGAGAACCCCTAATAGACAACGGCTGTAAATAGCATGTAACACACGGGCCATATGTGCTCTTTTTTCCTTGTAACTGACAGTTTCAGTTTTAATAACTCATCTCAGCCTAGTGTAGGACAAGAAGTGTCAAGTATCTGCATTTTTTGTCTCTGCAATTTATAAACTATATTTCAGAGGCCACCACAATCTATGGAGGGAATCGTGGTTTGGCAATATTAGAATTCTTTTAAAAAAAAATATTCTAATCTCTTAAAGCTGCATATTGAATTTATGTTCCTGGTAATGAGATCTGTAAAAAGAGGTTAGAAACAAGTAGAGGATTGTAGAAAGCCTAGGAGAGACCAGGCTCCAGGCCAGTGAGAAACCGAGTGAGAACAGGGGACATGTGTGATGAGACCCATGTGCACCCGACTATACAAACATCCACTCGTTTCTTTCAACAATATCTATTAAGCTCCTACTGGCACTCGGCAAGGTTCTGGAGATTCCAAGAGAAATAACGGGTTTTGCCCTCAGGGAACTAATAATCGTCTGGTGGGAAAGACAGGCACACAGATAATTATGATCCAATGTGATCAGGGACATCCGTCAAGACAGTTTCAAAGCACAGTGGAATGCTCATTAGGAAATTATTTATAATAATGTGAGTAACTGGAAATGGCTTAAATGTGTATCCACAGGAAACTAGTTAAGGCAATGATACATAAAACAGAATATTACGCAATCATTAAAAATGGCACATAGATCTCTTTCTGTTGACATTAGATGATAGCTGTGACATACAGATGAGGGGGGGAGACCCGGGCAGGAGAGGGCGTCGCGGAAGGAGCCCACGTGTGTGTGGCTGTTACATTTCCTTAAGACATCTGAGCACAAAGACAGCTCTGTGCCGGAGGTCGCCTGGGTAATGTTTACGTCTTCTTTATCCCTATCTAGAACGCTTGCCAATTCAGAAAATAATAACCATATGTCAGTTTTCATAAAGGCAAGCAGTTTCAAGCAACAGTGAATCACAGAAGAGAAAGAGGGAAAAAATGAATCTTCACAGAAGAGGCAACATCAGATTCGGTTCGTCCAGTTTGAATTAAGAGTTTGCCGGAGGAAGAAAAGAAAGGAGGGAAGTGACAGAAAGGGCTAGGTGTATTTTGGGGACTAATGAGGTCATAAAGCCAAGTGACTTCATGTGACTGAAGGGGAGAATGGAAGTGAAGTGACAAAGCCACCTTTGTACCTGTTTTCTGCCCGCCTTTGCGGCCCATGCTAAGGAAATCAGAAACAATCACAGAAAATCATTACCCAAGACAGGAGTTCCTGCTGGGCTGAAGACTCAGATAGTGGGGTGAAAGCACAGGAAACCAAAAGAGGGCATTGTATAGACTATTTCCTCTCTTGTCTTCATGTGAATGGATTGGGTTTTGGTTTTTTGTTTTGTTTTGTTTTTTTTACCCATTGTTCCGTATTTCTCTATTACCTTGGTAGTTACATATACCTTAATTTTCCTGGAATTAGTTACCTTACAGATTATATTATGTACTTTTGGCTTATTACAGTGTAATATAATCTACTGTATTGTAATTCCCACTATATATCTTAAAATTCACAAAAAATGTATTGTTATAAATTCAGTATTAATGTAGACTAAATCATGTATTTACCCTTTTAATTACTCCTCACTCTCTACTGAATCTGAAGCTTCCATAAGATTTTATTTTCTTCTGCCTGAAAAATCACCTTTTAGTATTCTTCTAGAAAGGGTCTGCTAATAGTGAATACTCTCCCTTTTTGTTTGTCTCAAAATGAATTCTTCTTATCCTCAGTTTTTAAAATATTTTCTCTGAGTGAGGATTACATCAACCACGCTGAACTCTCTGTTTTTTACTTCTTTCCAAACTTGGCTGCTTTTCACATCCCTTACAAGTACCAAGAAGTGTGTCTTTTTATTTTGGGGACATAGGAACATGTGTTTTGGTTTTCAGCTACACATGTTCTTTGTACATGGTCTCCATAGAAGGAAGAATGTTTTCAATGGAATTTCCAAGTTCTTGAACTTTCTTATACTCTTAAAAAAAAACCCAACAACTCTTCTGTTGGTTATGTTGGGATTCCCAGGTAGACAATCCTAACATCTGCAAATAACGAAGCCTTTCTCTCCAGAGGTGATAGCATTCATTCCAGACACATTTTGAATTTTTGGAGTTTTCTGAATATTATGAAATAAAGGGTAATCAGATCCATTCATTGTTGTCACAACTGGTGGGGACCTGGCAGATGAAGAGATCGTTGCAGCCTCTGTGGAATGTGTGGAATTATCAGAGACATGCTGATGGCATTTCTGTAGAACCTTCCAGCTGAGAAGACACTTCTCCTCCTACATTGTGCCTTCAGAGTAAATCTCTGAATTGGGCAAGACGGGTATTATTGTCCTCTTGTTCATAAGGGCTAGAAAGAGAAAGCAAGAGGAACATTTAAATGCTCTACATCACAATCCAATGTTCCTTTCATGTCATCACGCATTATTCTCTGTGTGCACTAAGAGGAAGGCTGAAACGAATGCTACTGAGACAAAACGTGATGATATGCGGAGGGGAGAGCAAGCGCCACAGACATTATGATGGAGGCACATTGGGTTTCGGGTCCGGCTCTGCCTCTTACTAACTGAATGGATTTGGGAAAATTAAACTCTTTTGAAATCTCAGTTCCTCACCTATAAAGCAAGGCTCTCTTATGTCTTTGCAGCAGTAAATGCAATGATTATCAATGGCAATGTGAAATGTGATAGATAAAAATGAAACTTTTTAGCCAATGGCTTTAATCTCCTTTGATCCTATTATATTCTTCTGTATTCTTTTGATAGAGCTGCTAACAAGAAGAAAAATTATGTAGAGTTTCATCTCTTTTTTTTCCTTTTTTTCAATATTCAGATGCAAATGCTAATAAGCAGGAAAGTGGTCAAAAGTCAGGTGGCAGCAGCAGAAAACCGTGCTCATAATCAGCTTCGGAACAATCTGTGCGGGCGTTTCCGGCCACTCCTCACAACTGGGGCCCCTCCCCTCCTGGGTGAGCAGGGTCTGTCTGCTGACACGCCCTCGCTTACGCACCTTATGCTGTGATCTTTCTGGCCCACGTGCAGCAGTCCCCTCATACCTGTGGTTTCTGGCCCCATGCAAATATTAAATGGAAATTCCAAGAACAAACAACTCGTACAATTTAAATTGCATGCTGTTCTGAGCAATGTGATTCATCTTCCTGCGTCATCCTATCCAGGACATCCTATCCTTGTCCAGCGCATCCGCACTGGGTCCTCTACCTGCCCATTAGTCGCGCGAGCAGCCGCATCTGTTATCAGATCACCTGCTGTAGAATCTCAGGGCCCGCGTTCACGTTCCCCTCTTGGTGGCCTGACACTGCCTCACAACACCTGCATCTTCCATCTCACTTCAGAGCATCATGAAGGTCTTGCATCATTTCACACCATTACAGATGGATGAGCATTAAATAAGAAGATAATTTGAGAAACTATCTGCACATAACTTATTACAGAATACAACTATTCTATTTTATTAGTTATTAATGCTAACTTCCGACTGTGCCTAATTTACTAAACTTTATCACAGGTATGTATGTCTAGGAAAAAATATAGTATGTATAGAGTTCAGGACTGTCTGCCCTTGGGATCTTGGAACATATGTCCCACGCATAAGGGGGCACGGCTGTACCATCAGAATAAGAAATTGACCAGACCGCAGTTCCCAAACTCTCTCATTTGTGGTTCTTCCAAATGCCGAAGTAAAACCCTCAGTTTTCCCCAAATTGCTCATCTTCACCCCTACCCTTCTCCAGGGTCAAGAAGTGGCCTCAGATCTTGTCCTTTGCAGAATTTTGCTCTCTGCCCTCCCTCAAAGCCCGAAGTGTGACCTCCATCCGGCCTCCCTCAAATGAGTTTCATGTAGCCTGAGGTGCTCTGACTTTTCTTTGTGAAGAGATTTCTCGGTGCTGCCAGAGAGATGTGGGGCTCATGCTCTGGTTGGGGGACGGGGTGGGGAGAAGCAGCTCAGTGTGGGTTCTCAGGGCAGCAGGGGAGAAGCCGCAAGCAAAGGCCAATCGTAATCCCCACACCGCTAGTGAACCCTGGAAACTGACTAACAGATCACGGTCTTCCTATTGGCAGCCAATGAATCTTTTTCTTCAGTCTTTCGAGCTTCACAGATTTTAAGTAAGGCACAGAGCAGGAAGGGAAATTTTAAAGGAGAATGTGTTTCCTCCTAATGCCCAGGATCGTCAAGGCCCCCGCCTCTCTCATTCTGGCTGTCTCCATCACACACCTCTCCCGCTACTACTTCTTTTTTTAAATCTGCACCCAAGGACATGTCTATTGATTTTAGAGACAAAGGAAGGGAGGAAGAAAGAGAGAAACATGGATCAGTTGCCTCCCATAAGGGCCCTGACCAGGGATCAAACCCGCAACCCAGGTATGTGCCTTGACTGAGAGTCAAACCTGCAACGTTTTGCTCCAGGGAGGATGCTCCAACCAACTGAACCACCCAGCCAGGGCCCCTCCCGCTTCTTAAGCACAAGCCTACCACCTCTTCCTCATCATTCATTCCAGCCACACAGCCACCCAAGTGATCTACAAAACAAACAGGGAAACCCAAGTCTGGCTGGAGAAGAGCCTATACTATTCGAGTCCTCATTGAACGTCCCTGCCATGGCCTCGACCACACTGTCGATCTTATTTTCTGTCACACTTGAACCAAATATTCTTCATTCTGCTTTTTACTGCTCCCAAAACACAGCAGGTACCTTCCCTTCCGTGGTCCTGGGTGGCTGTCCATGTGATCCCTTCTGTGTGGAGGTCCTCCCCGCCTCTGTGCCGGCCAAACCCTGAAGCCTTTCCTGACTCCCCCAGGCAGAAGAACAGCTCCCTTCTCCCCGGCCAATGCACATAATTCATGCGTCTGCATCCAGCTCTCGCAGTGCCCTCAGAATCTACTTCCTTGTTGGGTCTCTCCCACTACCCTGCCTGCTTCCTGCACCTATTTCTCTTTTCCTAAAGCTGTGTGCTCTGATGGTTTTCATAAAATGTTTTGCTAAGTAGATGGGTGTAACTAAACATAATTAGCTCCTGTTATTAACCCCTCCATGCCCAGTGTGCCACAATGCATTAATTCACTAATATTTTCAAATCGACTTATTCATTCATTCAAGTATTTATTGAGTTCTTAAGAAGCACCAGGCTTGCCCTGGCTGGTGTGTCTCAGTGGACTGAGTGCCGGTGGGCGAACCAAAGGGTCTCCAGTTCAATTCCCAGTGCAGAGCACATGCCTGGGATGCAGGCCAGGTCCCTGGTAGGGGGTGCACACGGTGCAACCACACTTTTCTCTCTCTTTCTCCCTCCCTTCCTCTCTCTAAAAATAAATAAAGAAAATCTTTAAAAATATATATAAAAACTATAAAAGAAGAAGCAGCAGCAGCAGCAGCATCAGGCTCTGTAACAGAGAACGGGGCTCTAACAGTGAAAGAGTCAAAGTCCCAACAATCAGGAGTTTACCTCCCAGCAGGAAAGGCAAACAGTATCACCTAAGCACCACTAAGCACCACGAAACAAAGCAGAGAGGCAACAGAGAATTCAGAGGAGGGGCAGGGCCATGATGTCAGAAAAGATGGTCAACTCTGAGGAGTTGACATCTAAGCAGAGACCTCCTAGGATTGAGGAAGTTAAGCCAGTTCAAGAAATAATGTCAAGCCCTGGCTGGGTGGCTCAGTTGGTTGGAGTGCCATCCCTGTGCACCAAAATGTTGTGGGTCTCATCCTCGGTCGGGGCCCACACAGGAGTCAATCAATGAAATGCATAAATAAGTGGAACAACAAATTAATGTTGCGCATGCGCTCTCTCTCCCCCCTTCTAAAAATCAATCAATACGTTTTTTAAAAAATTAAAGAAAATGTTCATTCATGAAGTGTTGGCAGGACTATAGCCCACTCAGTTAGCTTCCTTTATCTTCTGTTTGCCGAGGACTGTGTTCAACCCTGAGGGCACCGTGCAGTTTTAGACAGAGCCCCGGTCCTCAGAGAGCTCCCAGCTCTCCCACGGGAAATGGCGTTCACTGGGAGTAGAGCAACTCTGGCCTTTGAGAGCCTTTGCTCCTCCACTAGAGCAGGGTTTCCCAAACTGTAGTCACGAGGTGGCCGGCCCACGCGCCACACTCGGGGCAGCAAGGCTCTCCCACCTGACAGAAATACAATTTTTTAATGAACAAAACAATTAATTTTAATCATAAATTGTATTTAACCTAGTCGATCGAAAATGTTAGCGTTTCAATATGTAGTCAATACCAAAAATGACTAAGGAGATGTTTCACATTTTTTTGCACTAAGTCTTCAGAAGTGTGGCATGTAGTCCATGCTTCTGCCACATCTCAAATTGGACCACTCACTTTTCTCAGCTTAATGGCCTCCTGTAGCCCCTGACCACGACAGCAAACAAGCCAGCCCTTGATGTCTGTCATCTTTAACTGAAGCCCTCACCACACTTCAAGGTAAACATTTATTCCAATCCAAAGGAGTATAGCTGAGACATGGAGGAAATGAATAAAAGTATAAAGCTCCCCCGCAAAAAAACCCTCCCCAAATCCTGTTTTATTGCCTTCTTTCTCAGGAAGCAGTCCAATTTTGAAAAATTATAAACACATATTTCTTTGCAAAGGGCAATGTGGCCTTCTTATTCTGCACCCTCTGTCTCTCCACTATGAGCAAGCGAGTTTGGATAATGGGCATAAATGAAAAGAAAATCAGGAAGTCTATTCCTGGGCAATTTTCAGATCACCAGGAGGAAGTGGTGCAATCGAGGCTGAGATAACAATTTTAGATTCGGCATAAATACCAGCAAATTCATCTGCATCTCCTCATCTGTGTCAAACCGTACAGATTTTTCTGGAGATTGTGTTATATGATAATATGGTGGAAACAAAAAATAATACATCTGTGCTATAATGACACATAATGTCTACAGTATGATAATGTCGTATTTGGACTGGGTTTGAAAAATTTCCCTACACAGAAACGACAGTCACTTGGGAGAAGTGGGTAATCGCATCAGGGAAATTGCAAACAGATGCCGTTGCACCCCTCGTCCCCCCGCCCCTGCCCTGGAATTTGTCGGCGGATCTGTTGAGGATGCTTTGCAGTTCTGCCTGGGACCTGCTGGCTCTCTGCACCCAGGGTGCAGGCTCCTTTGCCCCATCCTCCCCGGAAGAATTAATGCTGCCCAGCGGAAAGCCTGAGCTACACTCCTCAGGCTCCAGGAGGTCCCAGGATGGCTCTGGCACCTGCAGACCCCGCACGGTGGGGCCAAACCACGTCCCGCTGTTTCTGAGTGTGTGTCTTCTAAAGGCATAACCAAGGCTCACGCTGTCTTCAGCCAAGAGCTCCTGGCCTGAGCTCTTTCCCCACAGAGTTGTGCATCACAGTGACCTCGAGAAACAGAGATGACCAGAGTGACATGAGACCTCTTCTTGATCCCCGGAGACTCATCCAGTACGGTGCCAGGTGGGTACTAGACTTATCAAGGGCAGCACTTGGTAAAGTATATAAATGTCCAACCACTAGGCTGTACAGCTGAAACTAACACAATATGGAATGTCAACTGTAATTGAAAAATTAAAATACTTTAAAAATAGACTCATCCAACAAATCCCCACCACCCTTATGATTCTATATTATGTTTGACCACATTTAGGCATAGATAAGGCGCCAAAAGAGAATCTTGAAGAAAGAGGTTAAAGAGCTATCACCTTTGCTCAGAAAGCAGTTAATATTCTCAGTGAATCATTCTGCTCTCAGGTCACATACAACAGATTTCTCATTGAGCTCCTTCCCACATCCGTTGGCCTGGGCAGGTCTGAAGACAAAAGGGCTCCCAAGCCCTAGAGGGGGCAGGCCCTGGGTTCGCCAGAAGCCACGCGCCTGCCCCGATAGTGGGCTGCTGGGCACGAAGAAGGGAAGGGAAGAAAGAAGGAGAGTGAGAAAGTAAGACAGGGTAACGAACATTCTGCAACAGGCAACGTGGATGGTTCTCTTTGAAATGAAAGCCTGCTGTCACCGGGGCGGCCTGTCTCAGGCATCTTTGCCGTCCCCGACACCTCTCCGAGTTCCAGCCACTCCCTTTTCAGGTACTGCCCAGTTTTTGAACGTTTCCTTTATGCCTCTTCGCTTTTATGCAAGATCTATGTTACTATCCGTTTTTGCTAACCAGAAAAATAAATAAATCTGACTGGGGTTTTCCGCTTTTATGACTAAAAAGTGAAAGTAGTGTTTTGCGATGGTTTTGCAGCAGATCCATACAGAGGCGGTGTGCACCCCGCCAAGCTCCTTCCCCAGGAGCCCCGCTCGGCCTCTTGGCACCTGGCCCAGTGCTCCGAGCGGTGTCCACAGGCATCTGGGCTTCGCCTCCATTTCTTTAGCGCGCCTCTTCGCAAGGTATGTCCTCCGGGAATGGCTTCTTCCTTTACGCCATTACAGCCTACAAAGGGTTTCGTAGAACCGCTCTACCTTCAGAGAGCAGGGGGAAACCTGCATTTAACATCACTGAAAAACCACCCTGGAAAACGCATGATGAATAAATTACAAGCCAGAGTCACAAGGACTAAGCAGGAAGGGGGAGAAAATTTAAAAGCCTTGAGTCCAAGGCTTATGTCACCACCTGACACGGGCGTGTAGAGAGCAGTTTACAACTGAAACTCTGCCGAGGAATTTTTACTCGCTTCCGGCTGCGAGGGGTGGCCTGGCACAGGCCAGCGGGGGAGGCTGGAGGCAGTTAAGGAATGGGGGCTGCCAGCAGTTGGGAAGTGACCTTGGTGCTTGGTTATTCCATAAACACAACCAAGTGCAGTTCCGTCACATGCAGGTTGAAAAGGGGTTGCTATTTTTTCTAAATTACGGCTGAGGCACTGGTTTATGGTGAGAGAGGCAAAAGGAGGGAGCGAGGGAAGAAATGAGAGAAAAAGAGAAAGAGGAGTATTGCTGCGGCTGCTCCAATCAAAATGACTACGGGGTGACCTGCCGGTTTTTCACTTACATAACCTGACAAGGGTGTTTTGGATGCCCTGTTGCTTGGCAACCTGCCTTTTATGCTTAAGCCATTTAAATGTATTCACCTTCTGAATTAGGGATATTCACAGATGACTGGGCAACGAGAAAGAGCCCCTGGCAGGCCAAGAGCTCCCAGGATGTGTGGAATCAACAGAGTGTGTGGGGAGCGGGGCTGGTCAGAGAGCCTGACGGAGAATATTAGCAACACATTTAAGCTCGAAAATGAGAAAATGAGATCAGCATACAAAGTCCTTCGCTGCCTCCAACCCAAGCCGCAGCCGGAATCCCAGGCTGACTCCTGGCCTTCCTGAACCGTCCTCGGGCCCTCACGACCGCAGCTCTGTCTGGGGCCCACCACGGACCGCCCTGGGGGCTCGAGACAGCGACAGTGCGTCCTATCTGTCAACGGAACTGGAAACGGGGTGGTCTCACCGACACCCCCATTACAGAGTCAGCCCGCACGCAGAGTTCCCGAGGCCTTTGCCTCCAGAATGCCTTGCGTGTTTCCCGTTCTTTCCATCCCTGCTCATTCAGGACACTCAGCGCCTCCGCCCCCGATGCTCTTAGGGTAAAATTAAGACTTAGTGGGGCACAAAGCCCTTTGTGACTTACTTTCGCGGTGGGGGGGATGATCCCCACGCCACGCCTGCGCTGGCATCCCGTGTGCCCCCACAGAGCACACCTGGCCGCCCCTGGTCAGTGCGTTCTGTCCTGCTCCACAGCTTTGTACAGGCTCTTCCCTTGGCGGGGTCGCCCGCCACGCCCTCTCGGGACGTCCAATGGACTTGGAGTTCGGCCCAAGTTTCACCCATTTCAGGAGAGCCCCCCTTCTAACCTTCCTCAGCCTGACTTGCTTTCCTGACCACGGGTTCCCGGGCCATCGGGCACACAGCTTTAGCACAGCGTGAATCCTCTGGGTCTGCCCTGCCTTACACTCCTTGTTTTTCTTCCCTGTCCCCAGCTGAAACGCACTTCAAGGGGGGAAGGACATGCCACTGCTCCTGGAGCCAACATGCTTTGTAACAACTCAGAAAAGTCTGCAAGGCACAAAATCACGCATATATTGGCTCCGAACTATGTTCAGGATCTATTAAATTGGAATAATTGTCAAAAAATTAGAATATAATGTCAATTTCATCAATTGTTAAATTTAGTATTCATAAAAATTTTATTACCTTTGAAAGTAATATCCAACTGCAGAAATACCCAATCACAGGCAGTGATGGCCAGGGAGTCACGGCCAGCCATAAATTAAGCAGCATCCACAGCCAAATAATTGCAAAAGCAAACATGAAATTATTTCAAATTCAGTTTAAAAAAGAAGACGCTTGCTGTGGGACGTGAGTGTATTTTATTATGTTTAATATCATATGCAACAGGGCCTCCAACTCTTAAAGCGCCTCAGGCCTAACAAGACTTTAAAATGGCCCTGAGTGTGTATACTTAATTCAATTTTGTTTCCCCGGAAACTAGGGAATCAGCACAGTGACTGGTATGCACAAGCATGCACGCTCACATGCGTGAACACACTCACGCGTATACACACAGCTTCATGGAAATATGCACCAGAGGATCAAGACTAGCAGAAATCATGCAGGCACTAAAAACAAGAATTTCAAGTTTTGCTGTGCAACCATTGAGACATGACTCCAAAGCGGACAATTATGGGAATGTGTAGCCTTCAAAAACCACAGTTGGAAAGTTGGGGCTTACTTAATAGATTTCTAAGCCATTCATGTGCATGGTTGGCCTTGAAAATTAAGAGGGATTTAATAGAATACTTCTTTTCCTCTTTCGGGGTTTAGAGACAGAGAGAGAGAGAGAGAGAGAGAGAGAATCACTCAAAGAAACAGACAGAAAGACACAGAGAGATACATAGGAATATGCCCGAAGTACAAAAATTCTGTCATGTGAGAATCCTGGGTCATCAGTTCTTCTGAGCAGCATATGGATTTAAAGGTCCCCAGAAAGCTATTGAACATAAGCCGAATGACATCAACTAGCACCTGGTTTAAAACAATCCTCTAAGCCGTGCCGAGGGATTGTGTCCGAGGTGGGCCTCGCAGACTGCATGTAAATGGGCATTTAAAAAAATCAAGTTGAGCCCTTAAATTTAGTTTGAGAGCTCTCAATTTTGAAAGCCACCTGCTATGAATCTTTTTAAAAAGTCAGAATTCTCACAGTCATTTTTTGAAATGAGACACAGCTACATGGATCAGACTGGCCTGCTGCAAAGCACTTGGACACTGCCCTGGGCCCTGGCCAGGTGGATCCTTTGGTGAGGGTGTCATCTTGATATGCCGAGGTTGTGGGTTTGATCCCTGGTCAGGGCACACAAGTTCTCTGAGCTTCAGGGCCTTATTTCAAAAACGGGGGATAACAGTGCCCTGTGATACGAGTTAACTAACCTTATTGTGGTTACCATTTTGCAACATATACATGTATCAAATCATCATTTGTACACCTGAAATTCACATAATATTATATATCAATTATATCTCAATAAAGGTAGAAAGAGTAGTACTTCTTTCATTGGGTTATTGTCTAAATTAAACATGAAAATGAATGTAAAGCATAAAGTATAAGATACATGTTAATTGCTCAATAAAAGTAGTTAATTAAGTTGTATCATTTTTAATTAAGGAGAATTATATTACTATTCAGGCTATCATAAGTGGAATGAATGAATGAATGAATCATTGGCTTGGTCACATCTAGCGTAAATGAGAACCATTCAAATTTGACTTTAAAAGCTTTTCTCTAAAACACAGTATAGAAAATGGGGATAGAGAAGAGTGTGCATTGTTGTATTAATTCATGAGATATTATTATATGAAATCCTGCCCCATACAAAAAAAGCAGTGCCCGCAACGGTTAAGATGAGGGGCTCGCCGCTGGTCAGACTGACCAGGATCTGAACCAGGGTGGCCAGCCATCCCGGTTAGCCCACGAGTGCCCCTGTCTCAGCACTCAAAGCTTCGTCTCCCAGGGAACTCCTCTGTTCCAGCCCTGCCATTTCACTTGTGACATGACCTTGGCTAAGTTCTTTACAGCCAGCTTCCATTTCTTCAGTTGTCGAGTAGAGATAATAATAATAATAATCACCCCACCTCATTATGTGGTTGGGACAACTAAAGAAGATGACAAGGAGCTTGGTCTAAGCCACACATGTAGTACGTGCTCAGTAAATAACTATCCATAAGATTCTGCAAAGCCAGCCTCTCTCTCCGAGGCCAAGCTGGAAGCTCAGGCTGCTCAAAACTTCTGCAAAACCCAGTGCGAGGTTAACACGGTTGGCAGGACAGTTGCAGGGAGGCAGAAAAGTCCCCAGGAGACAGATCCCCAAAGAGCGGGGCAAGAGGAGGAAGCTGACGAGAAGGGAAATGATTTTCACTGACACTGAAATATCTTCCATGGTAATCAGCATTGACGGGAAAAGGAAATAAGGGGGATTTATGTGACAGTTTAATAGGGTTTTGTGAAATATGATATTGTTTTAAAGTTTGCCTGAGTGAGGCAGACAGCACATTAGGATGACTCCAAGAAGATGATGACACTGTATTCTAAATGCTGGAATTTGCCCCACTGTTTCATTGCTCTACTGTGTTATGTATTTATATTGTACATACATATGCCCAATATTGTTAAAGGTATCGATCATATCTCAATAAAGGTAGAGAAAATAATACTTATCTCAGTGGCTTATTGCCCAAATTAAACATGAAAATGAATAATATGCATTTTGCAAAGTATAAGGTACACATTAATTGCTCAATAAATGCAATTAATTAGGATGTATGCAAAGTCTACCCAAAGACAAAGTGAATCACGAAGCCTACGTAGGTACTACTTAGATATTATGTGAGAATTTGAAATTCCTACGACGAAATAGCAATTGTTTTTCCTTACCCTTATTATATTTCTCATGGTCTGTTTTCTATCATGGGGAGGAGGGGAATTACTGAGCATAAGATCTTTCTTTCCCCAGGCAATTTTACAAAGCATTCACCTGCCCGTGTATCTAAGGACAATGGGTGTGGTGGGTGCAAAGTTGGGCTGCAAATTACCAAATCCTGGAATCTGGGGGGGAACCAGCAAGCATGGCTGCCCCCTGCTGGACAGAAGTGGTACTACCCCCACGCAACTGGCTCATCACTGAGATTAACATGTGGGGAACCAGTTACTCTGCAATGTCACTTAAATTAAAAAGCCTTGTAAATTGCAATATAAAATAATGTAACACAAGAAGCCTTCGGGGCCTGATAAGAAATAATGAAAATGGAGAGCTGGAAATTCAGGACTCGTCAGCACTGACCGGGAGAAACGGTATTCTCATCTTAGGGGAGTCTGTTACAGTATTTAGACCAAAAACGCTGCTGGGAGGAGGCTGGTCGGTCAGGCCGTGAGAACCCGCGTCACCTCTACTGCCCAGCTCCCTGGGCTCTGATTGCTCCTGAGGTGTCTTTGGGTGTTCTGAGTTGATGCTCCTTCCTACTACTTTCCCAACAATGCCTACGTTGATGGAGTTTAGTCTACTCTGCTCTTTTCTTTTTATATTAGTTTCAAAATTACAGATTTTTACGTCTGTGCTTTTAGTGGTTATCTTTATGCTATATATCTTCTCAACAACTTTTAAAGTTCCTCATAATGTGTTTCCTCTTCCCAAACATGACAGGAATTTGGGCATATTTTAAGTATCCATTACATCCTGTCCTCTATTCTGTTTTTGTTGTCTAGACTTTATCTTATTAAGCAATAAATTAGTCTTTGCAGCCAGTCCTTACTGTAGCTTTCTTATAAAATGCATCAATTTCTATGGTCACTATCATTTCTTGAATACCAGGCCTCCTATATCCTGTTTACCATTCTTTCTGAGGTCCATCTGCAAATTGGTCTTTTACTGGGGGTCCTGTTGGTAAAACCTCTGCATATTTTATTCAGCTGAAATATTTCTATTTCCTTTATTCTCTTTTAAAACATCGTATCTGTGGCTGATTCATTTCTTTCAGGCTAACCATGTTTCTGAAAGCCATCTGTCTTTTTTTCCTTGGATAGTTGTTCTTTTTAAATGCTTTTACACCTTGCTGCCCTCCTGTTTCAATACAGTGTGTCTAGGTGCAGGTTTATCTTTATTTCTCCCTTTTGATACTCAGCATGCACTTTTAAAGGCTCAAGTCTTTCTTCTCTTCTGCAAAGATTGTTAGCTATTATTTCTCCATATATTGTTTCTCCACTCTTCCCTTCATTCTCTCCTGAAAGTCGTTAGAAATATGTTTGTAAAAAAACCCCCACAAAAACAAAAAACTCACATGAGTGCATATTAAATAAGTACTGATTTGTCCCACTCTGGCCTTAACCAAGTTGGAATGAGGTCACTGAAAAGGCCAGTCCTCAGACATAATCTCATGCTTCTCAAGGCCTCCTTAGTCACAGAAACGAGCCAGATGAGAAAAGTGGAGGAGGCTGGCGCCCCTGCCCTGGTGAGAGAGTTTTTCAAGTGAACTGGAGATGAAACCTGAAAGCAACACATCAAATCAAGACTCTGAACAACATTATGGAAATACTTGCTGCCAGACTGGGGTACACAAAGGGCTGAAAAAGGGTGAGGCGACTTGCTTCGCAATGTGCATGGAACTCACTCGACTCTGATTCAAGCTACTTTAGGGGAAGAAAGATTTTTTTTTTTAATTATGAAAAGGCATAGCAATCAGAGTTTTCCTTTATCACAGGGATAAAATATCAATTTTTGTCAGGATAAAATGAAGCACTGATTGGTCCTGATAGGGAAAATTAAGTTTCTGGCCTCCACTTGATTTGATATTTATCACTTCTTTACCCCAGAAATGTTCTGTCATATAGCATTTAAAATTTTTATTCACAACACACGAAACAAATGCAAAGGCTTTTAGAAACCAGAACTGACCAATAACATGTGTGACTGAGAGAAAATCAAAGGACTGAGGAAGAAAAGGCTATAAAAAAAATCAGAAATACAAAGAGTCTCGGGCAGCTCCGCAAAGGGAAGAATGAGTGGAGAGAGACTGAAAACATGAGTTTCATGTATGAGCAGCAAAAATTCCCACACCCACTCTCAGCAACAGTACTGCCCAAGTAGCCAGTGTCGATTCCCTCCTGTGGGCGGTTGCCAGGGCAACAGCATCCATCTACTTGGGTAACTGAGACACAGATCAGCAGCAAGTAGCCAAGAGCTCACCACATGCTCAGTGGCTGGGTTGTGCACTCAAGATTTCGGGACCAGAGAATTCAGAACACTCAAAATTAGTTCCTCAAAATGAACCCTATCACACAGTTCAGACTGTGCCCTGACTGGTGTGGCTCAGTTGCTTGAGGATAACTCTGCAAAGCAAAAGGTCACTGGTCCGATTCCCGGTCAGGGCAGGTGCCTGCCTGGGTCTCAGGTTCTGTCCCTGGTTCAGGTGCATTCGAGAGGTAAACAATTGCTGTTTCTCTCTCACATCATTTCTCTCCTTCTCTCTCTCCCTCCCTTTCCCTCTCCCTAAAATAAATTAAATAAAATCTTTTTCAAAAAAGTTCAGACTGTTACATGTGGAGTTGAATAGCTTAGATAAACCTCTTCTGTCTGATGTAAGAGATCAATATTAGGCTTTTAATTCTAATGAAACACTTTTTTAAAAGCTTCTATCTATTTGGACATTGGTGTGGCCCTTGTTTCAGGCATTATCACTTGTCTCTTGTAGAAAGGGAACTCCTTCCCTTCTCCCCCACTTAGAAGGGCAGTTTCTGCCATATAAATAAATCAATTATATACATATAATCTGTGACGTATAAATTGATGAGGCTACTTCAGGTTGTCTAAACACTAGTGTTAGAAGTCGTCTTCATAAGAGCATAAAGGGGGCATTATACTGACTTAAGACAAGGCCTGATATCTAGTTAATGTGCTACCAGTCAATTCAATTTAAACGAGGCCCCTATTACATTGTACGGAAGGCACTCTAAGTAACTTAAAAGAACAACAACAACAAAAAGGGTAATTGACAGACAGTCCCTATCTTTAACAGGATGATAAATATCAGAGCTAAGAAGCTGGGGGTATACATTATTATAAAAAATTTTTCAAGAAGTTGCATATAAAAGAACAAAGTAAATAATGTAGGATTGCTAATGAAGGGAAGCAATCAGTAAAGACTCCTTGGGTGATAAAAAACAACACTCCCATCAGGAGGAGGGGGCAGGTGCATTAGAATTCCAGGGTAAAGCTGCCTGTGGCACAGGTAGCAGATAAGCCAACAGGGCATCAGAATGGCTCTGCGGTCACCCACCTACTCTGGCCAAAGGCACACTTCTTAAATTATAATAACTACTCCATATGGCTATTAAAATCACTTAGCACCATGCCTAACCCAGAGGAAGCACGCATGTATGTTAACAGTTATTAAGAGCTATTACAAGCGGCAGTTAAGACATGTAGTGTTCGGTCCTGGGTTATGGAGAAACTTGAATGGCAGGTTGTTTTCATTCTGCCAGTGAGAGGGAGCCAAGGACTGAGTCTGAAGAGGAGAGTGATCCGGTCGGAGTGCATGGGTTCTGGTTGGCGAGAACAGACTGTGTCACAAGCAGTTAACGAGGTGTTAATATATCACAAGGGGGTGGTTGGTTCTTCACTAAATAAAGCCAAGGAGGCGGTGGGGACAGGAAAGGAGGACGCTGCCCTGAAAGGCATCATGGGAGGGCGTACAGTCCAGGCACTGATCCGAGAGTAGGAGGAAGGAGAATGGAGTCTGACTACAATGTTTTGGACCTGAAGAGCTTGGGTGATGGGGGAGCCATGAAGAGTAATCAAGCAGTAAGCATGAGAAGAGACGGCTTCTAGAAGGTGACAGGAGGCAACACCTGTGCCACGGGGTCATGCAGAATGAACTCACGGAGGATGAAGACCGAGAAGGTGCTGCTGGATTTGGCAACCAGGGGGGCCTCAAGGGAACGTTTTAACATTTTTTTTATTTAAAAAAACAAAAAGTTTTTTAAAATGTTGGAACAAACACCTACGTACCCATCGCTGAGTAGAACGATTAGGCAAGAGTTTGTGGAATGAGTGGGAATTGGGAAGTGGAGGAACCAAATGTAAACAAATTATTGTTTCATAAAAAGATTCCAAATGGAAATGTGAAGGGGAGCACAGTTAAGGGAATATCATTTCAGGGTAAAAAAAGGCATGGAATATTCAGGTAAGAACGTGCCGCTGGAGAAGAAGGGGGATGACAGACCGCAGGAGGAAAAGAGATTAATTGATGAGTGTGTCGAAAAGAAAAGGGAGGAGGGAGGCTACAGCCCAGAAAGGAACTTGGACTTTGCCAGCCAAAAGGTCTTCCTTCACCCTATGTAGATAACAAAGTTTCAATGCAGAATAGAAATGCGGAATAAATCAGAAACATAGGGAAATAATGAATTCAATCAAGAAAATCTGGTAAAATAGTTACAAATTTGAGGGACACAATAAATTTCAAGATTTGAGTTATGAAGCACAAAACCACCCCTGTCTCATGCCAGTTCTATAATTCTCTGTGTAGCAGCATCCCTGGCAAACAACCTTCCTGCCTTGACTTAATTACCTCTGGAGACAGAGAACTCATTACCACACAAATCAGTTAATTCCATTTTTGGACTGTTGAAATTGGATGGGAGTTCTCCTTTCTCCTGGGATAAAATCTGCTTTCCTGTAGCTATTACACCTCAATCCTGCATCTACTCTCTGGGACCACTGGAATTTAGGTAAACCCTTCTTTTACATGACTAATAAATATCTGGGGATAGCAATCACATCCCAAGTGAGTGGCTTGATTCTAACTAAAATAATCCCTGGGTCCTCCAATGTTCTCTCACCCTTGAATAAGCTCTATGCTGATATTCTCAATGTTTGCTCACAGAAAAAAAACAGGAAACACAGTAATCCTCAGGAATGTGGGAAGGAACATAGGTTTTAGGCTCTAAGAAAATGAAGACCATTGGAATCAGTGGGTGTGGATACTGCTAACTGCGTGACAGGGGACAATCAGAGTATCCATCCAGGACTAAGCTGCTTCAAATGTGCACTGAGAATCGGTATCACCTCACTTCTCCATCAGCCTCCAGAAAAGAGGCTACAAAACAAAATGCCAGAGATATCGCCAGAAGGACCACCACCTCATTTGCTTGGAATAAAGCCGGCCCTGGCACTTGCTGCAACGCAAAACCTGGGGCGTGAGAACCGCAGCCCTGCCCCTCGCTTCCTTCCAGTGCGGCCACAGGGTAAACGCCTCTGAGATCTTCAGAACCATGGGACACGGCCCAGGCGCTATGCCGGGTCCCTGCGATTCACCCTTGGAGATAATAACTTGGGTTTAGCTTCCAAGTTCCGCCAGGGTCCTAGAAGAGCCAGCAAGCTGGCTTCCTACTGCCCCTCCCCTTCAGGAAAACAAAGGCCGCCTTTGTCACTTCTGAGACAGAAGCCCAAGGTCTGGATGTTAATCGATCTTCCAGGAAGGCACTGGAATCCCTGAACTTCTGGTTTTCTTTTTCTCTTCCCTATTATTTTTAAAAAAGATTTCATCTATTTTTAGAGACAGGGGAAGGGAGAAAGAAAGAGAAACACTGATGTGAGAGAGAAACATCGATCGTTTGCCTCCCATATGCATGCAGATCGGGGACCAAAGCTGCAACCCAGGCAGATTCCATGTCAGGGAATCCAACCGAAGACCCTTGGCTTTGCAGGACGATGCCCAATCAACTGAGCCACACCGTGCAGGACTCTTCTGTATTATTTGACTAAGAAAAGAGGCTTAGTCTATCTCCCTAGATATATATCTACATGTTTTTCCAAGTTAGTCCATTCAAGCCACTTTCTAGGTTAACTCTAAAAAATTCTATTTTAACCTCTGGTTTTATTCCCAGGGAGTCTCTATACCTCTCACTTCTTTCCCTTTGACCTTCCCAGTCTCACCACACGGCCTCTCCCTCGGGTCCAGCGCTTTCTGTCATTCCAGCCCGTGTTTATAATCAATTAGCAGCTCTCCAGCACCCACATCTGGATTTGAAACACAAAAGGCCCCTCTGGCGAGCACACAGGCTGCCCCGCCGCCTGGGGCGCTGTCCATGCAGGCTGGTGCTGAAGAGAGGACAGGCACGCCGAGACCAGGATGAACGGAGACCAGGAGCTTTCTTCTCTGCATAAACTCGTGGGTGAGCTTTCAAAACACAGGGCGTCACAAACAAGGGATTCCTGCAAGTCGTGTCACAGTGGGAAAAGAACAGGCTCCGGGGTGACAGAAAACAAACTCTCACCCTCCTGCCCTGCCGTGCCCGTCCACAGGAAGCCACGGTCTCTGTGTGAGCAGGACTGAATTCCACTTCTGTTCTCAGTGCGACAGAAAATTGTTCAGGAAGTTATATGCATCTATTATATACATAATTACACATACATTATACACAGATAAACACACACATAAATCTACGTATCTATACTGTCTGGAAAAGTTACCAATCTGGCAGAGGTGTGAGTGAGGGTGAAGCTGAGTTTGAATTTCTGCCAGTTTTTGTGAGCCAGCAGCTCTGAAAACAGACAGTAGGATAATCTCACTCATGGAGCCTCCTCCTCTAATTAATCAGCAAAGACGTTAAAAAATGGCCCCAGTGCATCCCACCCCCAAGGCCCGTCCTCGGTGGGGAGCGCCAGAGCATCTACCCACAGGGCTGCCTACGCCCTTGCACTGTGTTTATTCCAGGATGTTGTATCACGTATGGCACTTTTCCTGAGATATTTGTTGTGTACATGCATTAAAAAATGATACATATATCTATGTAATTGTACATGAGAGAATGTATTACTTTTTCTATTGCTACCGTAACAAATTACCACAACCTTTGAGGCTTAAAACAAAAGCAATTTGTCTCGCAGTTTCTAGTTAGAAACTCAACACGAGTCTCACTAGGCCAGAATCAATGTGTCACCTGCTCAGGGCTCTTACGTGCAGGCTCAGAAAGAGAGCCCGCCTCCAAGCTTATTCAGCAGAACGCAATTTCTCAAGGTTCCTGAGCTAAGGCCCCATCCCTCTGCTGGCTGTCACTCAGGGGCCTCTTGGGCTCCTCCCTCCATCTTCAAAGGCAGCAGCAGGACCTCCTTTCTGATTCCCTCTGCCTCCTCCCCCATGGCTGATTCCAGCCACAGGAAGGTCTCTGTTTTTCAGGGCCTGTGTGAATAGACTGGGCCCACCTTAATTACCCAGGATAATCTCCCTGGTTTAGGGTCTGTAATCCTAACGGTCAAGGGATTAGAGCAAAGGTATCTTTGAGGTGCTATTATCTGGCCTACTCCAGGGGGTATACCATCTACATTCTTTTCACATTAAACTGAACAGACATTTTAGGGATGTTAGTTGATTATCCAGAACTATGCAGGTCACTTTAAGAAGCCTCTCTTCTTTGCTGCTATTTTTTCATGCTTGTAAACCCACTTAACATTATCGAGCCATTGGCTATCCCACCAATGACTTCTCAGCTCCTGAGCCATTTCCAGAGGCAAAGGCCAAATCCTGTGTGGCAGTCCCACCAACATGAGTGGGCTGTGGCCGTCTGCTTCTCATTCAGGACGTTGAACACTTGTCTTCACACGCCATCCCCTGTCACGGGCCTCTGGCAATCTGATGCTTCTATCAGATGACTGTACTGGCTCTTCCCTGGGTTCTCCCTCTGTTTTCGCAAATCACCAGATGCACTTCTGTCTTCCTTGTGCCCTGAACCACACCTCTGAGTAATTTTATCTGGACACCCCTTGGGGATCAGCCCCAGAGAAACTGGGTGGATTCTGCGGCTCCAGGCGCCAGGGCCAGGCAGACCCAGCTCGAGCGTGTGGAGGTCACGGCAGCCTTGCAGGTCGGCATCTGCCTCTCCGGGGACTTTCCACTCAGAGCATCTGCTTCGTTAACACCCTCCCTATGGCGACTCCCTCTGGAATTGAAGTGCCTTTCAGTGACACACCCAGAACACTCCACCTTGAGCCATGCATGAAAGACAAAGCAACAGCAGCTGCTTTGCCAAGGGTATGTCAAGTTACTGTAACGACTGCAATGACGGCCGTTTCTCATCACCCAGCGCAACTCCAGAGCCTAGTTCTCATATTTGTTGGGACATCGGATCCTTTTTTTCTAATTGTATTTCCACACTGCCCTCCACAGCTGGACTCTGTCCTTGGATGGTCCCTCTGTCAAGTCTTTCCTCTGTGATGGCAAATACATTTCTCCTTCCCACTCAAAATTAAATTCCAATGGCTTTTACCCAGATGACACGTCTTGTACTTTCCAAGACGAGTCTCTCTTAATCCTGTATTTCTCTGCCACTTTCATTATTTCCCTTATCCTTCAAATGATTTTATCATAAAATCACACACTGCAAAATAATTGGCAAAGCTTTCCAAATGCGAAGAAATAAGAATGACATTTATTTCTTTCTCCTGGCAAGCTGAGGCCTTCCATTTTTGGAATCGCAGTGGGTTTTGCTAATGCTCTTCTCCGCCCTCGCCTCTCCTTTCATTAGTAAATGAAGCTTGACCTACAGCTGGCCTCAGTGGCAGCCCATTAGCAGCATCCTCACAGTTAAGAGCGCTGCGTTGTATGGATGGCCTTTGTTGGTAAGCATGCACCCAGACTGAAGCTGCAAGGCTGTCCTGATCCTGGCCAATTTAATTTCACAAATAGAGTTTTGTGAAGCTCTGCTTCACCCTTTTCCTGGCAACAGCCTGAATATTTTCCAATAGCCCACTGCCAGACGAATTCCCCCACCCAGCTCCTCTGCAAAGCACGGTGGGGAAAGCTACAGTGGATCACAGATTATGAGACCCAGGAGCGATAACGGAAAACCACATCTGGACCTTCTTGGTCAACCACCTCTCCATCTCCCTGGTACATACTGCAACAGATTCTTTATGAAAAAGAAAGACATAAGGGGAAAAATTAACATCTCTTTTTTAAATATGAAAACAAAAACTCTGCATTTTTTTCTGACACAGTTGTAGAACAGAGTCCAAAGCATGATGTTCTTATGACCACTAAGCCATTTTCTGTCCAACATAAGAGGTCTGTCTTAGCCTGAGGTCCACAAAATAGAAAGCCTGGGATAAGAACTACAGTTCTTCCCATGAGGAAAACTGCAAAGCAATGAGAATGTTATATTACCATTGTGTTAGTCTGCTTGCGCTACCATAACCAAAGATTGGGAGACTTAAACAAAAGACATTTTCTCACTACTCTGAAGGCTAGAAGTCCCTGATCAAGGTCCCCACAAATTTGCTTTCTGTTGAGGGCTCTTTTCCTGACTTGCAGACAGCCACCCTCTTGCTGTGTCGATAAAGGTCCTCTGCACTTGCGCAGAGAAAGTGAGACGTCTCTCGTGTTTCTTCCTGTACTTATAAGGGCACCAGTCCTATCAGATTACAGCCTCACCCTAAGGACCCCATTTAACCTATATTACCTCCCTAAATGTCCTCTCTCCAAGTACAGTTAGGGTTTCCACATATGATTGGGGGAGGGGCACCGTTCAGTTCATAAGAACCACGTGGACTCGCAGCCTTCCACGAATAGACAGAACAGGTTACTCGGTATGTTGGTTGTCTGCAGTCAGTGAGAGGGAGGCATAGGATGTATTTTCCTTTCAGTCATGATGACCATCTCCCTCTCTCACCTCACAGAGCTCACAACCCTGTCATGCATATGTTTCTATCTCCAGATTCTGCCACTTTCCTGAAGCAGGAAAACATGCTTGTCCCAGTTGTTACATGGGAAAAAAAAAAAGTATCTCCTAGGTGCCTTTGTCAGGCTCTCTATTTTGTAGCCTCCTTAATCCTCACAATAAATGGGCATGGTACAGTAGATATTATTAATCTCATTTTATAGACAGGAAAGTTTAAACTCAGAGAGAACATGTGAGATGTCTCAAGGGTTGGAAATCCAACCCCTCCCCTGCCTTCTAAGAGGCCATGCTTCCTCTACATCCCGTCCACATTAAGCCTTCCCTGGGTTGGCAGGTTCCACCTGCACTTCTCGGACTCAAGGGACATCAGTCACATCTGAGGAACGTACAGCCTCAAGACCTCAGACTATGTTCTGGTGACGTGAGTGGGGACAGGCACTGCTGCAATGGAATCGCATCCCGAGGATCTCTGCGCGTTCATTCAAGAAGCTTTCGTTGAGCTCCTGCTCTGCACGCATCAATGAGCTACAAAGCACTTAGAGAGGAGAACATGTGCCCCCGCCGTCCGAGCGCCAATGGCTTAGCCGTGGGGTGACACACACAGGCACAATGAGTTAAAGAGCACGTAGGAATATTCCAAATGCAGAGACTGCCTCAAGGCATCTATAGTAAATAAAGCGCTAGGTGAGAGCTGCAGACTTAGGCGTTTCTCACGGAGTGTGTCTCAGCCTTGGCGCTATCAGCAATTCGGACCACCTCATTCCTTGCTGGGGTGGCATGTCCTGTGCACTGCAGGACATTTATTTTTATTGTTCCTTAATTTTGTGGGGTTTTGTTTGTTTTAAGGATGTTTAACCATATCCTTAGAGCTACGATAATAATGTGTCACAAAATAAGTGGCTTAAAGCAACAGGCATTAAGATGTATTCTCTCATCGCTGTACAGGCTAAAAGTCTGAGATCAAGCAGTCAGGATACCGTGTCCCCTCCGGAGTTTCTGGCCCTGGCGACTCCGCGCACACTCGGGCGCTGCCCGGCTCACGGAAGCCTGACTTGGCTCTCTGCCTTCATCTTCACACGGCCGTCTGCCCTCCGTGTCCGGGCTCTGTGTCCCGATTTTTCTTTCCTTATAGGAACACCAGTCATTGGATTAGGGCCCACTCTAATCCAGTGTGACCTCATCTTAACTGTATTACACCTGCAAAGGCCTTATGTCCAACGAGGTTACACTCGCAGGTCCCAGGTGGACATGAATTTTGAGAATGCTATTCAGCCCTGTGCACCTGTTCTTGACTCACAACATCGTCCCCTCTCCCCCATTTACGGCCACTGCAAACGTTTGCAGACACTGCCCGATGTCCTCTGGGAGAAAAATCATCAGCTATCATTGAGAACCACTTCTCTGAAGAGATGAGAAAAGAGAAAAATACATGTGAGCTGAGTTTTAAGTAAAGGCTTCACTGGACAAGTCCGGGGGGGCTGGTTTCTCTGGCTTTTCAGAGCTGTCCCTCCCTCCGAAGGACAAAGAGCTATTTGTTGCCTCCTCTTTGTTTTCTCTGTTATCCTCTCCGCCTCTCCTTCTCCCCATGTCCTCTCCTTTTTTCCACTCCCTGCCAGTACCTTCCTGTCCCCGCCTTACGGGGACTCTGTGGACTAGTGTCAGGAGGAACGGTGCTGTGGAAGTCACCAGATCCTAGCTGGCAGGTGAGAGAGAGGTAAGCGGTAAATCAGCAAAAGAGACACACTAAGCTCACTTTTGTTGTTACTTTGTGAGAAATGGCTCTTACCCAGGCTTCTCTCTTTCCGGAGTTTATTAAATCCATTCAGTGAGAAAAAGAAGAAATGTAAAAGGAATTATGAAGTCTTGAGGAAAATTACTTTTCTAAGGTTAAGAAGCATGACAATGGCAGCTGACAGAGCAAATTAACTTCTAACGGCACCAGTGATTTGATAGATACCATTCTGCAAAGTGTTGCTGAGAGAACGCGCCTTTCTGGGGATGTCAATCTCAAGCGCAAAACAAGCCCTTGCCACCTGGGCATCTGATTCAATTAGGTGAAATTCATGAATGTAAAGAAGAAAAGGATCAAGTGGAAAACTGAAATTTGTAAAACATACACAGCGCGTTTTCATAGAAAACATACATGCAACATCTCTGGGATATTATGGATTTATTTAATTCTCGGTCCTAAAAGAAGAAAAATATATCACTTTCACATCCTGAACAAGCATAGTGGTAGCTTGAAATGCATAGTTCATTTCTTGTGACGTTTGAGAACCACGCATATGCTACGCTTTGTCTCAGTGAACCCAATGCAATGCTTGCCAGTAACTTGCTCATCCCAGGAAGACACATGC
The DNA here is from genome assembly GCF_021234165.1 of Pteronotus mesoamericanus. Lineage (NCBI taxonomy): Eukaryota > Metazoa > Chordata > Mammalia > Chiroptera > Mormoopidae > Pteronotus > Pteronotus mesoamericanus. Next base: position 419,093 of record NW_026555043.1, read on the forward strand.
AGTCACGTGGGCATGGCCCTGTTGTCATGGGTGGCAAGATAAAGCTAGTAACGATTACAATTACTCTGCACCGATCCTGCACACCAAAGGCAACTGCCAACTGGGGCTTCCCGGTAACCACCTAGCTATCGTTTTTAAAAAAATGAGTAAAATGGGTGCTTTGAAATGTTCTCCATGAAATATTTATCCCCCCATTTAGTAGATTGCTTCTCCTAAGGCAGGACTGGTTAAAAAAGCTTCAAAATCTTATTTTGCCTAGACGCAAGCAAGTCTGCCTCATTAGTGATCAATTACCAGCCAGGTCTGCCCTAATAAGTCATTAATATATACCTTGTACTGTCAAATCCCGTAATTGGGCACCACATGTCCAATAACCCATCAGATGCTATTATTAATAAAGCCCTCAAAGCTCCACCAGGATCCACATTGTGTAAACGGGACACCAAATGGGGTGATTTTTCACTGCCTTCCAACTTGGCCGCCAATAGATCAACATAAACCAGCCCATGCTCAGACCTGTAGGCAGAGTCTCACTGCATCATTAGCATCGATCATCAAAGCTTCCAAGAGCAGTGTCTTTCCCTCTGTGGATGCGTGAGCTCTAACGAACTTAAAGAGGCCCACTGTTCAGAAGCCCCTGCTTCCTCTTCCTCAATGGGCAAGGCTGCTCTTCAAAGGACAGGAAAGAATGAGATCACATCCTTTATCACTTAAATGCTCTTTAAAAGGAGAAGCTATCCACACTCAGTTTTTAAAAACAAAGAAGACAAAAGAGGAGGAAGAGGAAGAGGAAGAAAAAGGAGAAGGAGAAGGAGAAGGAGACAGGCTTGAAGAGAGAAATTACAGCAGCCATAGGGCAAAGGGCAAAGGAGTAAGGACAGGGACTAGCTTCCTGTTCTCAGCTTATGGAGACCCCAGATGCTGTAATCCACAGAATCTTGTAGGTTTTTTTTTCTACTACAGGACTTTATTCATTCACACACACATTCATTCAATGATGTATTTATCCATCCATCCCATCATTGGATGAATATTTACAAAGCTAACCGATCATCAGGCTTTGTGCCAGACCCTTGGACGGAAAAAGACGGCTTTGAAAAAGAGCCCCACGTCTTTATTCTTCTAGGAATGGTTAGATTTCAGAAACTGCTCTCCTCCTAAGGTGCCCTCCACATCTCAGCCTTAGCGCCCCTTTCTCAGGAAAGCCTCCCTTACCTGCTCCCCGTTCTAAGGGTCAGAGCATCCTGCACTGCTGTGCATACTTGCTCATATTTAAGTCATTGCTTCTGAACTTCCTTTGATGTCTGTATTTCTTATGACCCTGTAAATTTCTGACGTGCTCCCCACTGTGTCCAGCACAGTGCCTGGCACATAGTAGGTAGGCAATTAACTGATGCTGACTGGCTGTCGGTGCCACAAACAGGTGTGGGCAACCACTAATGAAGGCTTGGCAGCTCAGAGCTTGAAGGAAGGCAGCACGGTCAAGGTCTTTGACTCATAATTCTAGCTTTAGTATCCATAAGAAGTCTCTCCTCCCCCTTCTTCACTCTCTGTACCTCTCTCACTCCTCCTCGCTCCCTCTCTTTATCTCCATCTCTATCTCTCTCTCTTTTTCTATCTCTCACCAATAACAGTTTCTCTGTTCACATCTGCTCCCAAGAGCCTGCAATGATGCCTGAACAGGAGGAGATGTTAACGAGTGCACTTTGAATAAATGAACAGATTGAGTAATTACTTGATTGTGGGACAGTGACGCCCTTCCATGCTCACTGACGACATTACATGACTGGGGAAAGAAAGGAAGTGACGTGCAAGCTGAGGACCCTGAACAGGGTGTGGAGGATCGGGTTCCCTACGTGTTCTCCCGTTAAACATCGCCACTGCCGGCCATGGTGGGATCAGGGTTCCACTAAAAGCCAACATTTTAAATAATAAGTTCATGAATGGCTAACTTTGAGGAATCGCTTATCATGCTGAGCAATGTGCCTTACTTGCGTGACCTGATTTCATAATCAAAGCCATGCACAGAGGTGTTATTATTCTATTTTTAAAGTGAAGACGCTGGGGCTCAGCAGATGTAAAAGCCGTGTCCCCGATCGGGCAGCAAGCCTGGAGGCGATCTGTGCTTCACTCCGGCTCGGTGAAACGCGCAGCCCGCCTTGGGGCCCCCGGGCCCTACCGTCTCCTTCCAGACACAGGGCGCTGTGAACCCACGGCCACCGCGAGCGAGGCGCAGCCCGTATGCTGCACGCCACTGGGCTCCAGTCACACAGATCGTGATGGGAACAGTGTGTTCTTCTTTGTGTCACATGGCAGCAGCGGTCACACTTGAGATGATAGGGCCACCTGACACTGAGCTATCAGCTTGATGCCTGGCAGAGGTGCAATACTCAACTCCCAAAGGAAGTCTGGAAAGAGAGCTCTTAACATCGTCTTGTCACACTGTTCCAGTGACCACTCCGGGGGGCAATAACCGCGATCTAAGGCCCGTGGTACATTTCTGCTTTTTTGTCCAAATCACCCTGGCGTAGGAGGCGTACCCCACCCTGTGCTATGCCCATCAGCACACATTAAAATACATTTCATTCAGCTCCGCGGTCCTCCGGTTAATTTACACAGTGCCAAACTGACCTTTCCAAATGCGTCCCACGGCGTGGTGAGAGTGAGGAAAATTTACTGCCCAAACCAAAAATACGCTACCTTGTGAAATATGGGTTTTTTCATGGCTCTATTTGAACTTCATATCAGAAACTGTGGAGCGGTTCAATGATCACTCACCCTCCGAGAAAGGGAGAAGGCAGCTCGGGGGCCTGCGGGGGCTGTATTTCACAGCTCCATCGCACGGTCACGCAGGTGATGAAAAACCTGCACACGGCGGGGCCGGCTGGCCACATTCTAGAGAAAGATGGATTTCTCTGAGTGGAAAGAAACTCGAGAACACACAGCTGCCGAAAAAGTTGGCACAAATTTCCCCAGTGAATTCTTTTGAGAAGGAGTTTTCCAAGTTGCCCCCGTCTTGTAATCTTTGGTTCTTCCATAGGAATCCACCGAGGCCCCTTCAGTCCATGCTTTTCTGAGCTTAGATGTGACTTCGATGGTGTCTGGACACGCCCACCGTGGGGCCTCTACCCCAGAAGGAGGTGCAGAAGCAAGAATAATTTCTGCAAAGACCAGGGTATCAGTGGGGTCTTGGCAGGAAACAGCACAGAAAACGAGGGCAGTGAGAGAGGGCTGGTACGGGACCCTGGGGCTGGCTGTGACCGCCCGCAGGCCTGAGGGCGCAAGGGTGGGGGCGCCTAGAAAGGGCCGTGGTTTGCGGTGACCTTCAGAGGAGGGATGCAGCCAGCCCACGGCCCAGGAGGAAGCTGGGAGAATAAACACTTTCATCTCACTCTCCTCTCGTTTTCCAATTTTTCGTACTATCTGCCATTGGCTAAGCCAAACCAAAGTCGTTCCAGAGAAGGATCCCATTGGTATGGACCATAAAGATTAGGCTCCCAAGTTGTACAGTCTCTCTCCAGGGCTAGAGAGTAGATGGCGGGTGCTGCAGGGGTGGGTTCAAACTGTCCGTCATATCGAGAATACTCTTAATACCCACCTTTATCCTCGACCACCAATTCTCCCTCTACTTGAGTGAAGACCATGTGTCTGGTGTGCAACGGCGCACCAAGACCAAGCTACACAGCCTGCTGCTGGTTGTATGCGTTCTCTCTGAATTCACAAAATGGTGCCCTCATGATAAAGCCTAAAATTGTTCTAATTACTTTGCATATATCCTTTATTCTCTGTTAAGATATAAACTCCTTTGAGGCAGAATGGCATGGCTTGTTAACAATCAACATAAACTGAGTACCTCCTCACGCCAGGTATCCTATATAGTTATTATTTCACTTAATCACCATAACAAACATACGGATGACAAAATCAAAGCTCCGAGAAAGTAAGTTTCACAAAGTGAAAGAGCTCGGATGAGACGGATGGAAGATCTAATCTCAATTCTATCTTAACTCCAAAGTTCAAGTTTTCAACCACCCTGTCGCTCTGTCTCATTCATATCTGAAGTCACTACGACTTCTAGTAAGGTGCCTAGTATGCAGCCAGCATCTATATGTTTGTCTGTTGGATGGCTGGACGGGTGGACATTGTCTGATTGAATAAAAATGTAATTTCCAGTCTCTTACTACGCCCCTGGCCAGATTGACTCCCTTCTTCCTTCACTTCATATATTGGGGCTGCAATTTCTGAATCACCTCACAAGCTGGAAAAGAAACAGGAGACACTGCCCTGGGTGTCACACAGTACACAATGTTTCCGACACAAGCCACACGTACGAGTCAAGGAAGACAACTGAGTTCACGGTCAAACCACCGTGGATAGTGTATAATGAATAACCAGAATTCAGCTACTGCTCCAACGTTCATCCTGAGAAAAGTTGAAAGAACACAGTGTGTGCTGGGCTGGAAACAGTATGGCAGCCATGAAAGGATATTAGATAACAAGAGAAAAACAAAATGGGAAAAGGGATCGATTTAAGGCAGTAGCCGCTGTCCGTACGGGAAAAACGTGGAGGAGGAAGGGGCACTGGCCCATGGCCTGTCAAACCCAGGATTTCAGTAGGAACCGCTGATTTTAACACCTGTGTTCATGAAAACATTCCTCTAAGCTGGGGAATTATTTTATTCACACTGGAAGGATTAACTTTTCTAAGAAATTCTATGGTTAAGAGAATTCTAAAATGAAGGCTCACTTTAAAAAAAAAAAAAAAAGAACTAATTTCCCTTTCTCCTTAAAGCAATGACCAGGTGGCCCACTCACAAGTAAAGGCAAAGGAAATTTCTGACCAAAATTTCATTGAGGTTCATGGTCCTCCTAAGTTTGGGGGACTTTACTGGGTTACGGGCTCACAATTAAAGTTCTAACAGGGTCTCTGCAGGGTCTGATAGTGAGGCCAAAAAAAAAAAGCACAGAACACACATTTTACAAGCTGTCAAGAGGGAAGCATGAAGAACCTCCACAAGACACATGAGGACCCCGCATCTGGGAATATACGATAGATGCACCTCTCCCTGTTCCTGCCACTAAGGATGACTAAAATCCTTTGTCATTACACATAAAACAAACATAGGACTGAAAAAGAGAGAGGAAGGTGGATCCAGGAGGGACCTCTGGGCCTAAGGAAGGTCACGGGGGACATTCCCTGGGTTGTCTCTTTGCCTCCCGCATCCCAAACTTGGAGCCCAACGAGTGAGCAAGCCAAACACTCACGCACAGACAGAAGCCCCCCGACAAAAGCCTGCCGTGTCTACTACACGGATCAAGAACAGGGCAGCCCAGAAAGTCAGAAAACGTTCTGGTGGTAGCCACTCCACTCTGGGCAAAGGCCACAAGAAATACTGAGGCATCTACCCCGCAGATGCCGAGTGGGGGGCCTGGGCTTCCCCCCGGGACAGGCCCTCACAGGTGCCCCGCAGCCCCCGCCCCTTTCCTGCTGCAGGGGTGTGTCAGGGAGGGGAGGCCAGGGAGGAAGCCTGCGGTGTCGGTCCCCTTGTACCTGCCCCTCCTCCTAAGGCAGTGGCCAGTCTGACATTCACTTTCAGAACTTTGAGACACAGCGCCATTGACTCTCTGCCCCCAAGGGGCTTGGGAGGTAGGCTCCCCCCGTCTGCAAGGGCCCTGATAACGGGCAGGGTCTTGCCTGCTGTTCTTGGTGTGGTGTGAGCCGTGCGTCAGAGCTGGGGAGTGTCCCGAGAATGCAACCCCGCGCTAACACCCCTAACCTCGGTCCGTGCGGCAGCCAGACCAGACCCCTGGGGTGTAAAGGCACCACCGGATGCCAAGCCCTACGCCACAGCTCTCACTCCAGACGAGGGCCTCCTTCCAGTCAGCCCAAGAAGTGGTGAGGATTATTCACTTAGGTCTAAATGCAATTTGTTTTCTGAACTCGTTTCAGTTGGATTCTCTCATGTTTTATGCTCCGTAATAAGTTTATTTTCTGTTCTACTTGAATCGGCGAAACCTCAGGGGCGTCTCTTGCAAGGTACAGAGAGGGATGATGAGCAACTCAAAACAGAAGCGTGTCCAAGGCTTCCAAAAACGGAAACCCACCCCCTCGGGAAGCACGCAGCTGAGGGAGGAGGCGGGAGCAGGTGGAGCGAGAGCGTTACCTTCGAGAGGGCAGTGGGGCTGCCCTCTTTGCTGATCTCAACGCTTCGGCAGGGCCTAGCATCTGGGGTGGAGGTGGAGGTTGGTTCAGGCCTCTTTCTTGACTCCTGGATGTCCCCACCCTTTCTCCCCATCACACAACAAAAAAATTATGTATTATGAGCTTCATTTTTAAGAGAAAAACAGAGGCTTACAAACACAGGCATACTCAAGCCCACAAGCCAAGAAGCCAGGACTCTACACCATGTCCCTCTGTCCTTCAGAACGGACTGCCCGGAGCTCCTCAGGGACAAAGGTCACAGTGCGCCCCATCTGAGGTCGCTGAGGCTCCTTGTATCAAATGACGGCAGTGTAAACAAATTAGAATAGGTGGTTTGGGGTTTTTTTTTCCATCAGCAAGTAATTAGGCAAGTCACACCTGCTGGAGGTTCGTCGTAGATCCATTCTGGCTCCTTTATGAGCTTTATACCTGTCTCTGTTGGCAATTAACGGACTCAGCTGAATTTTCTATGACTTACCTCGAAACGCCATATGCTCACAAAGGTACGTGTCTGGAAAACGCAGCCGACGTCTCAAGGAAAACATAAGCAAGCACTAAGTATACAAACATTTCTGCTGGGTACACATGCCTACGATTTATCTTCTTTTATGTGGCTCCTGTCACTTCTTGAAATAAGTAAACAAAAATAAACTAATTTCCGGTGACATTTGCATTCAAACCAGAATGTTTGCATCCAAAGGACATGCTTTATTATCAGAGGAGGAGTCAGAGGTGGGCTCCCCCTCAGCTTCCTGAGTAAAGGGTGGCATGTCTAGCTGTCCTGCATCAAGAGCAAACCTGTGGTCTAGCATTTGGAATACCATGAACGTATCAGATAAGAACTTCCTCAGCTCCCAGTCTTGTCCCACACACCCTCAACAGTGGGTCAGGCCCTGCATGAAGGGTCTCAATGCCACCAGACCGGCCGAGCACTGCTGGGGAGAAGTACTGGATGTACCCACATAGAATGAAACCATCCAAATCTACGGTCTCCTCCACCACCGGTCTTTAAGCCACTCCCTGCCACGCTACTATGTATCATTGGTCAGCTTTTTCTCCCTCTCCTCTGAATGACCATGTTTACTTTGACTGTTCTCCTCAAATTATTCTCCTACCCACCAGCGAATGCTCTCCTTTGCGCCACACAGAATATCAAGGCTATGGAGCGTGACTTCTTTCTACGTCCTGCTTCCTGTATCCATAGCCTTGTCTTCATTTGCTTCTAAAACCCACCTTCGTTCCTTCCATCTCCAGCCAGAGGTTCTTTTTCAATTGTTCATGGCTGACCTATTTGCATTTTCTTCTGGATTCTCTGAGATGCTTCATCATCAGATATTCCCAGTAGGGATGGTCTTCCAAATCTTTTTTTCATCTCAAGCCTAGCTTCCATTCTAGCCATAACTTTTTAGAAGCTTAGTCAAACACTTCAGTCTTTAAATAAAATAAGCAAAAAAGAAAAAAATCAACAAAAAGTCAATGTATACCTCCCTCCATCCTAAATTCTTTGTAATTGTCGCCCTAATGGCCTCTTTCCCTTCACAATTAAGTCTCTCAAATGGTCTTCATTCCCATCAGCCAACTTACCAGGCAAGGAAATGAATTTCCTGTTTTCGCATTCTTATCCTACTCGGCCTCGCTCAATATTGGACAACTTATTCACATTTCAGAATAAACGAAACTATCCTCTGGGTGTCTCTCCCTTTTGTTTGGAAGAAAATAAGTAAATAAAAAAGAATTTAACAGAAATTCTTTCCACCCACCCCACATGGCTGAGAGAGACACACTCATAACTTGTGTAGCCGACAAGTCTGTGCTTCTTGCTTCAGAAGAAAGCAAGAAAGTATCTTCTTAGCCAAAGGGGTATGTACTGTTCATATGAGACAGAACTGAGTTGTCTGGACAAAAAGAAAGAAAAGAGTAAAAGGAAGCATGTTGCCCTCGGTAACGAGGACACGCTTCCTCGGCAGCAGCGAGTAGGTTGCCCCAGCACTGATGGACACAGGCACCCAAGCACCACCTGTCACTTGTGGTGCCAGAGCCGCACAACTCTCACGGGGCCTCAGAAAAGCTCTCCAGCATCTGTCTGAAGTCCATGTGACCAAGTTTGGAAGGTACGGGGCTGGGGGAGGGTCAAGGGAACAGAACATCCTGCTCGTGTGGGAAAGGCTGGAGTTTTCTCAAGGAGTGAGTGGGGCCCTGCCTTTGGGGACTTGAGAGTAGGAAATCCTGGAAAAAACTGGGAGGAATTAAGAAGTGATAGTTAAAGAAAAAGATCCTTCCTGTGAGGCATCGCCCTTTCAAAGGCATAAGTCTATTAACGTGCTTTCCACCGCGACACCAGGGAGCAACCGCAGCGAACAGGTACTTTCAGCATTATTTTTCCATTCATAAATGAAGGACTAAATGAGACGTGCTTTGGTTCTAGTTTTCCTTATAACACGTGGGACCTCCTAGTGCAGAAATGACCGGATAATCTTCTCTGTGCACATCACCATCCATTACCTGGGTGCTAAGATGAACAATAGTGTGACATACAGGTTAACACCTAGCAAATTACATCCCTTCCCAAAAGCAAGACACGACAGGCTGCACAGAGAAAAGGAGAAACATCGTGAAGAGAGGGCAGTAGTAAGTCCATTACATTTGCAAAGTACTGTGCAAAACTGAGCACCAATGGTCCGTGACCTCAAATAGTTTCAGAGGTCGCACTAAGATGGAGTCAGAGGCGTTCGCTTTTAGACATTAATTTTACACCTGGATGAGGAGCATCGCTATTAAACTCAGAGGCTCACACGCACCTAGCGCGAAGGTCCAAGCAGAGTTTCAGGAGGGCCACTATGGAACTCGCAGTGCCCTTCCGTCCAGCCAGATTGCCCTTCGCACCACCTGCCCATCAAGTGACGCTCTATCCTGACCGTGGACGAAGCTCCACCCTACGGTTCTTCAACACAACAACTGGCAACATCAAGGCTCACATGGCCGCCTTACAATGAAGTGTGGTTATCTGCTTTTTTTCAAGGCATGATGTGTACTTCACATGTTTTAGATAAATTGCTAATGTTATTCAGGTGTTTACATAACTACAGAAAAGCCAAACATTTTATTGTTTCTAAAGCTCTTGGGCACATGTATTTTCTTGGCCCCCACAACCACTCTGACAGTAAGACATAATATGTGTCAAACGGACCTCTGATTCTGGAAACAGAGTAGATGCGATACTCTCCATTCAACCTCCCCACAAAAGCTACTGAATAGGTGGATAAAATACAAATTACCTGCAAGGAGGCCTGAGAAAGGAATTACGCTGTGCTTCAAAGCAAAGTAAAACCAGAAAGCCTTGAGGATAGGGAGCACTGAAGCCATCCTTCCCCTTGAGAGCTTCCTGCCAATTCTGAAAGAACATGAGTTTCTGCTTTGCTAAATGCATAGGGTCCAGGAGACAGAAAGGGCCCAAGGCCTGGGCAAGGCAAGGAAATTAATAGGCGACCACTCAAAAAGCTGGTACAGGGCAGGACTATATGCGTAGCATGGAAGCAGACCAGAGGCAAAACGCTTCCACGAAGGGGACAGCGAGCAAAACTGCCTTGATCTGGCTCTGGCACTTCTCTGGGTAGGTACCCATGGACAGCTGGCTTTCAGTCCAAGCTCACACCATCTCCGTAGTTTAAAAGTCAGTGAGCCAAGAATTTAACAAAAGGCGGACCCACGCTGAGAGTGTGCTGCTGGGTGACTGACAGAAGAAATTCTCTGAGGAGGAAGCTCAACCCAGAGTGCAAAGATTTGCCCCAGATGCTGATCCAAGTCTCTGGGCACCTTACACTCCATCTTCATAAAGCACACAAGAAACAAGATGCACAAATGAAAACCCGCCCAAGCAACTGGCATTTAAAAAAATGACTCCAAATCCATACCCTTTTGGAAATAGAAATACCAGTTAAAATTTAAGAAATTTTAAAGAACTATTACTATGAGGCAAAATTCTCTTTAAGGCAGTTGAGATCAAGAAATTACTAAACAATAACCAACGTTTCAATTGATTAGAAAGACACAACAAAATTCTAAACATATGCAACTAGCAACATAGCCTCAAAATAGGTAAAGCATAATTTATCAACTAAACAAGGAAAAATTAATAGTTCCATCAACAGTTCCATTGTAATGGGAAATGTTCTCTCAAAAATGATAGGCCAGTCAAAAAAGTTATTAAGGATATAGGAGATTCAAATGACACAAATAACATGTTTAATCTAAACCACACAGAGAGAACAGTATATCCAAAAGTTGAAGAATACATATCCCTTTCATGCACATGTGAGATATTTATAAAATGCAACCCTCCATCAGGCCATAAAGCCCCAACAATGATCAAAGGGTGAGTGGCAGGTGAATGACGTTTTCTGTTCATAATAAAGTTAACTTAATATCAAAATTACATAGGTGGCTACACAAATTCTATATGTTTGAAAAATTTTTTAAAAACTATTAATTTGTGTGTCAAAAATGAATCGTAATGGATATTAAAAAATCTTAGTGCTGATAGAAAATTAAAATAGCACACAAAAATACCAGCAGCACAGGACTAAAGTGGTAACAAGAAATGGATTGCCTTAAATGCTTGTATCAAAGACAAAGGTATAAGGAATGTTAACAATGAAAATAAAGCTACAGTAAAAGGATGTAAGATGAAAGTTATGCCACAGATTTTTGAAACTGAGATTTAATAGACACATTACCAGGGGGTAAAAAAAAAAAAAAAAAGACATCTTATTAGATTTTTCTTAAAAAGAAATTAGTGGGGAGAAGTAGAGGAGGGTATAAGGGGGAATAAATGGTGTGGAAGGAGACTTGACTTGGGGTGGAGAACACACAATACAATACACAAATGATGTGTTACAGAATCGTACACCTGAAACCTATATAATCTTATTAATTAATGTCACCACAATAAATAAACACATAAATAACAAATATTGCATTAAAAAAAGAATCAGAAAACCAAAACACATCACTGAATCAAGAAAGAAATTGAATCAATAGGTTAAAACCGTGTCACAAGAAAGCACTAGTCCCAGAAAAATCTAGAGGCAAATTCTCCCAAATACATGAGAAACAGGTCATTGTAATGTCATACAACCTTGTCCAGAGAGCAGGAACAAACAAATGAAAAAGAAATATGTCCTTAACTTATTTTAGGGGACATAGCTCAGATACCAAAAGCAAAGACAGCAAAAGAGAACAAAATTACAAGCCTCTAACAACTGTGGACAGATATGCAAATCTTATATAAGATCAGATTTAATCAAGCAATGTATAAAAAGGATAATATATTATGACAGATGGGTTTATACCAGAACTGCAAGTTTAGTTTAATATTAGAAAATCAATTAATGTGATTTATCTCAATAACATATTAAGGGGGGAAAACTTTCTGATAATCATAATAGATGTGTAAAGAAGCATCTAATATAACAACATCAATTCATATTAAAAATCTTTTAGCACATGGGGAATAGAGAGGTAGTTGCTTAACCTCATAAATAAAATACACACACACACACACACACACACACACACACACACCCTTCAGTAAATGTCATTCTTAATGGTGAAATGTTGAAAGCATTCTTTAAAGATCAAGAACAATAAGAAAGATACTATCACCATTTCTCCCAATCATTGATCTAAAAGCCCAAGCCAATGTATTAAAAACAAGGAAAATAACTAATAAAAGATAAAATACTTAGAAATGAATAGGAAATCCCCATCATTTGCAAATGATATGATTATTCACACAGAAAACCCTCCATAAAAATTATTAAAATTTAAAAAGTATTCAGTATTTTAAATACAAACTTTATATAAAATGATAAATCTCATTTCTTTTTACCAGTAGCAATCCTTTTTAAAGGAAATTTTTAAAATATATATTATTTACAATAGCCCATAAATATGTAAGGTATTCAAGAATAAAATTGACACATAAGCAAGCTTTTTATACAAAAATCATCAAACTTTATGAAAACTATTGAAGTTTATCTAAATACAGAAATGTATTCATCTTGAAAACTTCTTGGACAAGAGCATTTGATATGATGAAAATGTCAGTTTTTTCCTGCAGGTATGTCATTTCAATAAAATCCCAATAAAAATCCCATTAAGTGGTTTTCTGTTTTTGTTTTCAAATTAAACTGCAACAGGTTTCCCCAGTTTTTCAAAAGTTCACTTTAGGCCATTTCACTTTCACAACAGTCTTACATTAGTACATGTTTTTTGCTAACCCAAAGAAATCTGAGGAGGAGTGTTGCTTTTCAAAAAAAAAAAAAAATTGCTAAAAGCAGAAATAGTGCCCGGCACTGATTCTGCAGGGAACCGTTAGGGAGGCAGTGTGCCCCTCACACCTGGAGCTGGAGGGCGGCCCCACCAAGCTCCTTCCCTGGGAGCCACGCTCAGCGTCGCGGCGGCACCTGCCCCAGAGCTCCGAGCGGCGGCCGTGGGCGTCTGGGCTTCGCCTCCATTTCTTCCGCGCGCCCCTTCACAAGGCGTGTCCTCCGGTGGCTGTTTCTTGCTTTACACCGTTAGAGCCTACAAAGGAGTTCATAGGACCACTCTACTTTCCGACAGTGGAGGAAACCTGTACTAAAATTTATTTAGACATGAAAAGAAGCAAAACAACGTACAGAGCTTCCCTATTAGATATCACAATGCATTCAAAAACACAGAAATTAAAGCAACATGATAAGGGTGCAGAGATGGACACATAGAACAATGAGTCAGAAGTAAGATACAGGAAACAGGCCCACATACCAAAAGTGACCGTGTGACATCAGAGCTGGCATCGCCCTTGAGTGGAGGAAAGGGTCCCATACATCATGTGAGGAAAGACAAAGCAATAGCAAAATGAAGAAAATGTAAACAGGTGCTCCACAAAAGAGGAAATCCAAAGGGCCCACGGAAACATTTGGAAAAAAAATTCAACCTTGTTTATCAAGGAAATACCAACTAAAACTACGAGAGTTTGTCATGGACTCATCAGGTGGGCAGAAGTGAGAAAGGAGGACAACTCGGAGTAGCAGCCAGGACGTGCGGCAACAGGAACTCTGACCTGCAAGAGGCGGGGAGTAACTTGGTATGACCACTGCTAAGCTAAGCGCCTATGTCGGGATGCACTCAGTGAGCCCTCTTCCAGGGACACACCCAGACTAGGGGGACCAGTACACACATCAAGGATGTTCATCGCAACAGCCTCAAGCAGCAAATACTGCAGGAACAATCCAGATGTAGCAACAGTAGAAGCGGGGAGTAATGAGATACTATATAGCCATACAAACAGACCACAGCGATAAAGTTTATTTTAATGTCCCTTCTGGCAGCAAGGGTGTAAAGGGGAAACTGATCATTTAGAAACCACAACTTACAAAATGTACCGATTCACAAGAAAGATAAACTGTGTCCAACGGCACCATGCTGTGCATTACAAATCGTATAAGGTCAAACTCTTTTCCTACCTGTTTATCCAGATCTGTACATTCCGAGATAAAACCACAGACAAAACATCATCTAACAGAATCTCTACAGGAACCACAGGTTCTCACGATATGATCACTGACTAGTCCAGCAGCACAGTTCACAGATTCTGACCAATCCCTGCTGACATTATCTGTGACCAACCCCGGCCTCCAACCCCTATAAACACCCTCCTGGAACTCTCCTTCTGAGATGCCAGGGCTGCTCCATTTATGAATTTGCTGCAAGTTTATGAATCTAACATTGTTTGCCTACAGGTCTGGCTCAAGTGGTGTTTGGCCCCCACGGTTTTATCGATGGTCACACGCATCTGTGTGCATGAATAACTCCTTAAAAATGCAAGTCAAAGGAGCTACAACAGGATTTCAGTAATTAAAAAATCAACGAGCCAAATAAGCTTCATATTTTTTATGAAACGTACCTATGTGATTAAGCCATAAAGAAAAGCAGGGGAACAACCCAAAATTCTGAAGGAAAAGAGAAGAAATGAGATGGGAAAAACACTCAGGGGACGTGGTCAGTGTTGGTAACTACTTTTTGGTGGGCAAATAGGTGTTTATTTTATTCTTTTATACGCTACTGAAGCATATTATAGATTGTATAGCACATAGAATGTGGCTCATGATTTTTAAAAATTAATTGTCAAATGAGAAGACTGGGCTGATATTCGTTAAAGAGTTTGCCCAAGCTAGCACAGCTAATTAGAACATGAAGATTTTGATGACAGAGACGTGTGCTCTGCTGTGTCCCCAATGCCCAGGACAGACTATTTCCTGAAGCAGATCCACAACAAATGTTTGCTGAAGAAATGGAGAAGCGGGGACCCATCTGTTTAACACCAGTCTATTTCTTTCCACTCATGACACCATAACACGTGAGCCAGTAAGTCCCAGGAAGCAGCCTGATGTCAGTACCATCATGAAGGGCTTTTCCTTTTAAATGGGGTACTTACAGTCTATAATCCTCTCCTTCAAGAATTTCTAGGGCCAAACACAGCCCGCCTCTTATTTTTATGCATCAAGTTTAACTGGAACACAACCAAGGCCATTTGTTTTTGCATTGGCTACGGCTGTTCTTGCCTTACAAAGTCAGAGTTGAAGAACTGAAACAAGACCCTCTGTCCCACATATTTAATATCTGTCCCTTTGCAAAAACGTGTGCTGATCCCGGCTCTATTATCAGTAAGAATGCCAACTCAACCCTCCTCTCAAAGCCAGCTGGTGACGCGCCCCTGGCAAGCTTCTTAAGCTCTTATAGTTTGAATTTCCTCATCTCGCATGTCGTTCATCGTCCCAGGAGAGCTGTGCAGATTCATCGTTCACAACGCCTGAAGAAAACAGACACTGCTCACAGGTTGCTAATTTCCACCCTTCATTCCTCTGCTGCTGTTTGGAAACAATTCTTCGCCTCACTCATTGCTTCTTTATTTATGTCTGTGTGGAGAGGATAAGGTTTTCCTTTTCTTTTTTTCTGCCCCCAAAACCCACCTGCTCTCTTGCCACCTAATTCCCACCTCAAGTCAACAGAGGGAAGTGCCCTCTGTTTGTGACACCATTATCGGTTGCTACGGAAACAGAGGAGCTAGAAACCCAGTTGCCTTAAAGCGTTTTGTGGGCACTTCCCCTAAGTACTGAGAACATGCATTCCTGCAAAAAACCTCAAAGACAGATGCTCTACACCCCCAGGGCCTGACTCCGTCAGTGGCACAGAACAGGTGTCTTTGCCTGGAAGAGCTTTTTGGCATGACATCAGCTGAGAGAGAAGAACGCCCCCAATGTCAACGAATGATTGACTAATACATTCCTTTGATGCTAGAAGTTCCAAAGAGGTGCTCCACTCCTGAGGCGGAAGGGTCAACTTTCATATCACTGGCTTGGCTTTCCTCTACGAGGATCCACCTCTTCCCTCATACAAGTGACAATGACAGCACCCTTCTCTTTCAAGTGAGACCCTACTCCTTCCTGGCTAAGGCATGGCCTGGCTCATAAGCAGAATCCACCAGCTGACGACACTGACATAAGGCACAATACCATCCAACTCTACCCTTTAATTCCTACCCCGTTTTGCTAAGCAATACAGGGCTGAGGACGCCTAGCTCATCCTGACTGGCTCTGAACTAAAGATAATCCCATTTCATTAAAAAACCCCATCAGCTGTAGCTCTAAAGTTATTGCAAGGAAAGGGCTTGAGCATTTCATAATTAACACGTGGCAGCAGGTGCTTGTGAACAAAGCGGGTGCAATTAGAATAACTTGAAGTCAATAATTCATAAACAATAATGTATTATTAATCAATTATTGGGGCCTGAACAACATTTAATGAGATTAAGCTGACTGCCACACTGAGCTGCTGGATACATATTGATTTTATCAGAGTGCTTAATTAAACTACGTAAGTTGCCCACTGATCACCATATCACAGCTCCCTTCAAAGCAACGCAGTTTCTATTTTGCCTCTCTTCCTTATGAATTAGGAATTGTTATTGATTGAATAGAAATTAAGATAAGGATTCTTGCTTTTCATAACAACTTACAAGCCTACCAGACACTCTGGCTACACTCCTCTCTGATCATAAGAATAAATGCAGTCTGCACAGGAATTATTTTTTCCAAAGAGTTCAGAATCTTAATAAACAGGGCTCCACTGTACGTTAAAGAAAGAAGAGAACTGCTTCCAGCCTTCCATTTTAATGACCAAAAAAACTGAACCTCAAAGAAAGGGAAAAGACTTGCAAAATACTGAGATGAATAATGATTCAAAAAAATTTTTACTCCTGTCTCAAACATATGTTTATCAATCTTAGAGAGAGGAAGCGGGGAGAAAGAGAAAAAGAGACAGACAGACATCGATCAGTGGCCTCCCATAGGTGTCCTAACCGGGGATCGAACCCGCAACTCTTCTGGTGTACGGAATGACACTCCAACCAACTAAGCCGCCAGGCCAGGGCATTGTGGCTCAAGTTTGTGTCCCCCCATCCCTTTCCCAATCTAAAGTGTTTCCAAAACCTTGCATGAAGCCTCTGTCTACTGAAAACAAGAGAGGCCTAGCCATTTAACTCTACGAGTTTCTAGTAGCATCTTCTAGAAACAGAAAGCTGCTTCCCCAGCGGCTGAAATTTTGCAGAATCATTCATCACAACCACCATGCATAAATCCTTGTCTTTTGACATGCAGGTCCTTCTTCCCCTTGTCACATCGCTAATGATGGGAGTTATTTATGTTGAACATTGAACAAAATGTTTTTTGCTCCGCGTTCCAGCCCAGTGATCCTGCCTGAGGACACACGGTGACAGCTCTGTCGAAGCATCCTGGGGCACCGGGGGCCCTGCTGGTCTTCCTAATTAAAGCTTTACCTGTCAGTTTCACGAAGAGCCGCTTCCAACCTGGACGCGCGTCACCACGTGTTGGAGGATGCCCTTGCCCGGTAAAGTTCTGGGATGTCAAAATCCACAGCTGTCCCTGGAACTCAGCGCTCAGCCGGCCACAGGAAATCAGCCTGGGGGACAGCACGCACAGAACATTGCACCGCCCCTTCCCTCCCTGCAGGGGCAGGCAGGCTCCGGAGGCACCTGTCTGAGCCCCGCCTTGAGGGGAGAAGCCCATCATTCGGTCGTTACCAAGGTGGCTATGGACATGTATTTTAACTACAGCATTCCAGGCCGTTGTTAATATGCCCAGGGACGCAGCCTATGATCCTCAATCTCTCTTGGGACTGGAAGCAGTGATCCCCAGCTGTGGCCTCGAGAGGCTCCCCTTTACAAAAGCCTATCTGTCCAAACCACTGCCTTTCACCACCTTGGGAGGATGAGGGCAGGGATCGCCACAAACAAACTGGAAAATGCGGTATCGTTCGCGTCAGTTTTCCTCACTAGATCCAATCCCTACTGTCAAGGAGGAGGAGGGTGCTCTCACACAACCTCAGCGCTCTGCGAGCCGGGCCTGTGATGGGACTGTGGTCTGTCCGGCCTAGGAGGAGGTCCCTGCGGTCATCATCCCTCGTCACTCACCGCTCACAGAGTGGAAGGAAGGGCTCCAGCAGGTCCGGGGACATTCATTATGGAAGAGCAACTGGGGTCCGTCTCCTGGCTCTACCGCCTCACTCTGCCCCGGCTTCTTCAGCGCCTGGGCCCCAGAGGCCAGCTATGTTGAGGATCACTCGCCATCCCAAACACACCAAGTACAGCCGCCCTGCAAATTACAACCTAGAAACCCCACTGTGGGGACTAAGGGAGTCTCTGCCAGCTGCAAGGGAGTGCGGAGCTCCCTCCACGGCTGCCGTCCCTCAAGCAAGCCACACACAGCAGAGCTGGGACGGAGTCAATAGCTGCCTCGCTGAGGTTGCTGGTGTTGCTGGCAGACAGAGGAGGTGCCACCAGGTAAATGAGTCATCTTAAAGGCAAAAAAATATATTAAACACCGCTCTTCTGCTGATATTTCTGAGGTCAAAGAATACAGGCAAGAGGCAATGGGGAAAACATGGACCTCAGCTGGACTCTTAATTCAGAAATTGCAAAATCCTTCCTCTGAATTTCTTACTTTCTCCTGGGCAGGTGGGGGAAGTATTCCAAGAATCAGAAGGGAAGCTTATTCTTTCAGTAGTGCTAATGTCAACTGACAATATAGAGGCTCAGATATGCTGTTTCAGGTTCACAGACTCTCAAATTCATATTCTCCATTATAGTAAACAAAAAAAAATAGACTTCCATTTTCCTTCTAATGGGAAGAAGTAGCGTGGAAAGTGGAAAGAGCAAGGAGTGAGAACCTCCATCTCCAGCAGAATAAGAGACTAATATTCTGAGCGATGCTGCCCCTGAAACAACCAACATGGTAAAATAAAACATTTTTTTTTCAAAAATCATTTTTTAATGCATTGCTGATCTGGTCTGAAAAGATGCCAAAAAGATGAAGTGAGGCCAAAGACACCCTAGAAGGTAAGCAAGCATCAAAGCATCCTCCCCCACCCCTACGGTTTCAACCCAGCCCTGGAGACCCTGAGCTTCTGCTTTGAAGGCTGCAGGAGACTCAGGGACCCAAGAAGTCTGGGCTCATCCACAGGGGGCGTCCAAGAGGAGATTCTTGCATAAAGCTGAGACCTCAAAGGCCTTCACACTTGGTGAGCAGAAAGGGAAAGCAAGAACAACTCTATATCAAATCTTCCCCAAGCATGCATTACGATAAGCAAATCCTCACGCATATTTCAAGTCATGCTCAGCCCAGCCTGGCGGTCTTAATTGGACCATTTCAGGACCTGACAGGCCGGTGATGACCCACCCTTCAGAGCACGTGTTGACAGGCACGAAAGCCAAGTTGTTTGGATTGGGATGTTGTGTTTTAGGTGCAGGGACCCAGAGAGAGAAAAATGTCTGGATGACAAAGGTCCAGGATGCTATGGGTCTCTGCCCAAGCTGCCAAGAAGGAGCTGTTTTCACAGGCAACTGGGGAGACTCTGGGGCCAAGCGCTGCGGAGGAGGCCGCAGGGTTTCCGGGGGCGCTAACCCCGTCTTTATGTGGCATCCCGCAGCTCTCTGGAAGCCCAGCAAGGACAGCATAAGGGACCTTCCCGTAGCTTCAGGGACAGTTGACAACCACCAAGAGAAGCCCAAGTATCAGAGAAAAATGGAGTGACCCATGAGGGGTGACTGCAGCCAGTAGCTGCTTTATGGGCCCACTTGGGGCTGCCCTTGGGTACCCCAAGGCACATCCAGGAAAGAAGTGACTATTCAAGAGAGGTTACAGGCCCTGCATCATGGGTGGGAGCAAGAACAGATGGAAATTTCGCCTACTTGTTCAGAAACTACTTAGTGCATGCCCGTTTCGTGCAAGACTGTTGGTTCCTAGGGATACGCAGGTGAAGAAACTCGGCTTGCCCGGGGTCTCGTGGAGCTCAGTAACGGGGACCCAAAGGAGACAGAACCAAGCCATGTGACAGAGAGGTTCTTGGTGGCAGGACATTAAATGCAGTGATCCAGAAGGGCATCCTTAACCTGAGCCAGGGTAACATTTGACAAGGAGAAAACCACCAGGCCAACCCGCGGAGGAAAGGGGCTCCACTCGCAGGAGAGCAGCAAAGGCAGAGGCCTGGCGGGCAGTGAGGCCGCTGCGTTCAAGGAGCAGGGAGAAGGCCGGGGGTGAACGGCACTCGCGGCCAAGGGGTGAGACACAGTGGGAAAGGCATGCAGAGCCTCGCGGAGGCAGTAAAAGCTAGATTTTACTAAGATTACGAGGGCTGACCATGTAAACAGGACCACCTATGTGCTCACATGTTGGAGAAACCTCGAACATGTTACTTATACTGTAAACAACTGTTTTTACATTTAGGAAATTGGATCTTGAAGGTCAAAGCTTTCCTCTGTCTGCTGCGCAGCTCAAAGAGTCAGAGTGCGGGGGCCAGGGTCACGGGGGTTCGGACTCGCAGCTTCTGGATAAATCAGAGCTCTAGCTCTTCCTAATCATAGGACTTTCTCAGGGCCTCAATTTTATCACCTAAAAATGGAGATAATAAATGCGATTATTTTCCTTTACCTTACAGAGCTGCTGCATGGGCAGTTAATCATTCGTAAACACTCTGTAAACAGTTAATTACCTTAAAAGGTATAAATTATTACATCTCGTGAACATATTTATAGGATGAAACATTGCAGAAATGATTCTGATGAAACATGTTTCTGCTACAGTACCCACGTGTAGCTAACTTTTAGTATCCTTGCTAATTGAGAAAATTATTCAGGCAATGCAAAATTTGCTTTATTTCCCTCTGAAATAGATTATATTTTATAGCATACTGGCTTTATAATTATGTGTAGCCTGAGCCCTGATATAATTTGCAGGCCTCTGAAAATGCACCTTCCCAAAACCGAACTCATAATTCCTCCACAAGAGTCTTGCTCTCTCCCCTGTTCCTTCGCGGGCCAGTATCACCCAACGTACAACTAGTTCAGCTCCTTGCCCTTCATCCCAACGCCCCACCAGACACTGGGCCGCTCACTTCCAGCACAGACGGATCTCCTACATTTGGACCCTTCCCTCCCATTTCCAGAGACTTATCCTCTGGGAACCTGGTCATCCATACAAATGACTAATACCTGCTTTTATTTTTCAAACACTCATTGTGTGCCAAGCACTCTCCTAAGCCCTTTCACTCTTCAGATCACACCGCAAAAAAGTACTATATTATTCTCTGCAATGTATGAATGGGGGAACCAAAGCCCAGGATGTTTAAGCATTTTTTCCAAGGTCACAGAGCTGGTAAGTGGCAGAGCCAAGACTAGAACCCCAGGGAGCATGAACCTGGGGGAAACGGACTTCACAGCCCCAGGGTTCTCCCCGCTGTGGACTCCCTTCCCAAGGCTGCCACAAAGTCTTCCTCCAAAACAGAGCTCAGCTTGTCATCTCTCTCCTTTTAGTGACATCCCACTCACTCGTCACTGCCTTTTGGAAAAACTGCCTAATGTGAAAAACAAGGTCCTTTACCCCTGAGCCTGAGGGACCTGTCCTACCTGATTGCCTGACCCTTTAACCAGTCCCCTGCGTCCCGTAGACCAGGCCCCTGAGATTTTCACAGCGTCATGTCCAAGCCTCCTGCGTCCACAAATGCTGTTTTTCGTCTTGAAAAGACACCCCCGCTCCATTGCTCCACATGTAGTGGTCTGACTTCAAAACAGATGAAATGGCATTGGCCCCGAACCCCAGTTTCATCATGCTAAAATGGGCATCCTAATCATCTGCTTCCTCAGCTCACAAGGGAACTATAAGGGCCAAACAATAGCACGCAGAAACTTTGTAGGAGTAGAATACACGGAAGGGTATAGGCAAAACTATTTAGCTACGGGGTTTTACCCACTCCCTCTAACCAGCCAGAGAAGGAGAAAGGATTCTTAGTCTTTCTTTCCCCAGAGTGATGAGGCCAAAAGGGGGAAGCAGGAAGGAGATAGAGATAGTGAACCAGTCTAAATGTCACAGACGTAAGGGTTCATGTTAAAAAAGAGTGGGATTATTGCCAACCACTACTTATACATGAGAAGGCTGATAACGATAAGAAAGACGAAGAAAATCAAATCTAAGATGATTTGGATATGTTCTATATACTCCCCCTTTTATGTCTTCTCAAGAAAGAACTGGATCATTCCTCAGGTAGTTTTTGGACTTTGGACTGAGGTTTCTTTGAAAGAAAGGAGGTGTCAATATAGGACCGCCATGCATAGACCAGGGATTTATACCGCTCACCCTTAAGGGACACTTTTTTTAATTCAAATGCTCTCATCCTGCCCTGACCTGTGTGGCTCAACTGGTTGGGCATCATCCCGCAAAGCAAGGCGTCATCTGTTCAATCCCTAGTCACGGCACATGCCAGGGTTGCAAATGTGGTCCCTTGGCTGGGGTGCCTGTAAGAGGCAATCGGGCAATGCTTCCTACTCACACGGATGTTTCTCTCCCTTTCTCCTCCCTCCCCTCCCCTCTCTCTAAAAATAAATAAAATACTTTTTGAAAAAAATGCTCTCACCCCTGTGCTCCCACGGGTCTTTGTCCCCCATTTGGGTATAACGTGCTGTGTCCTCAGGACCTGTTAACGTGAATTTCCCACTCACTCTCCCTGCAGGTTGGAAGTGACAAGGATTAAAAGCTATTTGTCTTTGTATTCCTAATATCTGGTGTGGTTCCCACCCCTTGTTGCCTACAAGATGGGAATCCCAAGGCCAAAAAAGGGCACAGTTCAGTTTCTGTAATTCTAAACACTTTTACTAAAAATTCCCATCGAGAGGTCTCTATGCTCTTGTAGTTCTTGCGCTTTTTTTTTTTTTTTCCAGTTACAGTATTTGTCAGAAGCAGCGCTTCACAGAAAAAAGATAATTTAACCAGGAGACAAGAGCTCTGGTGGCGGGGGCTGGGGGCAAAAAAACAACAACAACAACACAGAAATTTCCAGTCTTTGCTTGAGTTTGTTTTCCTCGGAGCACCGCTGTCATAGCCAGACCTCTCAGAGGAAAAGCTCTGTTCATCATACCTGATCAGGTGTCTCAGAAAGAGACCACGACCAGAGAGGATGGAAAATGATTTGCAAAGAAGCCAAAAGGCGAATTCCGTAACTGTGTATTTTTCCACTCTGTGCTGATTTAAAACCACTTACCAGTTACAACTCCCAACCCCAGGCAGGTGCTGTGTGGTAGCTCATTACACCCCCGGGACCATGTAAATCTTTTTTCTGAGAACAGCTATTGTCTTCCAAGGAAAAGCTTTTAGCATAATGGCAGGCTGAACAGAACGTTGCTTTTGTAAGAATATTTTTA
Organism: Pteronotus mesoamericanus; assembly: GCF_021234165.1. NCBI lineage: Eukaryota > Metazoa > Chordata > Mammalia > Chiroptera > Mormoopidae > Pteronotus > Pteronotus mesoamericanus. Next base: position 442,102 of record NW_026555043.1, read on the forward strand.
AGAAAAAGAAAAGGAGAGAGGAATTCTTTAAGAACTGCAAATGCAGCCTACGGCTCCCCCCAACCCCACCCCCAGCCCCAGCCCCAGCCCCACCAGCCCCACCAGCCCCACCCGCCCCCTGGAAAGAGGAGTGTGTGGGCCTGGCAGGGGAGGGGGACACAGAAGGCTGTGCCTCCCCCTGTGGGTGGCGATCACCGCAGGCTGCGTGGAAGGTCTTCCACATCAGAACCCGGAGAGGCCCCATCCACCTCTGTTGCTTCTTCGCTTCTGTCCAGTGAGTCAGTGATGACCGACTGTACTTCGCGAATGAGAGTTTCTAGTAAGAGAATGACATAGCCCTCAGAAGAGTCCCACGAATGAGGTCCTTCTCTCATTTAGCTCTTGAGGACAGCTGAGACAAGGCTGCTGGAGGGTCTGAAGACACAAGGGTCCCAAAAAGGAAAATTTCAGCAATAAGGCTGCTGAGGAAAATGAAGCTCCCACACAGAGAGTATATTTTCCCCCAAATAAAGAGACCCAACTTTCTCTGGGCTGAAACCGTCATTTAGAAGGTGACATTAGGGGGGAATACAGAGAAGTGGAGACGTGAACAAAGTGATGGAGGTCTTTAATAGGCAGCGCGCTCCGATTGTGTGCATTTCCGGGGAACTTCCCAGTGGTGGCTGGGCCTGGCGGGCGGGGCGCACTGCGAAACTGCCCTGAGGCCCTCCCTGGGCCCCGCTGGGTCTCGACCTTCAGGGACCCTTACCTTTGCACTTGCAACCTGGAATCGTGACAAACAGAGGAAGCCTCCTGACGGCCACGGCAGGACTCAGAAAGCAGGCAGGGCCAGGGAATGGCTGAGCCTCTCAGGAGGGGGAAGCATCCCCGACTCCGGGCTTCTCAACCACTTCCCCCAGGGTTTGCGTGAACAGTGGCCCCCCGCGCCCGCGCCTCCGCAAAACTTTCCTGACACTCTGATTTGTTCTCTAGTTCTGCTTAAATTTGACATCTCCCCTCGGTTCAAATCCAAACATCATACAATGCACACACACACCACCCCCGAAGAGTTCACACACTGAAGAAAGTAAGACTTGTCAACCCTCTACTTGGAAAATATATATTCAATGGGTCCACTAATCAAAGCACCTGTAACGCAGAATGTGCGCGATGATTCAGCTAGGCTACATGTAATTATGCCCAAACACCATGAGCAATGTGGTCTGGTCTTAGAAAGCACTAGAAACAATGTCTTGGATTGATTTGGCCACCAGCCCTATGTCCTGATGCCTTCTGTACCCACCTGCGGGAGCTTGTCCACTCCCCCACGCCCACCCTCCATGTTGTGACCCCAAACATCCTGGGCTCCTCTGAAGGGCCTGGACTTGTCCACTGACGCTCTCGGAGGTCAGAATAAGCTGCATTCCCTTCTCCTCTTGCCATCAAGTTCTCCCCAAGCCCATATCTTGCACGATGGCTTCAGTGACAATTTCTCAGAAAACTTCCCTGTTCACTGCCTCGCTGAAAAGGGCAGAGGGTGACTTTTTTCTTGGCCGTCTGCCAGAAGTTTTGCTCTGAGGGCTCAGACATCAAGGTGCATGAAGGAGGAGCATTGCGAGAAGGGCCCACATTCAGAGCTCCCAACACTGAGCACTCACCGTGCAATCACGTAGACACCTGGCAAACCCGGCTGCTACGGAGCTGAAAGTGTACTTGGTAAGAAAGTAAGGTTCTATATGTTATAAAATACTTTTGAAAAACAAATCAAACCAAACAAATGCTTTTAGGAGACCCTCTGGAGCCTAGACCCTGAGAAGGACTCAGAGTAATCAACAAAGTGTCCTTGGTAATCTCAGGTCTGGGACTTGGGGCCAGCCCGCCGGGAGAGCCATCATCACCCCAAGCAGGGCGCTCCCACCGGGCCCACAGCCACGCCCTTATTTCTTGGGTGTCTGAAGTTACGCGGAAGTGATCGCCCCACATGGTGGAAAGCAAGTCTTTCAGGGCACAGCACCTCCTCAGGAGGGGTGAGTGGTGGCCACAGAACCGGAAACTCGCCAGGTCACAGCTCAATACAACCCGAGCCAGAAGCCAACTGGGGGTCCCCGGAGGATGGAAGCGGGTGAGACAACTGAACCCCACCCGGAGGGAGGCAAGTCTGGCACTGCTGGCTCGCTTGCTACTCTACATCAATCCATGACATTTTGTAGCTCAAAAGTAGTTTTATGTCTGATTGAACAGGCATAGTTAACTGCATTTGGAATGTATACTATGCTGCTTTTTTTTTTTCTTTTAGAAACACAGCAAGGGCATATGTTCAGGTATATATCGCAGCTTGCCGAGCAAAGCTTTTCTCTGTAGCCCCCTGGAGACTATATCCCCCGCAGTGCAGCCCGGGCTACACCTTCTCAGCTCTGCACTGGGATCAGAGGCTCCAAATGCCCTCTCCCCGCTCTTTCCTGCCACGGTGTCTGAGACATCCGCTGTGAAAATGTTTTCATTGGATTAGAAGAGAAAAATAAAAATCACTGTGAGCAGGAAGAGGGTAACGCGTTTCCTGGTGGCCAAGGCAGCGTGAGTTGCTTTAACGAGTAAGCTGGCTTCCACTAGTGTCAGGACACAGACCAGGGCAGAGGGGGAGACCTGCCTCACCGAAGCGGGCCCGCAGGGGGACGCTGATCCCCTATTCTGATGACAACGGCCAATCAGCCTCATATTCCATACAAGGGACGCTTTCAGGGTTCCGGCAAAACAGAGGGGAACTCTCCTGGCACAACTAGGGAACAGAGAACGGGAGTGTGGGGAGGGCCTGCACCTTTGCCACTTTCTAGTTCTTTGAGCTTTGACTGGTCCCAGGGCCAACTTCACAAATTGCAGGGCCCACTGTTCCAAACTGTTTCAAGAATTTCAAGATGGGGACAGAAAAGCACTGGACGAAGGGCCAGGCCCTTCTAAGCAAGGAACTGGGTGGCTGTGCTCACAGAGACGGTCCCAATTTGCCCTTTCTCCTAGGGCGGAGCCCAGGTGTCCTCTGACCCAGCCCTGTGACTGTCACTCACACAGCTACCGCGTCACAAAGAAAAGGAACAGCGTCCATCTGACCAGCGAGTGGGCTCTCTCCGCTCCGCCCAGGATACCGCTGGAGATGAACAACCATTGACACATTGGCACATGTTTAAGGGAGAAAACCATACCGATTCCTGAGAGTCTATGTTGGTGCTAAGTAATCTTGCAGAGCAAGCAGAAACCAGTCTCCTTTGATTCACAGAAGGGAGTGCTGAGAGATCTTTGCTCTCTTTTTTTCTAACTGAACTATTTCCCGGTGTACGAAATCACTTAGGGACCTTTACCGTGTCTCAAGTCCTCTTCTTAAAGTAAGAGTGCTCTCTGTGGTTGTAATGCCAACTACGGTGCCGATGTTAGCGCAAACACAGACGCAAAGGCAAAGCAGCTCCATGTCACGACTACGTACTGGGGTTCTGCTCAGCTCCCATTCAGAAACTGAAACCGCACAACAAGCTTACACAGACTCCCTGTCTTCAGTGGATAATCGCTCAGTGAAGGTGCCGTCAGAAGGGTTACTATTTCCAACTTCCAAGCACCACACATGTGCAAGTGAAGGACTCCATGACTCTTACAGAAACTGTTCTTAAATGCATAAAACACATGAGAGAATTTTTGGAAAATCCCTTATTATTCATTAAAGCGTTTGGGGGCCTCATTAATTCAGGAGGGGTAATCAGTCATTGATGAGTCAGGTTGCTGAGCATCCACTGTCAGATGCTGATGGGGTGTGAGAAATCGCATCTCATACCCACCAGAGGGTCACCTGAACACAGTTAGCACTTCATCAGAGAAGGCTGTGTCTTCTGGGGATAAATTAGCCAGGTTTTCCTTCCCCAGTCTTTTCCTTCATCTCCCAGACTTTTCTCTGTTGCAAAGCACTCTTCATTCCGTTTGGTTTTTCTTGCCTATCTAAGGCCGGAAACTCTGACAGGAGCCAACTTGCGAAGCCAGCTGGCTGCAGGTGCGCCACACTTGCCCTCGGTGCATGTGTGCCCGCCTCTGTGTACGCTTTGCCTTGGTCTTATGTTTCTTGGCTACGGCCTCCTCCCTGTCATCAGCCTTTCAGATCCGAATGGTATTTCAGTTATGGGGAGGGTTCCTCACCAGGGCCCCAAACCTGCACTCACGTCCTCCCCAACCCTGGCTGACAGTGTGAGCGCTGTGACAGCAGGCAGTGTGTGACGGGGGTTCCTGGGTCAGCGGGTGGGCAACGGGGTGCAGAGGAAGGGGTGACCCTCGCACAGCGCTCTCGATGCCCACCAGCCATTTCATCGCCATAGTAGGCTGCAATTTACTCTCTCTCTCTCTCTCTCTCTCTCTAACAACAGAGTGCTGTTAGCGTTTATCCCTTGTGTCATGCCAAGGAGAATGGTGGGCGTTATTTCTGTAAGGAGGGATCAGACCCAATCCTTGCTGTGGCTTCTGATCGCAAAGGAACCAAGGGTTTCCAAGACTCCGAGACGCACCTCCCCACCCAACCTCCACAGAAGAGGGCCCTTGCTTCACTCACGGAACTGCTCTAGGTGGTCAGCGCCGGCGGACTCGGGCATGGCTGTGATGGTCACCAACGGACACGGATTCCCTCCGAGCGTCTGGCACAGGACTTCCTGCCGGAAGTAAATCTTTCTGGGGTTGACACTTTTTTCCAGGATATCAAGGTGAGTCTGGAGCAGAAACAAAACAGAACTGTACATGATTCATATTTTTGACAATAACAACAATAACAGAAAACAGCAACAAAGCTTACATTTGTGTAACCCCTTGCCGGGGTGTCCAAACCCTGGCCTGTGGGCCGCATGCGGCTCGGGATGGCTACAAACACAGCCCAACACAAAATTGTAAATTTACTTAAAACATCAGATTTTTCGGTGATTACACATCACAATGTATTTAATGGGTGGCCCAAGACAACTCTTACTTTTCCAGTGTGTCCCAGAGACACCAAAGGGTTGGACACCCCTGCCTGAGAGTTTATAAGTAAATGTGTTAACTTGACCTGCCCCATACACGTATGAAGTGATTAAAAAGGGGGCTATTCCCACTCCCTAGGGGGATTGCAGTGAGGGAGAAGTAAAGGAAGCATTGTCCCCACACATGTCTGCATAATAAAATATCTGCTTTCAACTGGCACTTTAAGCAACGGGACAGGGCATGCAGCATCGTCCCATCATTGTGGCACACGAAGAGTGTGGTCACCATGCAGAGAAGCACACCAGGGCACTGGAGCGCACGGGACCGAGAGCGTCCACGGCACACAGTACACGTTTTAGAGCCAAGCAGCATTCGGAGAGTTGTGAGCATATTGAAGGAGAGTAGAAAACAGTTCACCCAGGGGGGACGTTCAGCAAAGAGAACAATGAACTGGTAGCGACTGATTCTTTCCTGCTCTTCCTTCCCACCATGGAAACTAGGACACTTGGTCAATGGTCTTTAAGATCTCTGAAGATAGTTTCACCAAACACGGGGATTAGTCCTAAAGAGGCTCAGAGATTTCCTCCCACGCGACATACCCTGATAACAGAGACACTGTGACCTCAGTAATTGGAGAGGCTGACTCTCTCCTGCACAAGGACGTCAGCTCACAGAAATCACCCTTTCAGCTGAAGATCTAAAGTTTCCAGCACAATCAAGTTGTTGTTCACAGGGCCAAGGAGAAGCTGCCTGCCTTGTTTTTGGCAAGTAAGCCTGCTAGACATAGGAAAATAAAAAACTCTACAAAACCATTGATAAAATAGTCATAAAACTTATTATGAAAAGGGGAGTAGTGCCCTCAAAAGGCAGAGGAAATATTCGCGTATGAAAAGTGCTGGCTGCAGAAAGAGCAGGCAGAGTACCGGCTTGCCCAAACACACGCCAGTCTGTAAAAATGTGACCTGATGCGGCACAAGGGATTGACAGACATGTTGAAGACGGAGGTCTACTTGCAATGAGGAGATTACCCTGTATTATCCACCTGGAGCCAACCTAATCACACATGCTTAAAAGCAGAAAACTTTTCCCAGCCGCAGAGGACCAGAGAGAAGGCAGCGTGAATAGCACTCAGCCTGCCATTGCTGGCGCTGAAGACTGAAGAAGGGGTCAAGGGCTAATGAATGTGGAGTCCTTTAAAAGCTGGAAAAGGCAAGGAAATGGACTCTCCTCTAAGAACCTCTAAAAGAAACACAGCCCCAACACCCTGATTTTTGGCCAGTGAGACCCCTTCTCACTTAAACAGCCATGAGGAAAAAAAAATATTGTTTAAGCCACCAAGTTTGTGATCATTTGTTACAGCAGCAATAGAGAACTGATACAGCAGGAAATTAGAAAAAGAATTTCCTCAACTAAGTAAAAATCTAGGATTTGAGAACACATAGACTAAAACCTGCTTGTATTCTATTGAAATAGTTGCAAGGAAAAAGCCCCCCAAAAGGAAGAGATCACCAGATAATTCTGTGGCCTCTTCTCTAACCCCAGGGACACCTGAAAACTTCACCGTGAGTCACGACCGCCTTGCCGTTGACAATCCGCGTCCTCCGCCCTGACTCCGCCTGCTGCCTGCACCAACACGACTATTATTCCCTGTCTGCACCAGCACCCTTTCACTACTTGAGAAAACTCTTTCCCAGAAAAATAGAAATTGCAAATAAGTGTGTTGTTCATTCCAGGAACATCTCATCAACTCTTCAATAAAAAGGTCAACTGACTCTTCAAACCAAGACCCTTTGAACTCGTCTCCTCAAAATTCTTGCCTTACAGCATCCACCAATCGGAAACCATTATGCCATGTCTTTACCGAATGCTAATCCAGCTCCCACATTAAAACACCTACCTTCCAATGAGACTCTGAGGTCTTCATAAATAGCCCAGCTCTGCCCATCCCTTTGAGACACTATCAAGATTGTCACATTCTCCCTTGTCAAGTGCATTAGTTTTCTGTCACTACTGTAGCAAAAATCACCAGAAATTTAGCGGATTAAGGCAACCCAGATTTATTGTCTTACAGTACTGGAGATCTAAAAGTCCCAAATGGGTCTTAGCGGGCAAACATCAAGGTGTTGAGAAGGCTGTGACTACGCTCCTTCTGGCATCTCCGGAAATACTCCCTCTCCTTGTCTCTTCCAGTTTCTGGAGGTCACCTGCATTCCTTACTTTATGTCACCTTCCTTCACCTTCAACGCCAGCAAAAACATCATGGCCACATCTCCTTACCCTAACCCTTCTATCTCCTTTCACTTATAAGGACCCTTGATATTACACTGAACCTGATACAATAATCCAGGACAATCGCTCCATCTCAAGACCCTTAACTTAATCGCATCTTCAAAGTCCCTTGTGCCATGGAAAGTAACATCTTCACAGGTTCTGGGGATGGAGATGTGAACATCTTTGGGGACCATCAGTCTGCCTACCATACCAAGGTAAGCAATAAACTCAAGTCTGTCTTAGAAACAGGGTGTTCTGGGGATACTTCTGGGAGGTGGCATTTGGCACAATGCTAATAGAGAAATCAAGCTCGACTTCCTCTGCCATGACTACACATGTGCCCAGTGAAGAGGACTAGAGTCCAGAGACGTTCATCCCGCCCTTTCCGAGCCCGCCATGTTATTGCTTGGTCCATGCTCCTTTCCAAGGATAAGTGAACTCAGTCTAGTAAAGCCTAGTTTTGTGTGTTTGATTGACAACGTAAACGCAATACCACTGTTTCTTCTTGAGCAGAATAGGGGTTGTACCCTACAATTGAGGTTATTTTTAAAAAGTGATTGTGTGTGTGTATATGTATAAACTTATATACATACATATATGTATACACAAAAAATTATTCTTGGGCCCTACTTCCTCTGCAACACTAGATGCTGGAGGAAATGAAGTACTGCTCAGAGTTTGAAAGAAAGGATTTTAATCCACTAAACCTATCATCAGCCACATTTTTGCTCACAAATGTAGCTTCCATGTTCAGATCTTCGGAACTTACCCCCTGAACATTACTGAAAGTAAGAACTTGAAGACACAGTTCAACTGTTGCAAAATCAAACTAAAGAACCCTCTAAAGGACAGTCCACTTAAACAGGTTTAAGCCTAAATGCCTACTGAAAATATGGTTGCTACATTAGACAAACATTAAAAATTACTTTTTAGGGAGCAAATACATATCATCAAATTTTAATGCCATGATCTGGTTCTATAATGAAATTTAAAGATGTGTGAAGAAGAAATAAAGTGAAACAAAATATTGACATTTTCAACTTACAGTAATGGACAGAGTTTTATTTAATTCTTGAAAAAAGTAAGGCAGGATATGCATATATAGCAAGATGACTAATAGGGCAGGCTCTTGAGTCAAACTGCCTGGGTTTCAATTTTGGCTGTGGATTCTGGAAAAATTATGTAAATTCAGCAGTTAACCTCTCTGTGACTCAATATTCTCATCTTTAAAATGTAAATAACAACAGGATTACCTACCTCACTGAGTGGCTGCTATAATTTAGCCATTGGAAAGTGCTTGTCACATAGGAGGAAACTCTCACTTTTAACTGTCATTATTGATGAAGAAATACAGGCCCAAGTATTTTTTTTAAGAACTGTAAGGGAAGCACTAGTAGAATTATAGACAGTTAAGGGAAAAATAAAAATCAAAGGATATACAGTTGGTCCATTTTGCATCAGAGAGAGAGAGAGAGACAGAGGAAGGGAGGGAAGGAAGGAGGGAAGGAAAAAAAGCAAAGCAGCATGGAAGACACAGCATAAAATCAAAATGAGAGAAGTAACACCAAAAACTGTTATTCATAGGTTAAACAGCCCTATTAAATGACAAAATTTTTTAGATTTGTTTTTATAAATCCCACCACATACTGCACATAAGAGATGCTATTTAGAAGGAAGAAAAAAATACATGAGGTATATGGAAACATGCCTGAACTATCTCTTCATTTTGCTTGCCTCTACTAAAATATTTTAAGAGAGAAATATTGAGACAAAAAGGATAAGCAAAGATAAATTAAAGCAGGCATGACAATAGTAATATATGACAAAGTCATATTCAAGAACAAGTGCATTAAATGGGATTTAAAAATCTTATTTTGACAAAGGGCACAATTCACAATGAACATATAAAACTCATAAATCTTAAAAGTCAAATAACATAGGATTGAAATATACAATGCAAAAATGGCAGAAGAGGGAAAAATGTACTAGGAGTGGGAGACTTTAAGACAGTGCCTCAGTCTTAAATAAATCAACTGCACAAAAATAATGATATACTGTATTTGAACAATATTGCTTTTATAGATATATGTCAAACTTTTTCTTTATAGAAAACATTCTTTTTTCCCCCTCAAGCATCCATGCAACTGTAACAAAAATTAATCATGTACAGGGCTATAAAAATCTGATAAATTTTCCAAAAAATCAGAAATTGTATAAACCACATTTTCTGGCAACAATTAAATGAAGTTTGACTTAAGTTAAAATGGTCTTAAAATCAGCAAAAATAAAAAATTAGGAAATAGAAAAAATCCTCCTACAAGAAGGTCACTGAAGATATTCATGTATTAAAGAGAAAATCAATATTAAATCAGTGTAATTAAAGCTCTGATAGAAGAAGTGGACATCTGGTATCCCCGGAGAGATGGTACAGGACAAGAATAAAAATGTCCCCATCAGAGCATCAGCCATCCTTGTAAAAAAAAATTAGCATCTTAGTTAAGAGAATGAAGATAGTCCTAGGTTTAAATGATAGCTTCTGTGATCACGCCCAAGTTACTTTAACTGCTTTCCTAAAATTCTTGGGAGACACTGCTCCCGGCATTGTTTGTTATTAAACCCCGCCTCACGATTACTAGCAAGATTGCAGGCTCCCAAAGCTAGGAAAGCAATACTCCTGCAGCCTCCCCGAAATGGACTGCAGCATGTCACCAAGGGGACAGGGGGGTAGAGGGGCGGCCGCTCACAGCCAAAGCCCCAGCACCACGGTAAACTAGAGAAAATGAAAACGTTTTCATGGATGGAGTTTTCAGATTCTTTCATAAGCCAATTCTTCCCTATGCGTTACAAACTCTGAGAAGAAGAAACGCCACACAGTCCTATGAAGAGCACTCCATGAAGTGACGTGCCATCCCACCCTTTTTCTCTAAAGATTTTAGGACACTGGCGAATAAGCTTCAGGAAACACAGCCTTTGCTGAATCTTTTTTATGTGGTTTGTTTTTTTGGTTTGTGTTGGGTTTTTTGACACCAAGGCGATCTGCTGTACATTTTATTATGGCCACAAGGGTGCTTACAAGACAGGCCGTTGAGGGGTGGGGAGCATTGTCTAGGAAAGCAATGACCATCATTGGGTAACGTCATGAAGTTGCAAATAGGCCACAGCTCTCTGGTGTCTGATACCAAATCTTAAAAATATAGCAAAATCGAGGTTTTATAAATCAGATACTGGAAGCAGGTTTAGAGACAGTTTTGTCTACGGAAGTCATTAAACACACTTAATAGGAGACAAAAAAGTGCGGGGGGGGGAACCCATGTGCATTGTCCTTCCAAACAGCTTCACCTCAGCAAGCTCCCTAGCAGTGAATGCAGGAGGAAGCAAGGTTTGAAAGTTTTCTTCTCCTATGAGTTCTCCGTTAATTATTATTGCAATACATTTTAATGAGTAATAATATTGCCCCTTGGCCCTGGCCAGGTCACTCGGTGGGTCAGAGTGTCATCCCAGTGAGCCAAGGTTGGGGTTTCAATCCCTGGTCAGGGCACATGCAGGAAACAACCAGTGAATGCATAAATGAGTGGAACAACAAATCAATGTTTCTTTCTCTCTCTCTCCCCCCTCCTCCTCTCTCTCTAAAAAAATCAATAAATTAAAAAATAAGAATATTACAACTCAATAAACACCTCACATCTTTTAGCTTAAGCTCATTTTCTGTAAACTATAGCTGTTCAGACAGCCTTCTCCTTGCACCCAATGCACTCAATGAACTCTCTGTCCCATGCCACCTGCCACCAAATATGCACCGCCTCCACTCTTGGGGTCTTATTCTGGCTCAGCATACAGGAGCCTTCCACAAGGAAACCACCGATAAACTTCTGTTTGATTTCTTTTTGCCAAAACTGCTTTGCATTGTTCTCTTTAAAAATGATTGTTAAGCAAATGCTACTGTCTCAGGCCCAGCCAGGCCATGTCTAACTGGACATTGTTGGGAGCGCTGATGAGAGAAGCAGGTGCCTGAGTGCATGTGCCAATGACCGGCCATAATGACAGCACTGCAGAAGCCACAGGGGTGGGTTTCTTTATAAAAATGGGAATAAATTCAAGGCGATTATGGAAACGCCCGGAGAGGTCACCTTTGTAAGAGAAATTCTACCTATCCATGAAACGCATCTGCTGGTAACTTCGCCTGCGGCCTACTCAGTGCCTCTTCAGGGGAGTTTTTGCCCCTCTCCGTCATCAGCTGCTCCTTTATAACTTCCATGGGACACACAACCTTACTGCAGCAGCCTACCCTGCTGAGGGCTGCTGATAGGGCGGGAAGTACTATGCACTCAGAAATCATTTCCTGTTGTTACCCTCTGTCCTGCGGTACTCTCTGTCCCCCTAATTCTGAAGAAAGCTCACCCCGAAGGAGATAGCCTGTTTTATCTGTGTGCTGCCTAGTTCTCAGCTGTCACTTTAAATACACACCCATCAGAGAAAGTAAACAAAAGCAACAGAACATGCTGTACGCGAGTTCTAATGGGCTTCCTCAAACTGCCCCTCTGCCGACAGCGCTCCCCCTACATTAAACAGACTCACTTTAAGAAGAGAAATAATTAGTCTCTAGGTGTCTACTCACAGATTTGCCTATTAGAAAGAAAAGATGATTTTCATATCCTTTTTCCATTAAAAATAAATGATGTTATATTGTTGATGATTTGGAAAAAAGAGTAAAGAAAAATTAATTATCGCTGAGTACCTTAAGACAGTTATCACTAACCAGTGTACTTATTTCTTCTTGGTTATTTGAATTTATTTTTTTTTTACAACTATCAGTAGCATTTATATTTATTTCTTTTTGGTCCTTTATTTGGATTTTTTGCATAACTTTAATTTTTTTATAAATTACGGAATGGGTATCTTTCCATCAGTCCAATGTAGACAGTAATCATGTCATCATAAAAAAAAAGAGAGAGAGAGAGAGAATAAGTGGTCTAATCATTCCCACCTAGTATGGCTTACTGGATGTAGACCCTTAGCTAACACTTCCCATGTATCACGATTTAATTTTCATAACAACCCATGTAGTAACTGCTTTTTGCATTTCTGATTTTACAGGCGAGAAAACTGAGGCACTGAGAAGTTAAAGAGCTTGCCCAGGGCTACATGGCAAGAGCACAGACTCAAACCCAGGCCTGTCTGACTCCAAAACTTGTTCTTCATTTGTGCTCAAGACCCTGGAGTTCAGGGGCCCTTGTGGTCAATGGCGCCACCATTTTCATGCACATCTTGGCTCCTTCGGAGTGGCCTTCCCCGTTCACCTCCTCCACATCGGGACCCCTGACTGGCGCCGGTACTTTGTTGCAGCCCATCCAAGGACAGGTCTCTGTCTATTGATTACCTGACAGCGCTGATGTATGACTTGCTCATTGCATCTTTGATCTCCTTCATGTAAGTCAACTTTTCCCATTTGGCACGTTTTTGAGCTCTTTATTTTATCCTGAGCCCTTTATAAGAGACTGTGCATATGGCATTCTAATCCTCCTGTTTCCCTCTCCCACTCTCCCCCTCCCCGCCTACGCGACATTCCAGTTCATCTCTAAAGATAATTAACGCTGGTAGCCTCCACCACAGCAGGGAGAGATGTCTAGTGAAAACCCTACTCCACCCTTTAAGAGCTAGAGGCTCTTCCAACAAACAGATTCTACTTGTGATCACTTTTCTTGTCTGTTGCCACCTCATACAGTTTTAAGTTCACAGTGAGATCCCCTTTTCTTACCCCTAAAATGTCCATCAGAAACCCTTTTGGGTTCCTATTTTCAGCCGATGCTATAGGTTTACAAACACAATCCAAAGGCAACTATTGCTAACAACACTTTAAGAATTATTACAATTATTGATAGGTTGATATGGATGATTACAATAGAACCCCTTGTGCTTGCTTCATAATTACAATAATATTGTATTTCTTTCTTTTAGCTTTAATACTCTAATTTAGATAATTATCCGACAGAGTTCCTGGCAAGCATCTGGAAGATATCAATTTGAAAGAACCAAATACTAATTCTCTCATTCTAAGAGAATAATAAATTTTTTTTAAAGTTGCCAAATTATATTCATGTTGAAAAACATCCAACACACATGTCCTCTCTGCTATAAAAATGTCTATCCTTATTAGATATAATCCATATTCTGAGAGATTTACAAATTGCGAATTCTTCACATAAGTGTATTTTCTACCCCTCTGCATAACCCACAAGTATCATACAGTTAATTCTGCCCTTGGGGTATCATTCACATTTAATTTATCACTGATCTGCTGGAAGAAAAACTGTTTCTCCTTAGGACATGTCCAAAAATTAAAAAAAAAAAGACTAGTGTGCATTACAGAATGTACTCATTCTGTCCATAATGGGAGGAGATGTTTTTTAAGAGAAGTCACAGAGTCTACTATTGTGTTAAACCTAGAGAGGACAAGACTGTGCGTTACTGGAAATGCAAAACCTTTAACTGAGTATGTGCATTTTTCACTTCCAAGTAACAAATTGTCTTTCTTATTCTGTTCTACTCATTTCGGAGAAATAAGGAGGTACCTCTTTTCCTGTCTCTTTCTCATTAAGTCTCCTCATGCTTTCCTAGTGGGAAGAGATTCACAGTCCATAGGCCAAGTAACAACCCAAGAAGCATCAATTAATAAGAATGCTTTCTCCTCCTCAGAGAGACCAACTGATGAGGGGAAAAGGAGTCCTCTTTTCTTGTGATTTTATCCGCCATCAAGAAGAAATTACCGCCCCCCCCCCACCCCCCGCAACCAGCCCCAAGGCTCCTAAGCTATTTGTTAGCTGTGAACTTCAGATCCTATGCTCTGTCTGGTCCGACAAGCTCACAAAGGTAAGTGGACCCCCTGGTCCAAGCTATGACAGACAATAGCTGCTACAACTTCAGTCCACTTTTATAGGTACACATAGTCTTCAAGTCATGCGATTATATTCTTTCTAATGGTTGAGCTCAAGTAACCATCCCGTGAGTTTTACCTATAACACTAAGTGCTTTGGATGCTGGACAGTGTTTTTCCCAAACACGGTCCCATTCTTTTCCCAGGAAAGGTTCTTGCTAAGTGCCTGTGAGCTGCTTCAAAATCTGAAATTCAATATGAGAAGCCAGGTGCAGTCAAGGCCTAGCTGAAGGAGTTGCGAACTTTGAATCAGCTTGCGGCACCTGACAAAATCAGAGTGTCCTGGGATGAGAAGGAGACCATGTTTCAGGAGCCATGTTGTCCAGATGAACCACATCCATGGTGCTCAGCGTTACACAAAAAACCATGGGCTGATGAACTGAACCATCAGAGATTACACAATCACACACCTCGATGACTACCTGCCAACTAAAAAAGTGGACTGCGTTGTGGTAGCTATTGTCTGTCATTGCAAGCAAGGACACTGCACTGACCCAATTCCACAGCACAACTTCTAAATTTCTCTATGTTCTTCTAAGTAAAAAAGAAAGGGCACAAAGGCCAGCACTCTGTTGCCTGCTCGGCCACCAGCTAGACGTGGGATTTCTAGGCTGCGAGTCTGGCCTCCGTAAACCATAGGCATGAATTAGACAATTTCCCAAACCGCTTTGCATTCTAAAGTTTCATTCTAACTGCTACTGAGAATCTCAGCAGGATGCAAGACAGTCTAACAAGTGACAAGAAGAGTCTCCTGGACCCATGGATCATGCCCCCAACAGAAAAGGCAAACACACAAGGAGAAAGGAGTCTCCCTCCCCAGGACACTTGCACGTGCAGTGCCGCACAGGTGAGACAAAAGGAGAAGCTGTTGGGGGGGGGGGGGGGGGGGGGGGGCGCGGTTATGATGTCGCCTCTTCTGGGACCCTGAAGGCAACAACCATGTTTTGTAACAAACACGGCTTGTTATAGCCTCACTTGTGACGCGTCTTTCTTGGATTAACTTCTTGAGATCTCTAAGTGTGATACACAAATAATACTAGTTGTGCATCTCTTGCAATCTGGAAAACAGTAAAACTCTCTCCTTAGGCAAGAGAACATATGGAGAGGAGGGCGGACGCACGTTCAGGAAGCAGTTAGCCAAGTGGTTTAAGATATGCCTTCTCGACGGAGTAAAAAAATTTTCATTTGTACCTGAACATGCCTTTTGGAGGCAAAGATGTTCTTGGTTATTATCTTTTCCAACTCCTTATCACAGACTTAAAATGAAAATGCTCGTCCTTCAGGCGAAGTGATATATGCACTCATACATACACATATTATTATAAATATGCTAATAACATTCTGCATTAACACAGAGGATGAAAGTGCTCTACAGAAGATGCTGTAGCTCATTAATCCTCAGGAGATCCGTGAAATAGCTAGGGGAAAGGGACCGTGTGCCAGCTTTTCCGAATGACAGAAAACTGCATGGTTTAAGCAGTTTGCTCAAATTTGTCTCGTGGACCTTCAGCAGGGCCTGAGAGAACACAGAGTGTTACCTGCAAGTTGGGACTGACTTACCCCACATGCCTCTCATAAAAAGACCAGAGGCCGCAGTGCAGTCCTTCGGTGTTTCCTTCTATACTCGCCTTGCGCGCCCTGGACCCTTCCAACACGGGCAGCCCCGGCCAGGGCAACCGCCAGCACAGTTAAGCGGCTGCTTGCTCCCAGGCTCAGGGAGGCTCTCCGGGTTCTGCCTCCCTGCTTCCTGCTCCACTCCTCGCAAGGAGTCCACAGCCTTTACCTTTGCATTGCCGCTCCCCGTGTGCTTTCACCCCATTTCCACTTGACAACCTCCCTCCAATCTCACTACTTTGTATTTTCACCTGAGGCCTTCTTAACGATAGAGCCCCTAAAAACGCCCCTCCTCCTACACTCCACCTGCCAAAAAGAGGCACAGCATGTCATCTGGGCCTTTAGAATGTCACTGGTCACGACCTCAGCCTCGGACTCTTTCCGAGAGAAAGAGATGGGACAAATCTAAAGGCACTAAGTCAGTAACAACCGACCCTGGCTCCCCTGGGGTCAGGGTCTCCTGAATGTTTCCAGGACAGCCGCGGAGAGCCCCTCCACCCTGCCAGGGCTGGGCGGTGAAGAGGGCGTTACCATGAGGGCGGTGTAGGTGTAGGGATAGTGGTAGGCCAGGTAGCAGACGTCCCCACTGTGCGGGAAGGTGACGGCGAAGGTGAGGGTGTAATAACACTTCCTAGACGCTCCCGCTGTGACAGCTGCACTCTCGCGGTAATGATTCCTGGAAGAGAAAGGAGAAGAGGGGAGAATGAGGGAGACGCGAGGGAATCAGTCATTGAAGGTGCTAGGTGCTATAAACCTCTTGTGTTATATACTAGGACAATGGTCACTCAACACACTTTGTGGGTGAAGTTTAGAAAACAGAGAGAGGTACTGCTAGGCCATGAGCCAATGCAGCGATGTCCGGGCCGGTCCGTCTGCCTCCTAACTGTGGCAATTACGCCACCGGCCTTCCCTTGCTGTATCTGCAAAAGAGGCTATAGAGTGTCTGATAGAGGAAACAGAATTACAAAATAGAAAAAAATATGAATAATTTTGTTTTTCTTGGGATTCTACTGCAGGCGTACACTTTTGCCCCCAAATTTGGGTTTTCCCAACCTCTGCTACTCCCCAGATAACATAGAGTACAGCTCTTCCTTTCCTTTCCACCTGCCAAGCGGCTTATTAGCAATCACGACTAACTACTGAGTTCCAAATCAAAACGGAACATATGCCGTTTTATGTTATCACTGCCACAGCCCATTGTGCAAAGCCAATAAGGGGTCAATTCAGGGCTCAAACCCAGATCTGTCAGTCTGCAAGGCCTTTGTTCTTTCTTCTATACAATCCTTTCCTCCCAAAGGACCACATTTCTCATCCCAAACGTGGTTCGGCTTCTTCTAGCTTGAGAGTGCATTTTTTTTTTCCTTTGTCAAAGATGAAGAACCAATTTTGAGACTTCAGAGAACAACATCAAAGTAAATTGCCCCCAGAAGTACATTTCAGAACAATATTTCCCCCCGTGCCGCCAGATGCGCGCTGGCCTCGCCTGTTGATGCTGAGACAGCTGTGCCGGCTTTCCTGAGAAATGTTATCATCAAGGCCGCATTGTAATGCAAAATGGGCCCAGGCACCAAAAGATGTAATTTTACCTTAGAACACTTACAAGGTTGGTTTACTTGTCCATTGTGCTTTGGGGTTTTCTTGGGTGAAAGGGCGGGGAGAGGGGGAAAATAGATAATTATTCTGGGTGTGCTTGCAGAATATAAAAAACACAGATTATTCTTTTCTGCCTTTTTGCTACCTTCGTAACACCTCTCACCAAAGCAAAAAAAAAAAAAAAAAATCAAGTAAACAAGAAAGGGTGAAATAGGAAACCTCCAGTCTTGTTTCTTGTGGTTCTGTGTTTCTGTGTATGTGATGTGTATACATATAACACTAGAAATGAGAGTGCGAGAGTTGGGAGTCCCGCGGACTATGGCCTGATGCACTTCTCTTGCCTCAGTTTCTTCCAACATGGCACCTGGGAGCTTTGGTCGTTTTAAGGAAAGAAGGGTCCCCCTAACAATGTGAGGCCCTGGTGAGTATCCCACCCAGCTTTGCAGCATCACACCAACAGGACCGGTTTCTTTTTTGGTGACAGAACTAGACTCCCTCTGAGTCTTGATCCCTAACTGAGTCTCCATCCCGATTTCCCCAACGTTCTGTAGCTTCTCCCGGCTAAAAAGCTCAGGTTATTAGGAGCCATTCAATGAAGCAGATGTTCGCTCAGAAAGCACGCAGGCCACACAGGCCCTGCCTTTTATTCTCTTTCTGATTTCACTCGTAAAGGCCCCACTGCAAACAGCCGTTCTGCTTACCCCAAACTGAGAGAGTTAATGACACCTTTGTACAACGGGAGGGACCAGTGAAGTGAGGCGAGGCCATCAAAGGGTGCAAGTTTAGATGACCAATCAAAACGTGGAGGAGAGTTTCACCTGTGAGCAGCCATGTGTGAGCACACACATCACATGCGCATACCACATACACAGAATCATGAATGGAAAGGCAAACAGGAGCATAACGTCCTGTGCCCTCGCCATTCCCAGTTTTGGGCCTACAAACAATGGGGGCTGTCTGCAGCTCTCCTGAAGACCAACGGACGCCCTTGATGGCCGGTGGGAGTGGTTTCCCTTGGCATGAGCCATGCTTCTGTTTAGTGTTCCCACTGCGCAATAATCACTACGCTGAAATCACAGGCACAGTCACCCGTAGCAAACTCAACCTCGGTGCACCAGCCACGGGAGAGATCAAGGCAGGGAGAGGAAAATGAGGATGTGGAACCCCCATCACGGGGCCCTTTCCTCCAGTCAGACCAAACATGGATTACGGGGGAGGAGCAGCCAGTGAAATGGAAAGAGAAATCAAATGGGATAATTCTTAGCTTTCAAGCTCTTGTGGGCCCAGGTCCTAGGGATCTGAGGGAAGTATCAGGGATTCGCATGGTGGCTTTATTTTCTTTTTATTTTTTTCTTGAATTTATTGGGGTGATAGAGGTTAATAAAATTATGTTTCAAATTACAATTCTGTAACACATCATCTGTATAGCGTATCGTGTTCACTGCCCCAAGTCAAGTCTCCTTGCCTCACCATTTATCCCATCTTTACCCTTGTCTACCTCTACCCACCCCCTTTCCCTCTGGTCATCACTATAATGTTGTCTGTGTCTATGAGGGGTTTTTTTTTTCTTTTTCTTTTTGCTTAATCCCTTCTCCGTTTTTACCTAGCTCCCAACTCCCCTCCCTCTGACAGCTGTCAGTCTGTTCTCTGAATCTATGAGTCTTGTTCCTACTTTGTTATTTTGGTTGTTAGAGTCCACATATGAGTGAGACCATATGGTACTTGTCTTTCTCTGACCAGCTTATTTCACTTAGCATAATACTCTCCAGGTCCATCTGTGCTATCTCAAAAGGTAAGATTTCCTTCTTTTTTATGAGCAAGTAATATTCCACTGTGTAAATGTACCACAGCTTTTTCATCTAATTTGAATGGTGGTTTTAGCTATATGAAATCTACTTTTCACACCCCCAGCACATGCATGCACATGCACATACACACACACGGCAGGCAGAATTCTCGTGGACAAGACTAAAAGTTCCCTACTGATAAGCCAGTCCCTCCCAGGATGGTTGCAGACTACTGAAATTTAAGGAAAATGGGTATCACCTCACTCAGGATAAGTTTCAGCTAAGGGAGATCCAGTTACCACCCTAGTCTGGGGGTTAAACTCTAGTCGGACCTAAAGCAAACGTCAGGATTCCCCACCGACTCTCCTGGTGGCTGCATTGTAGGAGGAGGATCCAGAGAACCACTCTACCACCAGGGACCTTTACACTTTCCCAAGTCCACCTTCTTCAAAGTGAAACGCTTGGCTTGTTATCATTCAATAGGTCCTTGATAAAGTGAGGGTCCATCAACACATTATTTTTGTTTTCCCGACTATGATGTGAACATATTGAGGGATGTTTGCAAGGCAGTAACACTCATCTTCCCTATTTTAAATGGTTCCCATGTTCTTCCTTCATATGGAAAACCCCTTCTTCCTTCCTTCTTCATTCAGCCAAGTCAACTCCTCTTCTTCCTTCGAGATTCAACTCAAGTGCTTCCCCTTTCAGGATGACTTCCCAGGTAGCCACACTGTGCCTCACCCTCACTGCCTACACTTCATGGCAGGGTTATGCCTACTCATATATCTTCATGCCTGGCACAGTACCTGAACTTCCCAGCTCTTCTGTTAAAGTCTATAGAATTAAACAGACTTAAGATTACAGGAGTCATAATTATAATTCTTCACATATTTTATGTCTAACCCTAATGATCTCTTTGCAAAATATTATTATACACAATATACAGACAGGGAAATTGAGGCTTGTAGATGTTAAGTGTCTTGAGCAACTCCTTACAACAGGCACCTGAGTTGGCAGGATTCCATGCCAGGTGGGGGTTTACTTCAAAACCAAGACTTTCTTTATTATATCACCTTTCCCTAGAAATGGATAAAAGGACAAGAGGATTTTTGGCTGAACTCATCGAGTAAGAATTTGAAGTTCTGGTCTTCATAAATCAGGGCTGCCTATAAAGTCTAAAATAATCCATATGAGAGCCAGTGAAAATGATCCATATCACTATAATTCTTCATGTCCTTGGTATCTGATGCTGGTATGATGTTTCCACTATCAATCATAGCTGCTAACATTCATGGGCACCTCCTATGCACCAGACACTGCCCGAAGCTCTCTACATGCTTGATCTCATTTCATTTCATTTTCAGAATCTCTCTATCAGGTACACATTATTAGTCC
Organism: Pteronotus mesoamericanus; assembly: GCF_021234165.1. Lineage (NCBI taxonomy): Eukaryota > Metazoa > Chordata > Mammalia > Chiroptera > Mormoopidae > Pteronotus > Pteronotus mesoamericanus. Next base: position 462,649 of record NW_026555043.1, read on the forward strand.
CATTTTACAATTGTGGAGTGTGAGGTTGGGAAAAGCTGGAATAATTTGCTCAAGGTCACACCACTAGTGAATGGTAGGAGTTTGATTCCAAGAACTCTCTCTCCTTCACCTGTTCTCCTAAGAGGACAAGAAGCGTGGTGCAATCAAGCCTATTCTTGGACTTGCCAGATCCCAGATAAGTCCCCTTGGGTCAAAGATGAGGTTGGATAGATGCAGCCACGCATTGGTTAAAAGCTACCCCCTTGCTTTCCCGTTCCCTGAACCATTTATCTTCAGAAAGACCTGCACTTTTGAATCATAAAGCTTTCAATGAAGCAAGGAGCAAAGTACACAAGTGCATAGTTATAAACTCAATATATTTCCATTTGTACTTTAAAAAATACTGGGAAGTCATTTTTTTCCTTGTGCGCATGAAATGAGCAAATGCTAAGATAGCGGATTATTACACAATCTCATAATGACGATGGCTCCGTTTAACAAGGGTGCGTCATTTCATTTCACTTAAAGGGACCTGACCATGCAGGGCAGCCCAGTCGCCAGACTTCCACACGTCTGAGACATTTCTGATGTTCTCCATAATTCCCAGTCTCTCTCCTGAGGTCTTCAGAAGGGAGCCCCGTGGCGGAGCCCCAGTATGCCATTCATCTTCATGAGTGTGCCGTTTCCGCTCCTCTCATGGGCGGAGATAAATGTCAGAAGAGATCAGCCGTTGCGTATTACATGGCCCTCAGGGCAGGCTGCTACCCTGCCTCTGCCCTTCAGCAGCAAAATGACTTTAGACCAGAGCTGGGAGAGCACCTGAAAAGGTGTGCGGCTGGGCACAGCAGAGGGAGAAGCCAACCGCAGGGAAGGAAACAAGGCTGTCTTCCAGGCGAGGTGTGAAGAAATGACCCTGCCCATTAACATCGCTCCCTCTCAAGGGTCACTTTTCATTTTCTGGCCTAGCGGTCTGCACGGTGGGTGGGAGCGGGGACCCCTTAGAAGGGAAGGAGGTCTTCGGGGGAGGGGCAAGAGGATCCACTGCACACAGGGAGAAAGTATGAGAACTTCCCTTTAAATTTATTATGATCTAGGTAATAAGAAAGAGATTGAGTTGTCTGGGGTTTAGTCTGCAGACTGACAAGACTGCCCTTACTCAGTCTGAGTCAATGTAATGTGATGAGGAATTGTAAACCAACTAGGTCACAACACAGCGATCTTATCCACTCTGCTCTGCTGCTGTCCAGGCTGCAGCAGGAAAAAGACACTGCATTTGCCCTCTATAGTTTTTGTATGTCAGATAGTTAAGTGTCGACGGCTGTAGAGGAGGCTTTCTGGGGGAGGAGTAGGAATAGCTCACCACCTCACTGCTTTTAGGTTCCAGAAAGGTATTTAAGTTTGCACGAGCCTAGGTTGGTGGGTTTACAGATTACATTATCTAAATTAAACTAAACCTGACAATATAAACAATTAGTTGGGTTTTTTAAAAAAATTCTTCTTAGAAGCCATAACATGACAACATTATTAAATTTCAAGCAGTAATGACCAAGAAAATAGAAGAATGGGCAGGGCCTACTTCCTACCCTTATTACTAGCTCCTTCGTAAGAAGTCTTGTGTGCATAGAAATAATCTAATTGGACCTGGGAAGTTAACCAAAATCTTTCAAAATTATCCAAAAGACTATTTACATTATATTTTTTATGTTAAACCCTAAGTGCTCTAAGTTATCAATAGTATTAAAAATACAGCTGATTCTTGAACAACATAGGCTTGAACTGCATGGGCCCACTTATACATTTTTTTCCAGTAAACACTATAAGTGTCTTTTCCTTTCCATATTACTTTCTTAATTTGCTAGCTTATCTTACTATGAGAATACAGTATAAAATACATATAACACACAAAATATGTATAAATTGACTGTTGAAGCATCTGGAAAGCTTCCATTCAACGGTAGGCCTTTGGTAGTTAAGCTTTGGGGGAGTCAAAAGTTACACGTGGAGTTTTAACTGTGCAGGGGGTGGAGGGATCAGCACCCCTCACCCCCATGCCCAAGGGTCAACTGAGTAACCTAGGTAGACAGTTAAAATTATTACTTGTTTCATCTTTTTCTCTTCATTTAAAATTCTTAACTTTTTGCATGTGTCCTAATGTACATATTTGTGCAGTAATGTGTACATGATTAAAAATGACATATGAACAAATCTATATTGGAAGTACATGCATAAATATGACTTATCAAAATAGTTTGGAGACCACATTCTAATTGATGACGAGAGGATCCACAAAGCAGCCAGCCCTCCTCCCTAACAGATCCTCATTGCTGTCACTTTTTGAAATAACTAAATATTATATTACTTTGGAGTGTCATTTTATCTTTGACCCTTTCATATCACATACTCGGGAATCACTATGACTCGTGATTCTCTCAACAATGTGCAACCTGTCGCCCCCTTTAAAACATGCCACTAAATCTGAGAATTTAACAGCATGACAGAAATAGAATTTCTGAGTTCCACAGGGCATATGGAAGACAAAGAAATGAGGAGGTAAAGTTCTCCCAATTAATACACTAGGCAGAATAAAGGCAGAAATGAAGAAGAAAAAAAAAGCCTTCTAAAAGCAGACAGACCCAAAGATTATGATTCGTAGAAGGGAGAAATATGCTGCATACTGTAAGGCGTTCCGTATTAGGGAGAAGTGTTCTATTTTGTGGTTGAACACAGATACACCTATCTATCCTGTTTTCAGATCACATCATTGGAAATATGTTAACATAATGTGGTGAATAATTGTAAAACAAACTACACTGCGATGTAGCAATCATCCATTTATCTCTGTTGTATTCATGGCTGGAAAACGAAAAATGAATTACATTATACATTCATGGTTTTCATGTTACCTCTGTTCCTCTCTAATCATGTAACAATCGTCTTGTTAATGAATCTAAAAGCTATTAACATTAATGTTGGCTTTCCTTAGGCCAAGGCTGTGCTCTTGGATATGTGGCTTCTCCCTTCTCTTAGCAGACAGATGCTCAGTCCCCTGCAGCCTGGTCCTTCCCCACCCACAAATCTGCGGGCTCCAGCGAGAGCTGTGCCCCCCAGGAGAGGATGCGAAATGTTATGTTTGTTCAACCTCATACCAAAACTAAGCTCCACATCCAGGCTGGCTACAAGCTGGGTCTTTCATGTGTATTTAGGGTCACCTTTATCAGAGAACAGTAAAAGCTATTCTTGACACACAAAGGTCCAAATTTAGGCTTTTATTATTTTTCCCTGCAGCTGGGAAAAATATTACCTTGAAGTGATTTTTAGTCTAAATCTCTTTGGACCACAGAAAGATCCTACAAGTCTCTAGGTAGATGGGCCAGAGGGGAGCTGCTATACAGGTGAATGGAAAAGCCAACAAAATGACCATATTTTGCAATTGTTCTAAAGAAGATAATGAAAACACTACCTGGGCCCATATCTTAATCCATCAAGGACTGGAGACTGCCAAGTCTTAGTAGGCATGGTCCGTCAGCCCAGCTCCATGGTCTGTAGGCGACTGATGTCTCTGCGGAGACTTTTGCTTTGTGTCAGATCGAGCAACAAAACCTTGACCTCTCCCGTCCTTTCCTGCCCTCACGCCTCACAAGCCAAGGGGCCTAAGTGCACAATACTCTGTTTCTTCTTGACACTGACAGCAACCTAAACTCTAGAATGTCTGACTGCAGTTTTTAAGGGGTCTCCTGTAATCTTAGGAGAAGGTAAGACTTACTTTATCCAAGAGAATAAGTACTAGCCTATCAGTTTTTTTTTAAATTAGCTATGAGAATTAATTATATATTTTCTACCCACTCTAATTATGCCTCTCTTTTTTTTTTCTTACTAGTTTGTATTTTATTTTCCCACTCCCAAATGCACAAATAAGCAAACTCATAGGTCTGGAATTCTTTAATCAAAAACTATGGATAATTTAAAGTTCATTTCAATTTTACAGGATAAAATGATGAAAATGGTTAGGGGTCAAGGGTTAAAGATGAATTTTGAAGACCCTCCCTCTTTCATTTTTTCTAAAAAGAAATAATCTTACTATGTGTATTTGTCACATATTCACTCTCACCTACTTTGTAAAACTGTAGGATAGGATGGGTAAGAATGGGCTAGAATTTCTTAAGACATTTTACTCACTGAAAAAAAAATGGACAGAGGTGAAGAGCTGAAGTTTGATGCACTAATCGCAGGTTGAGTCTGTGCAACTTCTAATATCCAGCAAGGTCTGCCGGCGTCCATGTGCTCACATGAAGACAGACCATGTTCAGCAAGTCAAAAGCTACTTCTCGCGGTCTACAGAGGGTGCCGCATAACATGCTTATGCTTCAGAAAGGCAGGGCATTTGCCAGAGGGACAGTGACAAGTATAGCTGAGCAGCACAGATGGCTGAGGTTTACAAGAGCAACAGGGAGAAGTAGGAAGAAACTAACAATATTCTAACTCACCTGTAATAGCAGATTTCATAGCCCGTCCGTATCCAGGTGGGTCTGCCGAGAAGAGCCTCCTTCACAGAATACATGGTTGGCTGCATCCCTACACAGAATAAAGACAGGAGTAAAATGCCGGGGAAGGAGAAGGGGGCAAAGAGTTGCAGCAGGCTGCATGATGGCCCTCAATGACACCCAGGTCTTAATGCAGGAACCTGGGAATGTCACCTTGCATGGCAACAGAGACTTTGCAGGTGTGATTAAAGGATCTTGAGATGTGGGGCTCATCCTGATGGGCCCTAAATGCAATCACAAATGTCTTTTGTTTTTAATTGATTTCATAGAGAGAGAAAGGACGGGATAGAGAGAGAAACCTCAACTTGTTGTTCCACTTATTTATACAGCCATTGGTTGATTCTTGTATGTGCCCTGACTGGGGATGGAACCTACAACCTTGGTGTATTGTGACAATGCTCTAACCAACTTAGCTACCCCGCCAGGGCTATCATCAATGTCTCTATGAGAGGGGAGCTTAGCAGGGTTCGACTACTGAGGAAGAGCAATGCAACTGGAGCAGAGAGAAATTTGAGGATGCTACACTGCTGGCTTTGAAGTTCAAGGAAGGGGCCATGAGCCCAGAAACACAAGGAATGTAGCTCTAAAAGATGGAAAAGGAAGCAGAAAATCCACCGGCATCTCCAGAGGAAGCGTGTCCTTTCCAACACCTTGACTAAGCCCAGGGAAGCTCCAGAACTATAAGAATATATTTGTTTTGATTTAAGCTGCTAAGCTTGGGACAATTTGTTACAGCAGTCACACAAAGTGAAGGCAAGAATCAAGGATCTTATTTCCTGTTTCTATCCCAGCAGGAGTCTGTTTTTAGTATAAAATGGAGACAGTATCCTGTGCTCAGACCTGGAGATATGGGAATATTTATTCTTTACTCAGAGCCACTCAATAAATTAGTGTATGGGCCAGCAATAACACTCAGGATTTCCCATTCCTACAAATGTTCAAAATAAATCTGGGCTACTAGTTAGCAATCCTTTGAATATCTCCTCTGAATCTCACACAGATATTCAGGAGAATTTAAACTTTCTCGAGAGTTTCCTTTGGGTCTAAATCAATGTTGGATTGTACTGTTTGCCTGTCTGTGACCAACAGGTCAATACATTTGCTGCTGTGGGATTTAGGAGACAGAAGGGACAAATGAGAGGGCTCGGCAGCCCCAGCAAGTTCCAGGCCAGGCAAGGGAGGCAGGAAGTCGTGGGGTGTTATGGGCGGCGGTAATGTCCCATGGCAGAATGGGGTTCTTCGGCTTCCCCTTCCACAGTAGCAATTTGCCATGTGTTGGCCACCATCTTGCCACGCCTGGCCCCCAAAATGTGTCACCCCAACTTCAAATCCTTTGGGAAGCCAGCAGGGCTTCTGGTAACAAGCTGAACACTCACAAAGTGACATCATCCCCAGTGTTACCCAGAAAGCCTCTGTTCCCCAAGAGCTCCTACCATAATTAAACTGGCTGTTGGGCTTCTCACAGTTGATGATGTTGAAGCGGTAAGGGATGGCGGCCCTCATACCGCTCACCTTGAAGTTGAACCACTGCTGGTACTGGGTGCTGTTCACATCAGTATTGACCAACAAGTCATACTCAAACCTGCAAGAGTGGAAGCCAGATTAGAGGGTTAAAAGTCTTTAAGGTAACTGGCAGCACTGAAGGTCTACACATCTTGGGTTCTTGCTGGAAGATCGAAGACTTGGGCTGGTAAATGGTACTTATCATCCAGAGCTCATGATATTAGACACAGGCAGCAGACTGGAAGGGAGCAGGTTCTTGGTATTAGAAGAGTCAGTTACACAATTATAGCATATATATTTATTAACCTGAGATAAAGTTTCTATCTGGCTGGAAAAATGCAAGTGTGCGCCTTCCCAGAGAAAATGTGATCAAGTCTGGTTAGATACGCTGTTGCTATTTAAAGCCAGGCATTATTTTTGAGCCTCAGTCTTCTCATATGGAAAATGAAAATAGCGTCTAAACTTGCAGTGCTGTTTGTAAAGATTAATTAATACAGTGTACGTAAATCCCCAGCAAAGCTACAAACATGAGTTAGGCTAGTGATGCAGGGATTGTTTATTCGTTTTTCCCCTTTTAAAGTGATACAATTTACATGCAAGAAATGCACTGCACAAATCATAAGTACATAACGCAATAAATTTAAACAAATTCATCTGAGTACACCCCTTTGACAACCACCCAGATCAAGATATAGGACCTCAGGAGGCTCTTATGTGCCCCCTCCCAGCCACAATGTCTCCAAAGGTAATTAATTTCTTGAGCTTTGAGCTTTAGCAACAGAATTAGCAATGCAGATTTGACTTAAACATTATAAGGGCATTTCATTTTTAAAAATATTATTGCCACATCCCCTTGGCATGTTCCTTGAGTTGCTCTTTTAATTTTTTTATCCTCATCTGAGGATATGGTTTTGTTTTCTTTTGTTTTTATTGATTTGAGAGAGAGAGAGGAAGACATAGAAACATCAATGTGAGGGAGAAACATTGACTGGTTGCATCCCGTATGTGCCCGGACCAAGGATCGAACTTGCAACCTAAGTATGTGTCCTGACCGGGAATTGAAGGCACAACCTTTGGTGTATGTGACATCACCCCAACCAACTGAGCCACTCAGCCAGAGCCTGAATTGCTCTTTCAGAAAGGGTTCTACTTTTGGTCTGACCTGTTCATCCTCTCCTGCTCTGGACCCAACAACGGCCACTCTGTAGTGAGATCTGCGGAAGGGCGGGGCTTCGCATGAGACACATCAGAGCAGAGTAGAGCTGATGGATTCCGACTGCTCACTCTGACCACAGAGAGGCTCTCTGAGTGGCACTTGTAAGAACAACTCTGGAAAGCCAATGTCCTTTAAATTGTCTGTTATGCCCCAATTCTGTCTCCAAAAAGTAATCATAAAAAATTCCTGTCCTATAAGTACGTATGTTTTCTGTCAGTTGACATTATCTTGACCACAGTGGATTCATGTAGGATAATACACTCTTGCCAAAGGCAGGTATATGGAGAGAGAGACCTGAGCAAGTCCAGCAGCTCAGCTGCTTCCTGGACAGATCACTGTTCCACTAGCAGATTCCTAGGGAGGCCTTCTCTCCTGGATCCTTCGAACACAACAGAAGGAGAGAAGGAACACTAGAGGCAGGAGCCATAAGAGGAAGCAGAAGCTGAGCTGGCAGACAAGAAGGAGAAGGCGGCTGAGGAGGATTCTCAACAGGATGGTTTTGCCCATCTCCGGCTCAACTGGCTCAACTTGTACTTGTTTTCTATGCTGGGCTTTCTTGAAATAAGGCATGTACAAAAACAAAACAAAACCAAAAAAAGACAAAACATCACCATTCATCTCCTTTCCAAAAATAAATAAAAAATAAAAACTTCACAAGTAACTTCCTGGATGGATACAAAGCGGGTCTGAGCAACCCTAAGTTCTGAGCTCTAGCATAGGGAACGTGCCTCCTCAGCGGGGGTGAACGCTGATTCAGTGCTTACCATGAGTCCAGCGCTACTCTGTAAGCCGTGTGCTCATGCTAACTCTCCTAGCCCTATGATGTGGCAGTTCTCACTGTCCCCTTCCCTGGGTAAGGACATAAAGCTGTGCAGTTAGTTAGGGACTCACTCCAAGTCTGTGACCACCACACTATTACCTTCTCCGGACTGTTGCTTTCAGAAGTTCACAAACAGAAGATGGAGGATTTATCTTGCCTTTTGGTAAATGACACATGGAGTCTACACAGCTATAGCAGAAAGAATTCCAGCAAGAACAAGCAACGTCTCTGCCGCTGGACTTTGGGCTTTATTTCTCTCCTTGGCACTTGCACAGTCCTAGGCTCTCCTTAGCTGTGAAACCCTTCTCTGGGATACGAGCTCACTGGTGGGCTCTGGCTGAGTGCTCTCTCTGATGACGGAAGGCTGTCCTCCCTGCAGGCAGCCCCTGGTTTCCGCCTCCCAAGTCTACAGGTATGGGAGCTGCGGACATGGACAGATACGGGCGTAGCGGACCCTGGCATCGGTGCAAGTATCAAGGTCCCCAGGAAAGTGCTCTCACACCCAAATAGGGACCCGTTATTAGACCACAGGTGTGTTCCTAACTGGTTGCCTCTGGTCTCCACCTTGCTATGTCGTCAGCTGGTGACATGCTGGTTGATGTTCCACAAGTGACTCTCAGCCTTCATTTGCAGTGTTTGCCACATTGCATGGTGTAAACACTGCCACTGCGGTGATGTCAAGCTACCAATCAGTGTGCGGTCAGTACAAAGAGAGAGGGAAGAGAAAGGCACGCCCGCACTCTTGTGCTGCCCTGGGGCAGCCTTCCGTACTTACTCACGCACTTGGATGGCTTTGCGAAGATTTCCTGACTCAAACTCGGAGGAGAACCACAAACAATTGGAAGCCGTGTCTTGCCTGTAATGAAAGAGAGACCGTGAAAACAGGCGTTATTGCTGTTCTTGGGTACCAGTTGACATCTCTAAGAGGGAAGCTTTCTCTCACCCACACGTTCGCCTGGCTGACTTTGGGACTAGGAATGGATTACTCACCAGAACTCTCTCATTCTCAGAATTCTCTCAATTCTACCCACCCGCCTTCCACTGATGTTCAAGGCCACCTACCAAGGCTCGTCTAAACTGAAGACAACTTTATTTATAACATCACTGGTCTGGATCGACCGCCGGATATCCTCAAATATCTTGATCCTGAGAAGGAAAATTAGAAACATTTTACAGGTTGACCTTTACTCCTTACCCCGTTCGTCCTTTGGTGTGGGGCCTTGGGAGTCATCGGAGAAACAGGAAGGAAAAGTTAATAATGTCCCAAGCTTGAACTGAACTAGCAAAGAAATGCTGTTCCTCCTTCTTTCTCTTCTTCCTCAGTAATAAAACCACATTGGGTTTAGGAATGTAGGAAGCAGTGAGGCTAGATTTTGGTGAGAGTACTCTGACTGGAATGAGAGTTTTGTCAAGAGTATTTGGGTAAAGGGACGTTTAAGGTTTCCGGTTGTGAGAATAAGAGGGTCCTTTGCACTGACAGTTTTGAGGGAGATGCTGGGGTTATTGAGTGTTAGCATCCTAGGGTCTGGGAGGCTCCAATGAACCTTTCAACTCTGTGTCACTTGTGTTCTTTGGGTTCTGTCTGCTCTGGAGATAAGGTCAATCTTCTGTCTGAGAAACACAAATATCCAGATTTATGAAAGATGGAGAAAAGAATCTGAAGGGATCTTTCTGATTTTCTCCTTGAACTTCCGATCCAAGTCTCTGGGACAGGAGAAAGGGGAAGGGGAGGCAGACTTGAGGCCCGGATGCAGGGGGAGGTGTCCTAGCCAGGGGGGAGCTGTTGCCGGCCAGCCCTGATGTGTGTCTCTCAGGAACCTGAACATGACAAAGCACATGCAGGGTCTGAGGCCAGAGACATCAGCCAGGAGCCCAGGTGGGAGCAGCTCTTGGGATCCACCATCGATTTGCTAATGAAATGGAAAATAAGTTAATGAAACTTTCTGGTACGCACACTTCGCCCCATTGACTGAGTGCATGCATACTAAATTTTTTTTCCGCGAAAATAATTTTTTTCCTTGGCTTTAGTAATTTTCATTTTACTCTCACTTTGCAGAGCCAAAGGCAAAGCTCCCACTCCTGAATTCTGGGAATAATCCATCACGCAAGGTTTCTCCCCCAGAGAATGTGCTGTTCGCACGCACTCCTCCGCGATGCAGAGAGCTGTTCTCCAAGCCACACCCAGCACCATGGGATGGAGCTACCTGCCTCCTAGTAACAAAAGACCAGACATCCGTTTGCAATGAACACAAAAGGGGATCGCAGACAGACCATATTTGTTTTTTCCGAGCACCTTCCTGAGTAATGATGCCCCCATTGGCAGACACCGGGTTATCCTCTGTCGTAGCAGCTTGCCATGCACGAGAAGTAAGGGGTTGCATAGCATCTCCCAAGGGGTTCTTTTCCGGACCCCTCCCACACCTCCCACAACCCCACCCTGGGCCTTAAATGTCCTATGTAACACCGGAAGGCTTGAGCACTTGGCCAAAGTTTCCCAAGTGGCTTTAACGTGCCCCTGACTCATGCTCACTTTTCTACAGAGAACATAACTGCTGTGCACACCAATCCTCCTATGAAAATATTAAGAAGAGAAAAAACACGGTTCTCAGACCGGCAGCGCCATTACCTTTGGATTCCACGTTTGCGCTCCAACATGGGCTCCAGAGAGGGCGGAGGACGGTGCCCCCAGAGGTCAGGAAATGCCACCATCTTGAAGTCAGCCACGGACCTGGTTCTTTGGGCTTTGGCCACATAACCGTAGGGGTCGTGGAAGGGGATGTGCTGGGGATGTGTCTGCAGAAGCTTATCTATTGCTTCAACAGTTTCTGTGGACCCGGTGGCGTTGGAACAGGCGGCACTTATCCTAGGGCAGGAAATCATGTCTATGTCCCAAGTATCCTCTTTGAGGAAGGCCCGAATGTCCGCAATTTCATTTCCAGAAGAATCCGTCCCTAGCCCACTGGATTGGGCATTTGGGTACAGGCCCCTTCCAGGCCCTGTTTTGGAGGCTAGAAGCACGGTGGGCCGCCGCCACATCACTGTGCTCAGGAGGGAAGTCTGGCCCGAGTCTTCTCTTTCCCGCCCCCGGGAGCTTTGGTCCTTAGTCAAGCGGCACTGCTGCGGGGAGGCAGGGGCCGGAATGTGGTGGTGGTTGGTGTACTCCGTCTCCTCAGGGTTCGGATTGTCTCCAGGTTTGGGCTCCAGTTCCTTCAGGTTTAAAGCAGAAAAGAATACGTCAGTGTTCACTTCCAGGTAGAGAGTACAACCGAACCCTGCCCTCACGCTCTGGGCTCGGGGCTCCGCACAGGTCCTGTGAACGGGGGAGCTTTCCCACGGTGAGCCAGGAGAAACTGAGCCCTCAGAGTCAAATAAACGGCACGGCCACGGAAGTGCACACCTGTGAGCAGCTTCGGGTGGGTCTAGTATAATCCTAAAAGTGCATGAATGTCTTCTGCAACACCCCAGTAAGGGAGTCTGGTTGCGAAACCTCATTTATTGGGTCTTCACAGCACCCTCAGGCAGTGCCTTTTATTTGAGTACCATTGTGATTGTTTAAAAAAGGGTTCTTTGCACCAAATTGCAATTTCCTCCCTGTAAGTTTTACCCACCGACCCCCTTCTGCTTTCTGGAGTGAGGTCAATGACACGAACTCCCTTCTGCATGTGACTCAGCTTGTACTGTCAGGCACGGCCGAATTCATGATTGATTAAGAGTCACTGGCAAATAACCAAGGTCAAAAGGCAGGTCTACAATACTGGTGGCAGCAACAGCAGTAGCAGTGGCACTAGCCCTGGGTTAGCACGGCCAGGTGTAAGGTTCTCAGTTAGCTGCCACTGGCAAAGCAAGGCTGGCTGGCCACTTTCTTTCAGAAAGCCATCTGGTACAGTGCGTCAACTTCAACGAGGCAGCAATGACATCAGCAAGAACTTTCACTTGCTTTTTCAGCACGTGTGGGCAGGGTACACTGCCACCAGACAAGCAACTGAGAGCACTGTGTCCCTTCACCCTCCCCTTCCATCCTGGGTGTTGGGTGTTAGACCGCAAGACTCCTGCCTGCACCCCAAGTCGGCCACCCTTTCCACCTTTTTGCCTCGCAATCTGCTTCACTCTCAGAAAGACCCCAGAAGCAGATTGCTAGTGGCGAGCATGGCTTTCCATAGGGAGGCCTGCGCTGGGCCCCCAGGTTCTGCAGAGAGCCCATCATGCAATCGCGCCTCGTCCAGGAGCAGAGCCACGGCGTGTGTCCCACCTCAAAGCGGCAGGAGAGCTCAAGACACATGGCCTCATACTGGGTCAGCTCCTCTTCGGGGCGGTCGAGCCCAGGTTTGGAACTCAGCTTGTTCACATCTGTCTCCAAGTCATCATCCTACAATGGAACATTCACAAACCACGTTACAACAAAGAAAGCCACCCAGAGGAGCCTCAAGAGGAGCTACATGCGTGATCCTTCAGTCCAAATCACAGTGCTAACCTATGCAAAGGACAAATCGATAGGTCAGGTTGTATTTGTAAAATAAAAAAAGAGATACTGATGTTAGTATTTCTCATTATCAGCCCACATCAAAAATAAGTAGTAATTTATAGGAAATGAATGGTGGAAACAATGAAGCACAATGAATGGTGGAAACAATGAAGCACAATAGAAGAGAAATTTTTTATCTCACCACCACTACCGTCAATATAATCCTAATTATCACACCTATTCATTCACCTACCTTTGCCAATTAGGACCTTTGTCATTTAGGTCCTTCACTCATTTTGTTAATCCTCGCCTGAGGATGTGATGATTGCGTTTAGAGAGAAAAGAAGTTGGGGGGGAGAGAGAGAGAGATGATGATCGGTTGCCTCCTGTCCACACCCCAACCAGGGATCAAAACTGCAATGCAGGCATGTGCCCTGACCAGGCATCAGACGCACAACCTTTTGGTGTATGCGGTGATGCTCCAAGCAACTGAGCCACCCGGCCAGGGTGGCCTTTCACTCTTTTCACAAATGCTTCATGAGCACTTACTATGAGCAGCTAGTCTTGCAGGAACTAAAGATCTGGTGATAATGGAATAGAGAAAGGTCCATGCTTCGATGGAATTCGCCTTTTCGTAAGAGAAAGGAGAGAGTAAGTAAGAAAGTAAATACATGAAAAAAGTAATTTCGAATAGCGATAAGCACCATGGAAGTCATAGGGAGGTGACAGGACTGTGACTGAGACACAGGGTGCGGGAAGCTGCTCCGATTGGGTGACCTGAGAAAGCCTTGCTGAGGTGGTAACACTTTCAGACCTAAATGATGATAATCTCTGATTACGCACCGACTTGGGACAGGAAGTCATTAGCAGAAGGAGCAAGTTAAATCTGCTCACTGGGTATCTGAAGGACAGAGAATAAGAAAAAGATCTGAGAAGCAGGTGTTACGCTGACATTTACCACACCTGGGACAGAGTTTATAACCTCCAGTGACACCTTTGTCCCTCTGTAGATGTATAAATTGACCAAGTCACCACCAATCTTTTCTTCTTTGGGTTAAATAATCCCAGACTTTACTTTTTCTACTAGGTCATTGTTTCATAATAGTTTAACAGTGATGGCGACTCTTCTCCAAACGCTTCTATGTTTTTCAAAGGTTATAGACTCTTACACAGAAAGGGCTCCAGAAATCAAACCGCCCAGTCTCTTTGTCTTTCCATGTTTCTCCCAGGTCAAGTTTCCCTAATGAAATGGGAGAAAAACCTACCCTATGTTGTAGGATGATATTGGGTTGGTTAAGGGAAAACCTGGCAGTCCTGAAGACCTACATTACTCTTCCCTAAATCAAATAAATGTGGAAAACAAGTGTTTATATTCCTGATCCAGGGGAAAAAAAGAAAATGCAATATTCCATCCATCTTTCACAATCTTCCTCCAAACTTCAGATTAAAAGAAAAATAGATCCCATGAGGCTGACTTAATGATATTTTCAGATACGGTGCATACCAGGCCCAAACTCGTCAGCCTGGTAGTGGAGATCCAGCTCTATCTCTTAGTCCCTCCAGACCTCCCGCAGCCCTGCGCAGCCACGGCCGTGCCCCAGGCTGGTGCCAATGGAAACACACGGGGGAGTCAGGCTGGCGTGTCTGGAGTGATGAGTGCCGTGTGACCTGCGTGATCCATGAGCTGCTGTCTAACTCATTCCACAGGTGGTCAGGTTCATGAAGAAAAAGACACGCCCGATACCTAGCCTGTATTTAAGTTTCTCTTTCCTAAGGTTGGCATTGACAGTTTTCGATCAGAGAGAGCACCCAACTTTCCAGACTCAGGACCCCTTACAAATCAAGAGTTCCTTTTAACCACTCTTTTTCAGATACTGGTCTTAAATATTGACTAAGCTTTTCGAATGACCAGAAACAAACCCTCCAGGCTTCCTGCCCACATTTTTCGCAGGAAGCGCTGCCAGGTCTGCCAAGGATGAACGCGTTTGTGGGAGTGCAAGTCCCCTTGCTCTTGTGACACCCCGGAACCCAGCCCTGACTCCAGTGCTCCTGTTTCTGCAACTCATGCTCACACCACTGAGTTCTCATCTTCTTGGCTGAAAGGTTTTCATGAATAGTTCCCAGGCCTTCCCCAAGGTGTTTGTGCTTCCTTCCCAAGTGGATTTGTTTACTTGTTTCAGTTCCTCTCACCCCAGCTCATCGTCACCTGAAGAGCGAGGATGAGGGAGAATATTTGAGCCCCACCACCACCCGCAGTGCTGTGGGAAACTAGGCCCAGGCTTCAGCTTGTCCTTCCACCTCAGGTACAAGAGGTGACTGACGCTCTGCATTAGACGTTTAGTTATCAAAGAGCAAGCCAGAGGGGAGGGGGACGTGGCATTGATGAATGACTGCAGCAGCACAATATTATTCAAATAATTCAGCAAGGACTCCAAGTCCCGCACTGCCAAATTACAGCAAAGAACCAATTTTCTCTACTGATGACTTCAGAAATGATTCTATTTATCAACAAAACCCTGAGAACACCGGAGTATCAATAGCAGTCTTAACCCAGAGACCTGGCCAAGAGGTAGTCCCTTTATGCCTGCCACTCTCATCAGCAAGGTGGGTGATTATGATGACAGGACTCAAAAGGTTGCCTTCTCTCTAGACAGGCAGGCAGGTAGGCGAATAGGTAAGAAAAAATGAGGGGAGGAGGGAAAAGGGAGATGGATGGATGGACGGATGGATGGATGGATAGATGGACAGGCATTTTAAAACTCAGGTTTCATACCCAAGAATCTCATGAAAGGTAGCATTTACTCCTCAGTCTTATTTTGTAGATGACACATTAAGGAAGCATAACTTGAAAGGGCTTGTCCAAGTTTAGGTTTACTGACAGAAATAAAGGCACAATTATAACTCATAGATAAATTTACCATTATTGCAGAGTAGTGGTTCTCAATCAGGGGTGATTTTGCTCCCCCCCCCAGGGGGATCTGGCACTTCCTGGGAACATTTTTGTTTCATGACTGGGGGTGTCAACTACTGGCATCTCGTGAGTAGAGGCCAGGGATGCTACTAAGCATCCTAAAACACACAGACGGCCCCACAGCAAACAATGACCCCGTCAAAACACCAACGGCACCAAGGTTCAGATATTCTTTTCTAGAAATGTAGTCAGTATACTATGTCCCAATGCCTGTTTTGCTTTTTTTTCATTAAGTTGGGTTTTACTGGAACACAGCCATGTCTTATCATTCATGTTCTGCCTGTAGGTGCTTTTGTGCTGTGAGGGCAAAGGTGAGGGGCTGTGATGGAGACTGTACGGCACACGAAGCCTGAAGCAGGCACTGCATGGCCTTTTGCAGAAGGTGTGCTGGCCTCTATTCTACAGCACAGGCCATCGTGGGCTACAGGCCCAGGGGCGCCACGTCCCTGTGGGCCAGGCAGCGGGCACTGTGCATGACCCACACAGACCGCGAGGGGACAGGAACTGCATGGGCACGGATACTGCGTCGAAGGGCAAGAAGGGTGACTTTCAGGGGTTAGGAAGACCTACTAGAAAAAGTGTCCTAGAAAATCTTTCCATAGTCTCTTTGCCTGTCATTCATACATCAGATATCCCAATCCTAAGCACTGAGTGTCCACCTACAGCTCGTCGGGATAAAACATGAAGCACCTTCATAAAGAGTAGCTTCTGGCTTTACAGTGAGATACTGCGCTGGGCTGACCAAGATGCAATGACCTGGGAATCAAGAACAGTGACTGCCATTTACTAAGCATAACTATTTGCAGGACACTGGGGAGGAAAAAGTAAGTCCTTAAAATGTATACTGGTATTAGCTAAATAGAGAAAACGATATTTTCCTTTGTCCAATATGAACAGGGAGAGCATCAGGAGCAAGGGCTTGTGTACCTACTTCCTCTTTCGCATCTTCAGAATCTGAGTCTTTATCCTCTTCTTCATCACCATCGTCTTCAAAATCCTCTGGGTGGGGAAAAAGAGGGGAAATGGGTGAGGCTTCCCCTCTGTCTTGGATCTGGATTAGGACTTCTCCCTCTCACAGACAAGGGGTTCACAATTAAGTGCATGACATGTCGACATCCCCCAGCGCCTATGTAAGGCACGAGAAATTGTGTCCACATAGGCACACGAGGGCACTGTATCGTGAAGCCTAAACTGCGGTCCCATGTTGAATACAAAATAAGTGCATGATAAAATGACACACAAACACCATTCTGGCTTCCCCTACCCAGCTTAGAAGAATTTCTACAGATAACATTGCCAAAGGTTAGAGACCACACACATGCAAGATTTGTTGCACTTGACTGACTCCCTAATTTTGATATGAAGGAAATTATTTGAAACAAACATCCACAGACACATCCAGTTCCGCTGTGGCAACATGATGCCTCCAGAAAAATCTGTCCCGTGGAAGGAGGCTGGGACTGGAAAGCACTAGAATCTTTTGACAATAATCTTGAAGACTGGATAATCATACTTTCAAATATTCTAATAGGACTAGCATGAGGTTTTAAATAGCTGAAGTTTTATTTCGATTTTATCCTTAGGGCAAATTAATTCCAGAACTAGTCAGTACAGTGGAGGGACTCACTTGTGGGCCTGTGAATAGATGGTTGTTAATTAGCTGAGATCACTGTACAGGCATCCAACAGCCACCAGGCATAGTGGCAACAGTTCATAATCACAGACAAAATAAGTGGGATTGGCGTTTGTTCACTCAGTGCATGAAAAACTTGCTTTTTCATACATATTTCTAATTAGCTTATTGGGTAATCATGGTTGGCCTGCAAAAGAAGTGATTTTTACTTTCATCTACACTCTGATGAAATGTTGCCATAATGCAGAAGCTCACTGTGCAGCTCACAGACACCCACTTCTTTACCTTCAGCGAGAACACGCGGAGGACCAGCGGGAGAGTTCCCGGCGGCCGGGAAGGCGTAGGCACTGCTGGCCGCGGCCAACGGAAGGGGGCTCTTCGGGGAGCACTGCCTCAGGACCTGAAGCGCGACGCCCGTCACGGGTTCCGAGCTCTGGTCGTCCAGGCAGCTCTAAACAAAGGGCAGAGTGTGTCAGATACTGCATCTCATGTAGAGTCCCTGGGTGACAAATGGCACTCAGGCTCCATGCAGGATGTCTAATTTGAACACTGTAGTATAGAGCTTTGTTTAATGTAGAACATGCTTTGGTCCGGTGTATAATCGGAATCATTTCTCTTTCCTGGCTCATATGTCATTGGAATGAATTTAAATTTAGTCTGAATACGATTTCAGTCTTTCAGGGGATGTTGCACTTAAGGGGTCTCATTGTGCAGGATGCCTGGGGGAAGGGAGGTAGCATCTTCTTCAGCCGCCGTGGGTCACTGTGAATGTCTGCCCACATTAGAGAATGAGCAGCTGAGCTGATGGAAGCCGTACTTTCCTCTTTCAGCTGTTATCCAAAGAGGGGGAAAAAAAATAAAGGAAAAGGATAAAATATGAAATCAGAAGAAGAGACTAAGTGAATCTCCAAGCCCCTAAATTAAATAACAGGCCTCTTCTCAAAGCCCCCTGTATTGATCCCTCTTGGCACCCACCCAAAACAAAGGAAAATTGGGTTTTGCACATGTAACATTTAGATATTGATGAAACATGACAAGACCCTTCTTTCCAGACGCCGTGAAAAATGTGAGAACAAATTTACTAAATTGGGAGGGAGCGCTGGGAGGAGTTTGGTTATCCCTTTGCAGGGGAAAACGGCCATTTCCTTCAGTCTCTTCGTAAATGTTTTGTCTACTGACTTGGACTAGAAAGCTGTCTAGTGGGGGCCTCCAGTTTGACATTCCTGAGGGGTTTCTGGCAAGCTCTGAGGCCGACCCGTCGTGGTCGGAGATAGGGAGGATGCCCACAACCGGCCACAGGGCAGGCTGGCTGTCCCTGGCGCGGTCACACTGCGGCATCTTCAGGCCCACGTTAGAGATTGCTCCACATGAAAGAACGCAAAGAAAAACCACTTAACAAAAATTAAACCATGAATTCAAGCTACCCGAATGACTCCAAAATAGGATAAAGAAAGCCAACTTTCAAAGCTGAAGTGTCTTAACATGATCAAGAACGCTATCTTCTGCTCTGTGTGCCCACAAGGCACCAGTCAGGTGTCCTGAACCGACCACAGGAAAATGGACCATTTGAGGCTACTTTACTTCTGGGACTTGTCAGATGATTTCAAGTGCTTAGTGGAAAGTATTAGTATTTGGAAGAAGAGAGAACTGTGCAGAGAGGAGGAAGAGAGGGGGGTAGATGGCGGATCACAGGTAATGTGCGGAGCTTCAGTCTCAGAAGGCAGAGAGCCAATCTGCAACGACCCATTTCCACCCGCAATGACACCCTTCTCCAAATTCATAACTATCCCAAACAGCAGCAGGGTGCCCTTGGAGGGGTTCCTTTTTGACCTTACATTCAAGTTGTCATCCTTCTTCCTCCTGCCTCATACAGAGCTCCAACAAGATCCCATTACATTGCACAGCACCCTCACTGCCTTAAGGACAATCTGATCCCCTCAACACTTAAGGGGTCCTTAGAGGATCTACGCAAGAACAGGACCCAGGACACAAAGAGGTGGGGCCATTAAGAGCGAGGAGCTGCAATCAGCGGCCTCAGCAGAAAGGCAAAGAACAATACAATGAACAAAGGCCGTGGGAAGGACTTGGAAATAGTTCTTTCACATGCCCAGCAGGTTTGCAGTTACATCATAAACACTAATAAAAATAGCTCAGGACAGTGGTTTTCAAAGTGCATTCCTAAGCCAACAGCATCAGCATCACTGGGGAACTTGTTAGAAATGCAAATTCCCAGGCTCCACCCCAGACCTGCTGAATCAGAAACTCTGAGGATGGGGCCCCTGCAGCCCGCCCTCCAGGTGACCCGGAGGCACACTCCACTCGGGAAGACACTGGTGCTGTGGACAGAAGTGGGGACCTCGAGGGGGACCACCGGTTCCAAATCCTTGCAAATGCTGAAATCAGAGTCTGTGTAAATCGCTGAGCCAGCACTAGGCCATACGAAGCACTCAGCACAAATCTCTCCTCCTCCTCCTCTTCCTTCACTATGATTGTCATGACCTCCATCACCACCATCACCATCACCATCATCATCATCATCAGTTGGAGCAGCAGCAGCAGAATCTGCAACAGCCACTGAGATGACATGACCAGATCCAAGGTTCCCAAGTGGGCCACCCTGTGACTCATGGGCCTTCTCCGGCGGAAGGGGGGGAGGGTTGAGGGGCAGACTGCACTTCAGTACAGCTGCAACGGCATCGGTGCTCACAGCCAGGAGCTGGGAGGCCCTGCAGCTGGGGAAACCCGGTTACAAAGCGCAGGTGCTGCCTCGGCTCACATCCGCTTCCATTCCGAGAAGCCGCTGGAGGCTGGGCACTTGTTGGCTTGCCTGGCTCGGCAGCTGAGGTCTTCACTGGCCTGCTGGGGAGCTGCCTCTGAGATCCCAGCCCTCTCCATGCCTGGCCTCCCCTTGGTACTTTCTTCTTACCATAGACATGCACCTCTGGGATCGCCATCTTCTTCCTTTACTGCCCTTTTAATTGTTTTTATACACCAGACAGAGAAGCAGCCAATAAGAAGGCAGAGGGGCTGGCATAGGGGCTATAAGGTGTTGGCAATGCAGGGGGAGCTTCGTAAGGGCTGGGAGAGATTGGAGATTTGGGGGCCACCAGCTTATAAAGTATGATGAAGCTTGGAAAAATTCAAAGTGTTTCCTCATCCAGAGGAACAGAGTATAAAATACAGCTATTTCATGACTGAGGATCTCCAAAAGCTGCAATGATGGAGAGGGACCCAGAGGTGAAAGCAGAGAGAAAATTAGATATTGGTTTGTAGCGTGATATTATGCTGTTATTTCGAGGGGGGGAAGCTATTCTTTTAAATGGGAAAAGTCTACAGGCACCATGGTTGGAAAACAGTGCTCTCGTGGACTGCATCGTTCCCTCGGATGTGCTCGTGGACAAACTGGAGGTTGTCCAGAGAGAAGCAGAAAGGCTGCTGGGGGGAGAGCAGAGAGGAACATGAAGACAGACAGCAAGGAACGTAAAGCATGTGAATCATGGCTGCCTCGACTCCCGAAGAGGGGGGTGAGCACATGGAAAATACTGGAAAGAGGGTCACATCTTCAAGACAGAGGGTGAATATAGCCTCGCACCGTGGTGTTTAAGTTAGCCCTCATCAAGAGGAATTAAGGAATTTGTCATTTGGGTAGAAATCCAGGAAACTCTAAATATGTATCCCAGTGCAGTGCAGGTCAGCAACAGGCCTTGCAGGTGCTGCGCCCTCTGCCTGGGAGGCGCTTCCTCTCAAACTTGCCCCGCCAGCTCCTTCAGTAATGCGGGTCTCAGCTGAGCTGTCAGCTGCTCAGAGACTTGACCCGTCGAATAGAGCCCGCCCCTCCGCGCCCTTCCTACGGTAGTCACCACAGGCCTTTCCCTCTCCTTATGGATTTCACAGAGCAGCAGGAAGTTATCTTCCTCATGAAATCCTTTGCTTCTGTAGTATCTGACTCTCCCAGTAAATGTTTGCCCCGCAAGATCAGAAGTCTTGTCTGTCGTATTCACCACTAGATTCCACAGTGCTAATCACCTCAGTAACTGCTCACACCCATAAAGCAGTTTTGTCATGTCAACAAGAAGGAGGAGGAGGAGGTGGTGAAGGAGGGGAAGGGGAAGGGAAAAAAGGGGAAGGAAGTAGGGTAGAAAGGAAGGAAGGGGAAACTTGAGACCCAGAGAATCTGGGTGTCTTCACAGTTTCACAGCCATACATGCTGGGATTTGAACCCAGGTTCTCTAGCTTTAAAGCCCGCACTCTCAACCACTGCACCACAGTGTGTGCCCAGTAAATATGTACTGAAGAGATGAAACAATGCATGAGTGAATCAATGAATGAGGATTTGAATCCAGAACACCTGCCCCGAGCAGGAAGCAGGAAACATGCTGAGGTTTTCCCAGCTCTGTTCCTGATGATTCCGAAATAACGGCCAGTGGGCACCACGCAGATGGCACCGTTGGCAGAGGCGGCCCCCACGCTGGTTACCTGTGTGGTGCTGAAGAGGATCTCCAGGCCCTGAGCCGCCAGGAAGGCCTCCCTGCCAGACCGGAGGGTGGCGATGTGCCTGAGGCTGAGCAGCAGCGCCCGGCGGATCGGCACATAGCTGTTGGCTGCGTCGTGGCTGTGCCAGTCCTGATGCAGCCTGAGCAAGCTGGCGACATAGCCTCTGTTCACCGCCCGGCGGCTGTTAGACTCTGAAACCAACGGGAAAAGGGAGCGTCAGCCACTGGGTCTCCTGGGGGCCCCTGCCTGAGGGTGTCCCAGTGTACCTCCCGGAGATACTTGCTAATTATAAAGGGAATTAACAATAACTCCCCAGTGAAGAAAGCTGGCAGGTGTCACCTTAATCGAGTGACCAAAGGGTATCACCAGACACAACGCACTACAGAAGACCCAGCGTCACTTCAGTGGTGTTCCTGCCCAAACGCTGAATTCAACCATGAGAAACATCAGCAAACCCCAAATGAGGGACATGCTGCAAAATATCTGATTTATACTCTTCAAAATGTCAAGATCACAAAAGACTGGGGAAAAAAAAAAAGGCTGAGGCATTGAGCTAAAAGACACTAAAAACACATGACACTTAAGAACCACACATAATTATAATTTATATTGAGGGCCAGAAAGCATATTTTTCCTCGTGCTACAAAAGGCAATTGGTATAATTTGAATAAAGCCTGTAGATTAGCCAGCAGTATTATATCAATGTACATTAGATTTTGATAAGCCATAGCTATATAAGAGAATATTATTGTTTTTAGGAAATTCAGAATTGGCATAAGGAAATGTCCATAACCTATTGTGAAACAGTGTAGAAAAATTGTAATAGCGTATGTGGACGGGGAGAGAGATTTCCATTCTTTCCTACACTTCGGTGGGCTAAGGATACTGTCATTGGGTCAAGCAAACTATAAGGTTGAGGTTGGGAAGGAAAAGACACTGAGTGAGCCCTAATATCTGAAAGGTTTTCATGTGTAGCAGACGCATTGGGTGTTTTCGCTAACGAGAATGGAAGCCGATTCATGAATAGCCAAGGGTTTGATGCAGCTTAAGAAAGAAATCTTCCCACAGTCAGGGCTGCCCAAGAAGGCCATGGCCTCCATGATGGGGGGCAGCCAGGCACCGACGGTGTGCGTTCAGGTGGAGGTTGGAAATGCGTCCAGCAGGGACACGGTGTGAGCTTTCTGACCCGGGATGGCGAGCAGTGAGAGAGCTTTTGTGGTGCCCTCCGCCACTTTAACACCAAGATTTATTTCTCTCTGTTAGTTCAACGATCTTGGTTGAGCCCTCTCATGAGACCCATCTTATGGGATACGTGAATCACTTCCTAATCTTCCCAAGACATAGTTTAAGTTCTCTCTGTAGAAACAGGGAGAAGAAGAGTTTAAGATACCCCTGCCAACAGTTAATATCTGCCCCCTTCCAAGTTAAACTGCTCAGGCTATAGGGTCAGTGGGCAAAAGTGTACCCGCTCAGATTCATGCAGCAGATGCCTGGTCCTTTGCAGGAAGGAATCTCACCGGCTGACTCTCAGGAACACATGGCCAAATCTTGCAATTCTGCCCTTTCATTACTATATTTCTCTCCATTATTCACTCTGTTCACACTGGTTTATGAGACAATATATACTTCTGGCAGGGAGTGTTTAAGAGAGGTTCCCTGAGCTGTAATTGAATATTCACAAATATCCGTTCAAAGTCAGATTTTTCCTCCAGACCATGTAAGTGCATGAGTGAGAAAAATAGCATGAAAATTCAGTGCTTTATTCCAGAAGGTTTTTCTTATAATATTAATGAAATTCTTTTTTTCTTCCTGCTTGTTTGTCAAATTCTAAATTGTCAGGCTTGGCTGAGCCCCAATGAGATTTTTGACCCATTTCTTCAGTTGGTTTTTTTTTTTTTTTTTTTTTTACATTTTTCAACATTTCACTCAGCCATGACCTGGAACTGAGAGTGATGAGCTTTATTCACTCGGTGATATGTTTGTGGAAGGTTTAAATCGTCTTCATTACCTCCTTTAATGAGTTATTCTTCTGTATCAAAAATCTTTCTCTCCTTGACTAGTCCTGGCCACAAAGCACTAGAGCCCTTTGCTGCCTGAATGAGGTTCCAGCCTATCCAATATCTGATTTTTAAAAGAAAATTGAGGATTAAGTAGGAGGTATTAAAGGAAAGAATCGCATGCTGAAAAGATGCCAAAAATGGCCAAAACAGTGCGCAGGGGCCCCGTGGGCAGCGTGAGGCTGGGGACTTGTGTCTCTCATGTTTCAGGGTTATCCCGACGACCTTCATGCTTATTGAGGGGTGAGGGGGATAATGGAAAAAGTCTTTAATTATCTGAGAGAAAAACCCCTTATCACATCCCAATGTCTCTATTCATGAATTTCTGTTAATCCTCAATGAACTGCCAGGTTTGCTAACATCTCAAGCAGCTACACCTCCATCCGCCCACCCCCGACCGGGCATCGGTCACTCTCTCTCTGAGAGTGGCTGGGGGAGGCCTGCGGAAGTCCGTACTTATCTAAAACCTGACAAAAGGGCCTTCATCAAACTGAAGAGCAAATGTGCACAAAGGCCACTGGATGGAACGAGGGTCACAGGGAGCAGCGAATTGGAGAAATTCTAGAAAATTGGAGAGGAGACCAGGGCTTCTCCAAGGGAGCCCAAATAGAGAAGAAAAATGTGCGGTTTCTGACACTGTTTTGGGCGAGCCCAGGGACTGGGGCGGGAGAGGGCTGAGGGCCCCCCAGCTGTCTCCAGAGCAGACCAACTGCGCTTTAGTTTGCTTACATAAATGGCTTCTTCCTAAGAATTTCTTGGAGGGAGGGGGGATCGTGTTTCCTAATTTGGGGGAAAAAAATTCAATTTTAAAAAAATCCCCTAAGTAGACTGGTTTATCTTAAACTAGCTGGAGGATGGGGGTGGGGTAGACAGGACTTCTGAGGGTCTTTAACACCCAGTCCCCCAACCCCACGCCACCATCTCAAAAGCATTCTCGGTGATCAGTCTCTGCCAGACCCATGCTGGGGGCAGCCGGACGTAGGTCTCACCCATGATCTTATCCTCACCCTGACCTCCGACTGGCCCTTGTAGAGTCCACTATTTCTGCCTCCCTCTCCACATTACATCCTCCCTGGGTCTTACTTGTAGCTAATTCTCAGTCTGAGATGTCATCTAGTGGTATCCTTAGTTTTCCCCCGGGTATTTTCCCACGAGGTTTCAATGTATCTCTTTACTGTAGGCCCTACTGATACTGCATACCTTTAGAGCCAGGTAAAAAGGGGGAAAAAAAATACTGGCAGGGAGTATGTCAAGGTATCCACAGGACTCATGGCAGAAGAGTCCCAGGGATTCTATCTGCTGCAGGGCGTTTTGATGTGATTTGACTGTTCTGTGGCTTTTCTTCCTCTTGCACTGGACAATGAACTCGATTCCTTGCAGAGGAAATGTGGGGACCTGCAGCCGAGTGAGGAGCCGCAGCTCTGGGAACAAGACCCCCAAGTGAGCGCAGACCTCTGCCCCTTCCAGACTCGGTGCCCCTCAGGACTTGCTGAGCTGCCCAGGCAGACCCCCCGCTGTCAGCTGCCTTCCTGGAGACCATCCCTGCACAGGGCCCTGAGTTCAGCCACCTTCCAGCTGCACAGCCTTGACCATGTTACTTCCCAGCTCTATCGCTCAGTCTTTATCAGAAAAACAACTAAGCAAAATCACTTCCTCCTGGAGGTGAGAAAGTTGAATGAGATTATGCAGGGAGCTTGATGCCAAGCACATAAGAAGACTCCAAACTTGTTGCCCATTATAATTGTCACCTATTTATTATTCCAACTTCCCCTCTATGATTACAGACAACAAAGTGCCAAATGCTCAGGATACGAACATATTCCTTTTGACAGACTCATGCAAGAGCAGGGAGTCCAGGGCCACATAGCCACTGATTTGAATTTTGACTATCCTTTTTACAACTGGCAAAAGATCATTTCAGTGGCCTTTCCAGGAGTCAATATAAAAGACATGTCTGGACCCAGTAGACTTTTCTCAAGACTTCTAAACTGTATCACATGAGCAAGCAGCTGTCTGTGTTGCCATCATAACACCAGTTACAATTACAGAGTATTTATTTACTGAGCTTTTCCTGTGTGCTCAGCGCTGGGCTAATCATTTTACACGATAGCCTCTTTTAGCTGATGGAAATGCCTGGAGATAAGCAATATTTTCCTCCTTTTACAAAGGAGGACAGAGAGGCGGAGAGAAGTTAAACAACTTAAGTCCCAAGAGCTTAGCAGTGGCATATCTAGGATTCAGATGGAATCCCATCTGCCCTCAAGCTGACTTCCCAGGCTGCTACCCCCAAAGCTCTCCGTGCTGGTCCATAGAGTTCACACGTTTTTGTGCCCAGATTAAGACCTTGACCTGTCAGCAGGACAGCCAGCTTCTTGAGGAAGGTTCCTGAAAGGCTAATGGAGATAAAGCCAGTGGAAACCTAAGGCTCTAAGGCCTTGAGGGGAGAGGCTTGCGGCCAAATTGAACTTGGCTCAGTCCCTCCACCCAGCCTCCCTCATCCATTTTCCCTGCCCCTCCCAGGACCCTAAAAATGTGGGGAGGGTTGATTTTTAATAGGAAATTCAAGAAGACGGCTTCAAGGTTCAAATAAATGGCCTCTGATTCTTCAGGTCACTGGAGGAGATGTAGAGGAGTCTTTGGAACACCCCGCCTGTGATTTGGGGAGGCCAGGGGGAAGTCCTGTCCTAACCTAAGGTACCTGAGCTCCATGCCCCTGGAGGAGGAGAGAGTGACTCAGCCATCGCTGCTCGCTCCCCAGCAGCTGCAGCAGTGGCTCCTCCACAAAGGAGCAGCAGCAATATCCCTACTGAAATACAACTAATCTTAATGTCACTGGTAATGGAAATTACACTCGATTATTATTAGCTCAAATAAGAATAATGATATGAAATTAGCTTGCAGGTATTTTTTTTCTCTTTGTGGAATAGATGCATTTCAGTAAACGTGGCTATAAAGTAAATTTAGGTTTCAAGCAAATCTTATTTTCCCATTGACTGCCTTCATAAAATTAAAGATGCTTTTCCTAAGCTCCGGAAATAGCAGCTAAGGAGGCTGAGATGATCCATCCTTCACAGCACTGTTTTAAATCTAGACTCATCCACCATTTTTTTTTAAATCACCAACTCCTCTTAACACCTTTCCATGGATACATTCCCAAACCACAGGAACAGCTCCACGCTCAGGAAAGCCTCAGAGGACACATCTTTTCCTTCCTCGCTGTGCCCCAGCTCTCCTTCGAGTCCTCAGCGTGTCCGCTGCACTGCCACAAACGCCAGCCTCCTGAGTTTCACCGTGTGTCTTAGCAGCTCTAAGGCATGTGACTTCATCACGTTTTAATGTTTCCAAAAGTAAGGTGCTTCTTGCCAACGATGGTGTTTCAACTATGATGGGCAGGGTTTTCTCACTTGTTGTGGCACATAAAAAATAGTGCACCTTATAGTCAATGACATTGCATTTGAGGAAATAACAATTTTTAAAATATTGTTCGCTTGAACGTTCTCTAAAGTGAGTTATTTCCCCGCAAGAGGTGATCATGGAATAGGTTTGCTATGCATATGCAAATAGACAGAAACACTGAGGCCTAAAAGCCAGATCCTGCTATGGCTAAGCACGCAGTAAACTGTCAGCTCAAACCACACTCCCACACCCCAAACCAAGGACACCACCGTTAATCCATTCAGCACACACTTACTTAGCAACTACTTTGTGCTGGCATGTGCCAGGGACTATTGTAGGCACTAGGGGACAGCAGGGAAGGGGACAAAGTCCCTGCCGTTAGGGGGCCCACATTCCTCTGGGGAAGCTGGGAGATCCAGACCCAAACAGGCACACCAAGAAAAAAAGTTAGGTGACAAGTGCTTTAATGAAAATACAATAGCGATGCCAGAGTGACTAAGTGGGGCAGTGCCTGCAGATCGGGTGAGTCAGGGACAACCGTGTGAGCAGGGGACACTGAGCTGAGACTTGAATGATAGGAAGGAATCAGGATGTAGACATCCAGGGACAGAAAATTCTAGAAATCTCAAGAGCACAAGTGGAAAAACCCAGTCTTGGTGAGGGCATATAATAAAAAGTCTGGGAGCTGAAGGCAGGTAAAGAAAGGGAGGGGTGAGCAGGGGTCAGAAGGCAGGACCCCCCCCCCCCCACGGTGCCGTCTATCACAGCGGGTTGTGCAAAAGCTGGGAACGTGTCAGGCTGAGAATTTCTCCCTCGTCTTTTGGGTTGTATGTTTTTCACAGCTCTGCAAGAAAGCCCTTGGAAAGGATCACCTTTACCTAGACCCAAGTGTTCCCAGGAGCTTTCCTACCCATCCAGCGTTTTCTTCTGGGTCTAGGCTCCTGGCAGAGAAAGAGGCACTTGCTAAGCCCCAGCACAAGCCACTGTCCTTTCCGAGTCCCTGGGGTGCATTCAGTCCCAGTGTGCCAAGTATGTTTTACACAATCTTGTGCAAGTCAGACAATCTCTTTGAGCCTCGGTATCTTCTCTATAGAACAGTTCTCCAGCCTGGCACTGCTGACAGCTAGCACTCGATACCATTTCTTGGGGCGGGCAGAGGAGGAAGGCTGTCCTGTGCATCGCAGCGCGTTAACAGCATCCTGGCTTCTACCCACTGAGTACCCAGGGCACTCTCGCCCCCACAGATGTGGCAACTGGGCCTTGCTAAATGCTCCCTCGGCAGCAAAATCACTCATGCCGAGAACCACTGCTATAGAAGAGTTAAACATTCACCTGTCTTGCAGGACTGCAGTCAAGGTTCAATTATATATAAAAAGGTGCACTGTAAACTGCTATAATGAGAACACTCGGCTTATGTCTTGATGTGCAAATAATTGTGCTGTCCATCCTGAGTGTGACGAGGAAGCTACTGGGCACTGTCAGGGCCACGAGTTGTTTATCTTTTTGTCTATCTCTTTAAATCTTTGCGATACTTTATCTTTGTCAACCTATATCCAGCCATTCATTGTGCCAGGATGATACACGTTCTAAAATCGAAAACATTTAGAGCTCAGCAGTCCTGGATGTTAACTCCTGAAGCTCCAGAGTGAAATCAAAGAGCATGTGAGTCACCTCCATAGACTGAATCTGCTGCATCCATTCATTGACTTTCTCCTGCTAAGGAAAAAGCTTTCAGAAGCAAGACAGACGCTGAAGACAATGTGTATCACTGTGCTCAGGGAGTGATGTTTGCACTGCAAGAGGATCCCATGCTCTTGTGTGGTCAATTCTGAAACTCCCAGGATTTTCCAAGGGGTGGCAATAACACCAGTTGATCTTTACGGAGATGTACTAAGATCCAGCACTAAACTCCTTTATGTGTGTATCACCTTGATCCAGTCTTACTAATTATCCTTGGACGATATCATTTTCCCTGCTCTGCTGATGAGCACACTGCAGCACAGTATTAAGGAATGTGCCCAGTATGGCCACGATTTGAATCCACAGTCTCATGGAGTCAGCACCGTGACCGCTGTGCACACGCTGAGTCTTACCCTTTCAGGGGGTAAGAGGTCTGAGGTCTGAGCTTTCAGCAAACACACACCACCTTCGCACCTGACCCTAAGATTCCCTGAACACATTCACACTGTTGTCAGAGCAACGCCATGGCCAAAATCTACAGGCAGTTAGTCAGGGAGCCGGGTCGCCTGGTGAAAAGACAGCAGCATACTCCCGGGGGGTAAGACCCGGGACTGCTCGCCCTCTCATTACAGTATTTTGTGCGGCCACGTTGAGTGTCAAGCAGGAGAAACAAACTCAGCACCACCATCCACAGCCCTGTGCGGGCGTCTCTGGACATCCCGGACATCCTGAGAGGTGGGCCGCTGTCCTGCCAACCACTCTAATCCCGCCAAAAGCTGGCCTGCCTCGTTTAACTAGGGCCTGTTTCATGAAGCATCTTTGTCCCAAAAGACTCCGAAGTTATTTGACTATGGCTTGACGACAAATACAATGGTTTGGATCTTTTTTCCTGAGTCAAACTCCACTAGCTTTTCCAACTGCCTAGAAGACGCATCTGCCCATCTTTACAACGTAATCTCAGACGACAACAAACTGCGCTCCGAAAGCGTCCTGGGAGACTATTTCAGAGGTTTCCAAACTGGAGCCCTCTGAGCCCTACAGAACTTCTGTGGAGGTGTCTCAGGTCCGTCAAGAGACAGGAGGTGGCCCAGGAAAGGCAGGCTGTCACTCACTGGGGTCTCCCACATCTGTTCCCATTCTATCAGCCTTGAATGTGTCATTTCCTCATAAAACTTCATTTCCTTTTTTTAAAAAAAATTTCTTCTAATAAAGATTTCTTAAACTACTCATCTTACATAGCCTTCTCCTTTTTGAAAAGTCAAACCGAAATCAGCTTCAATAACAAAGCACTAATTTAAAGTCACACAGCCCATCAGAGTCCAGGGTTCCTGGCGGGTGTGGAGGGCGGAGGTCATCTCTGAAATACAAAGATTTTTCTGCTTTGGAGACAGCTACAACTGAACCCAAACTTCAGCAGTCCACCTAGTATTTGTGGGGCGTTGGGAAAATCATCAACCTCCCTTAACTACACTTTTCTGGTGTGCAAACTGGCAAGTGCCAATGCTCTGTAATTAACAGTCATCATCAGTATTCCCTGAAGGTGTCCTAATAAACAGAACTTTTCTTCCCACCCCCACCCTCCTTCCCACGTCCTGGGGGCTCACAGGAAGCAGTTCATGAAACACACTGTCAAATGGAATGAGGGGGAAGTGTGGATGGTGGGGAGGCAGACAGGCGTGTAAGTGCTGCCTTTGACCTTGGCAGCAAAGGTGAGGAAGATGCGATTATCAGAAAGGAGAGAGGGAGTTGGGGAAAGGTAACTACAAGATCTGCTGCTGTTAACCAGAGGCAGCCCTCACAAAAGCTGGTACTGGGGAAGCTCTCCGCCCTCCACCCCCTGCTATCCCGGTTCAATCATGCTAACATCCCTGGGAAGGCAACAAATTCCAGAGGTTTTCCGACACCCGGCTCCAGGCACCCTGCCTCCTCCCAACTCCCTTAAACAATGACTGAGCAAATGCCTCGGAGACCATCTCCTGCTAATTTCCTCCAAGATATGCAAGCTGCTAATGCTGGGAGGCACAGATAGTGTGGAATAGCAAAATATGGCCAACATTAGATTAAAATAAACTCCTGATAAACAAATTACTCACCTAAAATAAATATTGGACTGGCGCAGCCAAGATAACTAAAGGAACAGCACCACCACATGGTAGGGAGAGGAACTACATGGGCTGCGGTCTGGAAAGTCCAGGTCTGACAAAGGGGGCGGGGAGAAGCAAGGGGGATAGGGAGTACTCTTTTAGCCTGCACTTTAAAAATATGTTACGTACTTATGCAAAAAACACAAATGTTAGGTAGAGAGGTCAGAACTGTCAGCCAAGGGAAAAAAGTCAGGGTCCGAGTTGAGCGTGGCCGGCATAATAGGAGTCTGTGATTCTTCCCGCCCCATCCCTTGCTTCCCTTCACGTGCCCATCCTCAGCTCCCTCAGCCTCACAGCCAACTCTGCCACCTGGCATGCGGAGCGCCTCCTGCTGGGCCCCATTCAGGTGCTTACAAGGGGGGGACTTCATAATGCTCTTTTCTAAAGAACTAAATGACAGATGCTCCTGCCCCCCCACTCCCTGCAAGCCCCCAAATCCTTCTAATACTTAGAAAGTATGTACTTAGCTTCCTTTCAGCTTTTGGGCTTATCTTCTTTAGGAAAAAAAAATCCACTTTCATTAATCTCTTCTTGGTACTCACGGGGATCAGGTCCCAGACACCTAGAGCCAGGCCGGCAAGCGGCAGTCCACAGGCTGCGTGCACTTCTCACGCTTCCCAGACCTCGGCTCCTATGCCTGTAAAATGGGACTCATTTCGCCTCCTTGACAGACTGAATGCATAAACAGGGGCCAACATAGTAAGAACTCAATAAACAGTAGATCCTGTGTTGTCATTTCAATCCCACCGCGTGATGGATGGCGCTTCTACTCTGCATTTCTACAAAGTCGATCACAGAAGCCCATCTCCGTGTCGCAAATGCAAAAATCTATCAATATTATTTGAAGCAGGTAATTTTTGGCTCATCCCCGAAATAGACTGCATGCTTCTCTCCAGAAGGTGTGGTGGAAGAAGAGTTGCCGGGTCTCTAATCACACCATAATTTGATTCTTTCCAGGGGCAGGAACTGGGCTGGCCTCTCCGCTAAGGCATAATGAAAGCAACGCATGAAGCTTAAGTCAGGAAATGGAACCCTCCCTTAGCCCACATGACTGTCAGTGGTTTTCCTGGGCACAGCCCAGTGTGAGGTGTGGGGGCCACCGCGGTAGGGACCCCGGCCCCTGGGAGCTATACCCAGCAGGAAAAATGCAGCCGTGCATACACAGACATGCAGACATACATGCACTTATGCAAAAGCTCAAGAACCACTGATTTCAGCGTGGTTAGTTTTCAGAAGTATAAACGTAGGTTCTGTGAAAAGGTTTGACAGGAATCCTAATGCTAAGCAGAGGTGGGGGGTTGGCTGGTGTTCAGAGAAACCCCTTGAGAGAGATCTTTGTGTTGAGACTTAAGAAAGAAGGAGCCAGTGTTAGCCGTGGAGGACACTTTCAGAGGTCTGGGTGGGTCATTCCCTCTCTGATGGTCAGTGTCCCCATGTGAAAATGAGGAGGAAGTGGATGAGATGGGTGGGTTTCTGGGACAGAGACAACAGTATTGTATTATCATGATCCAATATGCTAAGAAACTAGATCTTAATCATTCCAACCATTAAGAAGAAGTGATAATTACGTGACCTGATAGAGTTGCTAATTATCACTAAATGGCAATTATATCACAATATATAACTGTATCAAAGCAATAGGGGTCACATTTATATAATGTTTCATATCAAATATGTTTCCATTTTTAAAAGATCAATAGTTTTCCAGGTTCTCAGGAGCCCTCTGTTTTTGTGAATGTCTCAGAGGCCACACTGCAGGAAAATCAATGGCAGATAGACAGACAGGGCTCTGACCTCTCTATTAAAAGGGAAAAAAAGAAGTTTGAATACCACTGCACAAAGCAACCTGGAAGCTTTTCCAGCTCTGATAGTCTGACTCCATGGCCCTCCTGGAAACCGCAGGGGAAACGGAAACACACTGCGTGGGCAGAACCCTAACGCCAGGAAGACAGAGGCCAGGCCCCGCGGACACATAGTTTGCACATGCGTGTCTCATGCGCCCTGCCTTGACCCACACTACTTGGGCATGGCCATAAGACCTCAGGAATCACCACGCCAACCACCCTGAAACATAAACTACCATTCTGAGCACTCCTCTGAGCTCTTAGAATTCCTACCAAAATCTCGGGGGCAGGGGGCATTTAAAAAAATCGCCCTTTCCTTGACACTTTGCAGCAGAGCAGGCCCCACCTCACAGCACTGCTGGCTGCCAGGCCAGGCTGACAGCTGTCCCCATGGGCCAGCCAGACAGAGCATTAACTCAGAAGATCTGCGAGAAGGCTCTTCTTCCTGCCAGACTTCCCATTAGCTCTCTTGCACCTCTCACCTTCCTCTCTCCTGTCTCCCTTCCTTCACTAACCTACTTTCCTATCCCCAACACCCTCCCTGTGCCCCAACTTCTGCAAACTTCCAGACTCCTCTAAATGCTAATTCTGAAATTGGAGAACAGTCTGAAATAAACCCATCAACCCTGTATTAAGATCTAGGGTCTGAACCAGGAGGTCTGTTCAGGTGTTTTCCTTGTTGCAAGACTGTGACCTTTAAATCTGAGCCAGGTTTATACCAAGGCATTATGTAAACATTCATCATGGAAGCTCGGAAGCCGATACGCATCAGGCGTAACCTCACTGTTGCACACTCATTCAAATCATGCAAGTGCCACTCCCTGGGCCGCAGTGTTTCGACACTGCATTTATACCAAATGCTCATGGGAGGGTTATCAGGGGGTGAAAAGAGGGAGGGAGACGTGGAGGAACCAATGATAAAAGGAGAAGAGGGTGAAGGCAAAAAAAACAGAGATAAAGTATAGATACAGGTGAGAGAAAAGCAGAGTGGAGGCAGAGAGCAAGAGGCATGGAAAGAATATGTTGCCTTGATTTCATTAGAGAAGAAAATGGCATGCGCTGTTTCTTAATCAAAGCATTACATTTTGCTAATAAAAAGCTAAATGTTTTTGCAGAGGATAAGGCATCAATAGACAAAACTTTCAATACAGGAGACTGAAGTAGGATTTGTACATGAGAGAGTAGAGAGGAGGAAGCAAAGCAGGGGTTTGGATTAGAACATTCGAACCCATGTGCATAGAAAACGGACCCTTGACTGAGCAATGATTTTGAAGATCCTAAAAAGCTGAGACCATCGGAAAAGAGGCCTGGGACCTCCAAGCTTATTGCACCTGCTAGTGCTCAGGAAGGGAAGGGATGCGAGGTGCCCTGCGCTCATTTCCCACTTGCTGGCCTCCACCCATTTGACATCGGCTTCTCTGTCGTGGCTGCTTGATGGAATCTGACCTCTGATTCCTGAATCCAGCCATGCTCGTTGTCCCAGGAACACCGACGGCCCCCAAGGTCATAGACGTGTCCTTCTGTCTTTATCTGCACGTGGGAATGCTCCCCTGTGGTGACACAATTACGGAGGTCGACTCCAATAGCCAACTTCAATACTGACGAGCAAGCATCGAGGCCCGTGCGATCACCAGCGACACGGGCTGTGCCTTCAGGAGCCAAAGGTTCACCGAAACGCTCCGAGACCTCAGTGCCAGATGGTGAGGTTTTGATTTTTAGACAGAAACTGACGCCCTGCATTTGGGTCTGGCTGACATGAACTCAAGTGGGATCCACGTTGATGATCTACGTCAGGTCTTAACTGTGCATGAAGGTAACAGAAAGCGACTAGAGAACTCCACGGCCCTCTTCTCCCCCACAGCAGCCCCAGCAACCTCAGACTAGGGGGTGATACCATCCCTCCCCAGCCCCCGCCCCCACCCTGTGCCATGCAGCACCCTGGTTAGGCTGGCAGGACAGAGAGGGCAACCGCCTGGTGTGCTGTTGCAGGACCTCCCCAAATCCATGGAGACTGTGCTGTTTAAACACAACTACGATCTCAGAATCCTTCCACCCAAATGCAGGAGTCATTACTGGTATGACACGGATTTCCTGCTCTAAGATCTTGTAGATCCAGACCTGCTCCCTTCTACACTTCTTAACAACCTTCTGCTGTCAGCATTCTTCCCTCTTTTAAGCCCATCCAAATGACACCAATGCAGGGGAAGTTAAGATCAATTACGGAAGAAGGGCAAGTATTTCTATGTGAGGTCAATGAAGATGTCTGGGGAGGGGCCATCTGAGACCTTGGATGAGCACCAGCTCATGGATGTGGTCAAATACCCGTCAGCAATTCGCGACAGGAGGTGATTTTGACCCCCCAGGGCTCGTTTAGCAGAGGCCAGAGACGACCGTGGTCATGACAACTGGCATCTGGTGAGTCGAGACCAGGGATGCACGAAACACCCTGAGAGGCACCATCCAGGCCTCAACAACGAAGGGCAACGCGGTGCAAAAGGAGCATCAAGGTTGGGAAACCCTAAGAAACATGAAGCCTCGGTGTGTGTTTAGCGGTAGAAAGAACAATAGAGAACCTCTCATCCAGCAACTCTCTCATGTTATAAAGAACTGAAGACCCAGACAAGGGTCTGTACGGACAGCTCAGCAGGGTTTGCAAACAACCCTCTACATCCTCCTCCTGGGACCACAGACCTGGCTCACATACAGAGGACAGCAGGCCCTCAGGTCTGTTAGCAGAGTTATGCAGAGGTTAGAATGATGAAGGTTAAGCTTCCTGAGTCTATGCATGGGATGCTGGATTCAGGCACTAAAGGGGAGGTAGCGCAGGTAAATACTAGAAATCATTGACTCACATAAAAGCTTGCTCTACAATACTTATTCGGGCTTCTTATTGTGCTGATGACAGTTAACACAAAGATCAGCAAAGAGGACCCTTTCCCGCAATGTCTGCAGTCGGCTGGGAGGGAAGGACGCCAACTTGAATGCAGCGTAATCAGTGGGAGATGGGAGGGCCCGTGGGAGGCTAGGGGGCGGCCCACCTGGGCTTGGCAGCCAGGGGACGGAAGTTTCCTCAGAGGAAGTGACGCCTGAGCTGAGCTCTGGAGGGGGAGTAGACGTTGGAAACTCTGACGGCTGAGCCCCCAGCACGGCAGGCTCAGTTGCTAAGCATGACCCCTGTGCCAAATTAGTCGGTATTCGCACCGGCTATGGGTTCCTCCAGCCCCACCATGCACTGTGCTTCAGATGGAAATAGCGACTGGCACGTGACTACTTTCAGATTTTTGCACATGGCAGACACGTTGTAAGTCAGGATACTCGGCTCTGAACTTATGGACTGGGAGAGGTGTCTCACGTCCCATGGACTCTCAGCCTCTGCAGCCCGGCCCAGGCTGGGGACAGGAGCAACCCACTCTCCCACGGCTCGGCATCCTCAGACTGGCTTACTCAGCCCTTCTCAGCACCTTCACTCCCTGCAGTCCAAGAACCCCCTCCGCTCACTGCACCAAACACCTAGAGTTACAACTGGGAGCAACAGAGGGGGCAGGTAAATAGCGGGAACCCAGACACCAGACCTGAGGCGAAGCCAGTCTTGAGGAGGAGCCGTTCTCTCCCCATAACCCTCGGGGAACACTTTTCCATCCCCTTCTGTCTCAAGGACTTCACTGTTGACTTCCCCAACCTTCTCTAAGCGCCTTCACTCTGCCTGCAGGTCAGAAAGCTGTGGGAAGACGTGTGTGTTGTCTCAGGTTCCAATAAACCCCATGAACTCAAGCTTCATTTTTTCCCCCGTTCAGTCTAAGAAGGGAAGCACTGTGGGATATGGGTCCTCTCTCTGTGCTCAGAGTTGACAGGGATGGATAGCTGGGGGGAAAGAAGGTGTTTTTATTTTTATTTGTTTATTTGTAAGTTTTATTAAAGCTCACCTCTTACCCACAGGCCTTGGGCTCCCTAGAGAGAAACAAACACCACAATCAAAGCAGCTGGTTTCTAAGCTGCCAAATTAAAATAGATGAAGAGGTAGAAACGGTGGGAAAATAAAAACATTAAGACTTCTTCACTCCCAAGTGCTTGGTGCCTTCTATTATGTTGCACACATGAAGCTGGCTCCCAACGTAATTAGACTAGCGCTGCCAGGCCAAAAAAAAAAAAAAAGTCCTCCAATTATTCAGATTCCCAGAGTTATTCTTTTGCAATTACTCAAGTAACTCAGAAAAGAGCCACCCTTTTAATATAAATTTGTTACTAGCATCTACACAGTTCCAGCAATTGCCAGCACCCCACCTACCCAAAATGCAGAGCCGTGAGCTGAGGTGGGAACCAAACCTATGAATCCTGCTTCTCACACACTGCCATCACTTCTTCTTCTCTAGGACAACCTCACTGGAACCTGGAGCATCTTCCCACAGGCCTTATGGGATGCTGGTCCTCTCAGAAGGAGCTAGAGTTCTTCAGGCCCCCCTAGGCAATGCGCTCCCTTTAGAATCAGCAGTCTTAAGGCATCACACACAGGCACACCCACAGGGAGGCATATTCGCTCGCTTTCTGCAGCCCTGGGCTCGGCACAGCCACCACATTCTCCAGCTCACCCCTACGACCCAGGGATGGCTCTTCTGCCCCGTACGGTAGAAATGAGCCATAGAGATAGAAGCGCATCTTTCACTGAACTCGGAGGGGGAGAGAAATAACCACTTTTCAAGAGAGGTGCTTACTGGATTTCAGCAATGCTGCCAGAACTTCAGTGGCTGCCCTGGGGAAAGAGAAAGAAAAGTGGAAAAGTCAATGTGCAACGGTCTTTCTGTCAGACCATGGATCCCACAGCCCGTGTGCTCCCGGCAGCCACCTAACAGCCCCATTATTAACCAGGTAGCGGCCGTTCTATTGATTCCACCGCTGGCCATTAAAGAGGCGTAAATGCAGAAATCACACTGAGTGGAGCGTCCATCTTGCAAATGGGTCTCGGGAGTCCCCCCGGGGCTGGAATCTCTTCCCTTTCTCCTCTTGCCTCCTACCTCCCACCAACTTCCAGACACTGAGCTCCTCCTCCTCGTTCTGCTCACGCCCAGGGCTCTGGATTTATCCCTGGAACGCTGGGGACTCTGGGGTGGGGGCCCTGCAGGC
Organism: Pteronotus mesoamericanus; assembly: GCF_021234165.1. Lineage (NCBI taxonomy): Eukaryota > Metazoa > Chordata > Mammalia > Chiroptera > Mormoopidae > Pteronotus > Pteronotus mesoamericanus. Next base: position 500,507 of record NW_026555043.1, read on the forward strand.
TGAGGGAGTAGGACCGTGCGACTTTCCTAAACCACACCCGGCCCCTGGGGCAGGCGGGACAACGTCACTGGTCAGAGAGCGAGGCTGGTTCCTTAGGGCGGGAAACGGTCTGTTCTGAGTTTCCATCAGAACTGTTTTCTTCCATGGAGGACTTCCACAGCCTTTGCAGCAGTGACAAGGCACACAGTATGAAAGTGCCTTTGGCCCAGGTCTTAGTGATCTTTCCGTCTGTTCCCTGAACCTGGGAAGGCCCCACAAAGACCCATGGGCATGCCCACAACTGGGGACCTGGCCTGCAACCGGGGCATATGTCCTGACCAGGAACTGAACCAGCAACTTCAGTTCGTAGGCCAATGCTCAATCTGCTGAGTCACACTAGCCAAGGTATCCTTTTTTTTTAAAAGAAGATAATTATTCTGCGTGGCTCTAGTAACTTATTCTTAAGGCCTGCTAATCAGATATGCTCCCACCCCGACTCCGAGGACTGCAGAGCAGGCCAGAGGCTGGATTACCCTGCCAAGGTGACTCATAGACCCGTGAGCAGAGCTGGGACCCAGACCTGAGAACCTCACTTCCCATCTGCACTTCCTTCCCTGTCTTTCTCCAGAGTCTCGCACTGGGCTTGCCCTGCCTGGCTGATGGGAGACAACTCTGTTTACAATATATTATGAAACACTGAGCAATAGGGCCAACAGGAAAAATGATAACAAATGAATAAGAATAAAATAATATAGAAACACAGTACTTGAGACATCATTGCTTCCCATAACCTACAAGGCCCCCAGTACCAATGGCCTGCGGCTCACAGGTTCCAGTGCAAACTCCCAGCTGGACTTCCCCCAGCTCAGCGGGCGCAACACAGCCGCAGGATGGCAGCCGAGAAGGTGAGACTAGTTGTCAGGGGTGGGCTACTTCATTTGTCCTTCCCAACCAGCCTTTCCTCTGGTCACCTTTCAGCTTCTTCAGCCTTAGTCTTGTAACCCCCCATAGTTGGGCAACAGAGGACTTGAGAAGGAACATGTCAAAGGCGTGGCTGGGAATCCACGCCACTGTGGAAAAAGTAAGCGCTCAGGCACATTGGGCCTGGCTCGGGCTCGGACTACATGGAAACCAGTCATCTAGGGGAATGCAGAGTAGCTAAATTACGTTCACCAAAGGGGTCGGCAGAGAAGAGGGGAACCAGAGAAGCAAGAAAAGAAAGAATGGCATGTTCCAAGCAAAATAACTAGCCCATCCCTGATCCCAAGGCAGGTCTGTGAGGGCAACCTGGTATTTCTGATGCTCTTTCATGGCACTTTTGTTTTTGGAAGTTCTGCACTAGCTATTCATTAGGTAAGACTGTCATGAAGGACAGACCAGCAGCGGGGAGAGACAGGCAGCAGGTGAGGCGTTCAGGAGGATCTGAGGTGACAAGGGCTCCAACCAAGAGACAAGGAGGAAGAAGGGGAGAGAGAGGGGTTGAAGGGAAGTTTGAGTCAAGCTCTTCAAAGCATGGGCCTCCCAAGAGCAGCTTTGCACTTCCTGGGAACTCAGTAGAAATGCAGACTTCCCATCTCTGTCTTTGCTGACTCAGCCTTCATTCCGACAGATCATTCATCTGTACGTGAAGGTTTGAAAATAACTGGTTTGGAGATCAGCATCAGCATGGCTTGGATACTCTGATGCTGAGGGGAAGATTCAAGGCGACACCCAGATCTCAATCCGATAGCGTAACAAATAAATATAAATCCAGACAATGACACTGTGTGACAGGAAACGCATGGTAAGTGTCTCATTAGTCAAACAGGGGAGATGGATACCTGCATGACCAGAAAAGATTTCTTTCTCTCCCACTCCTAGAACTGGGAGCTCAACTTCGGACATAGCACAGGGCACATTTAGGGCAAAGACAGACTAAGTGTTGAGGCCGTAGCTCAGTATTCTAAAGAGTTCAGATTCAATTCTGTAGGTAACAGAAAACCACTCGTTTTTGTTTGTTTTTAATCAATAGGGCATATTGGCAAGGGCGGAAATGTGAGTGAAGCAAAGAATTAAGAAGACGAGATGACAGACTAGTTATGGACAGCGAAGAAAGGGAGGGGTCGGCGAAGGCCCGGCATGTTTAGCCAGGGAAATGGGGGAAGAAAACCACTAAGAGACTAAGGAGGGAAGCTGCGGTGATCAGAGAAGATACTGATTTTGATTAGGGACGTGTTGGGGTCAAGATGATGGGAATGATGCTACATGGAACTATCCAGACCCCCACTGGAGAAACTCCTGAGTTGGGGGCTCTATGTTTACAAATCACGACAGCAGCGACCGGAATTGCACCCCTGGGACCAGGGGGCATCTGCGAGGAAATCCTATCAGGGCGGGGCAGAGGGCTGGCCCAGGAAAGCATCCCTGCTCCCAGCTAGAGGGAAGGGACTCAGAGCCACAGTAAGTAGGAGGAGACCTGGGGGCCGTGGGGTGAGGAGGGGTGGGGGGCAGTTAGTTTTAAGCTGAAATTGCAACATTTTTTAGGCAGAGTTTTTTTCCATACTGCAGGTTGTGATCCAATAGTGGATTGTCAAATATATTTAAGAGGTATTGACTAGCCTTGTTCACGAAATAGAATAAATTGGAAAGAAACAGGATATATTAGAGCCATTCCATGCAGCCCAGGTTAGCAGTAATCTGAGAAACGTATTTTCATGCACATATACACAAATGTGTGCCTACAGGAAAAGCGATGTAAATGTTTTCTTGAAAAAAAAATCCTGTAAAACTGCTGCTAAACATGTAGTGTCCACATGAGATGTGAACATGAACAAACATCTGGAAACGACTAATGAACTGATGAGCAAACCAAAAGCATCTGATCTCACACGTGGTCCTGGGATCCAGGCTCTGGACCCCTTGTTGTGAATGTCACTAAGAAGCCCTTTATCTTTGGTCTAGTTGATGGATAAACGTCTGGAGTTTGAGTCCACTGTCTGAGCATTGAGCTTGGCTTCTCTCCTGCCCCATGAGGACTCGGGCAACCAATGGCTAACCCTAAAAAGTGCAAAAATTTAAGCAGCTAAAACTTAAGTTACAAAATATTCTGTTACTTCCTTTCCAAGAAACGAAGCCCACTGTGTTGAATGCCTGAACTGGAGTCCCAGTGCTAGTACCTCTGGGTGCTAGACTGCCCCCTGCTGGACAAGGACTTCCAGCACCAGTGATTCTTGTTCCACTGATTCTACAGAACAGGACTTTCTGAGAAGGTACTATTTTCTTAAAGTTTAAACCCATACCATCACCCCACATGGTTTGAGCTTCCCAGCGGGATGTCTGTGGGAGACCGAAAGCAGAAATGCCAAAACGTCCTCCTCCATCAACTTTTCCTGAGCTTACATCACGGAATGGGTCATTTAATGAATTTTTGTAGAACATCCTACTCTAAGAGAAGTTCAATAACATCCAAAGGCCTCCACCCTATACAATTTCTCAGTGTGGGGGAGTAAGTCAGTCAAGATTCTAGAGATCACAGGTCACTTCCACTCTCCTCCTCCTTGGAAGAGCTAAGCTTAAACCATCGGCAGGAGGACCTTTACAATGGGTGGCACACGGCTGGCAGAGCCCAGCGCCCAGAACACCATCTGGTGCAGCCCTGGCCTCCTGCCTGACTTGACAGGGAATAGCAGGATGGATGAAAGTGTGCGTGTACATACACGCACATGCAAGGCTGGGTTACCAAGGAAAATGGATGACAAATGGATCTTGCTAATCACCGATTTCAAGGGAGAGAGGAAACAACAAAAATGGAACCTGAGATGGGGAAAGGAAAAAAAAAAAAAAGCCAGGAACATATGGTACAAAGGGTGAACCAGATCCTGTGCCCGGCATGGTACTTGCTCATTTTTCTCTGGGAAAAAAAGAAGCAACAACCCCCCGCTCCTCACCAACTCTATCCAGATCCTGTCAAAGACAGCCTGTGGGAGCCATTGCCATCCTCGCGGGAAGTTTTATTAGAGAAATGGAAAGCCAGGCCAGAGGCTGGTGGGTCAGCAACACTCAGCGGGCACTGTGACCTGGGCGGGGTGGGGGGTGACTGCCGGTGCCAGGAGGCCAGGGACAGACACTGCAGGCAGGGCTGGGAGGGCCTCATCCCCCTCCCCCCGCCCTCGGGCTTGTAATAAGCAGCACCTCTGCAAAGGAGCGATGGTTCTGAAGTGCACCCACATTCACAGCCAAGAGCATCAGACAAAGCATTTGAGAATCCCCAAGACCAGAATAGGAAGGGCTTATGTGGCGCGGGGGAGGCTGGGAGCAGAGTGGGAAAGCCAATAAGCTCTCACAAACGGGGGGCGGGGGGTCTCTTTCCACACAGGGGTGTGACCCTCGAGTTAGCACTTAAGACAAAAATTACCCTTGAGTTTCCTTAAATTATTCATAAAGTTCAATGTACATGGATGTGTGACTGTAATCCTATACTTTATATGTATATATAAATGTGTAATGAGTACAGTATATAAGCACACAAATATATGCAAAATAAAATGTTACAGAATATTTGCTATACTACTGTAATAGAACAGTTTGGTATATCACACATTTAGTTAAATCCTTAGGAGTTAAATGCATGTGTGATACAATCTACTCTGGAAATACCTGGAGGCACAAAGGGAAGATGTGATACCCTATCTCATCCCATGGCACAGAGCCGGCAGATAACTGCTGACTCAGGAAATGAATTAAAATGTATCTGATTTTGCTGTAGCTAAAGGGCAAGGCAAAAACAGGCCTGACCATTATTTGGCCTGTTTCGCTGTAACAGGGCTCCCACCCCGACCCCATACTCGGTACCAAGGCTTAGAGTCTCAAACACTAAAACGACCAACACTTCAGAAACTTGTCATTCACAAAAAGACAAATACTATATGATTCTTGGATGGAAGGAAGAAAGCATGAGAGATATAAGCTTCTCATTCAAAGTAAACTGATAACATGAATTCACTTTCCTTCCTCCCAAAACTTCATTAATTTCATTGTGGAAATACAAAAATAATTATATAACAGCTGGGGTAAGAAGAGGAAGAAGTCATTAGCCAGTCAAAGGTTTTAACAAATTTTTTGGAAGAAAAAAATGGAGGAAGTCAACTGATGAATTAAACAGCACGCTGGGAGGCACGGTGAAGCAGCAGGTAGAGCAGAGCAGCGAGGGATGCTCAGGTACACAAGGGGGCCAATCTGCCTCCCAGACACCCAGCCATCCATCCTCATCTGAAACACTACAGCTTCTTATTCGTGAGTAATGTGGAAATACCTTAAAAAGGAAAACTGTTCAGACTGCCAGTCTGGGAAACAATGATCTAAGAGACTATGAAAATATTTTCAAATATAAGTTATCACTTACAAGTTTTGCCTTTAGTGTGCTTTAGTGATAGTGATTTTTAAATACCACCACTTTAAAATTCAATAACTATGATTCTGTTTTTTTTGGAGAAGATAATTATTTTATAGAACCAACAAAGGATTAGGGTTTGTTTGGGTTTTTTTTTTTTTTCTGCATATGCTTCTGTTTATTTTTCCCCTGTTATTTCTCCTTTTTGTCCTTGGTATCATAGTGCATGCAGAAAATTGTCGTCTGCTTAAACACATTTTTTAAAAGACAAGTGTTGTATTTATCTTAGGTAAGAGTGTACTGTGACTCTCAAGCGCAAGCATATTTTTTTTAAACTGTGTCAGGTTCTCAGACTCTTGAGAATATATTGACTCTTGATTGACACACACAGGTCTATACCATGATATCCTTCCTGACCCTCAACTTCAGGTGTGAGCTCCTCACTCTTGCATTCCCCTCAACATCCTGGTACCTTTGCTGGCGATAGTTTTAAATAGTACTTTTTGCGCTCACCTCTCAGACCCCTGATGCAATTTAATCCTCCTCAGGGAAGGGGGGCACCCCAGTAACCCTGACGACACCCAACACCAAAGCTTTGCATGTGGGAGTTGTCCATGGATGTTCTCTTAATCAAAATTTCCCACACTTCCAAATGTGTGGGGTAGAGAACAACTTTCCCAATATCATGGGCCAGCCTCTTTATTTGGTTTCTCAGAAACATGGTAGGAAATAGGACTTTGAGCCTTTTATTTTAAAACCATGAAATGTTGTTCAAACATAAAAGAAGTTTCTTCCCTGTTTGGAAAGGAGAAGAATAGTCCACGGAATCCCTGAATATTCACAGTGTGGCCGGCTCTGTGCCAGACCCTTACTGTCTCATTTCACATTTTTATAACAGCTCTGAGAGTCGCCCCTTTTACTATGAAGATACTCAGATTGGGGAGATTGACTAACTTTCTCAGAGCAGATATGGAAACCCAGGTCTTCTGATCCCAAGCATGGTGCTGGTTCTACAGCACAATGACTTTCTGCTAAAATTCAATTAAGCAAGAAAAATAAAGAAAAGGAAGGGGTGAGGAAAGAGGTCATGTGAGAGTACCCCTTGCTCCTGGGTCTAAGACTTTTGTAATTGAGTTAAATTGATGGACCCAAGTTGCCCTTCCCTTGCCCCGATGTGTGCCCAGGCCTATCTGTCCTTGTGTGAGTCACTCATAAAGACTCTGAGAAGTGGAGGCACCTCAAACCCTTCCGGGCCCATGCAGCCTTCTGAAGTAGCTGAGAGGACAGATTCAAAGTTGCTGATGCTCCACATAAACAATTCTGACAACAAGATTGGCCAAGGCTCCCACGGTGGCCTGGGAGCTGGACACTTTCTGCATTTGCAGACAAAAATCTTGATATTCTCTAGTGCTTTCCAATGCCGTACCTCTGCATTGCTCTTCCCTCGCCTCCCTCTGGCCAGGAAGGGCACTAGCTGCCACCACCTGATCCCTGGACGAAGTTTCCTCAGTGAAGATGGACAACGTGGGCTGCATGTTGAGAGGGACCAGATCTGCCGGCGCGCTGCATCACAATCTTCTGTGACAGCATCAGCTTTGTGGAGTGAATGATTTTTAAAAGGCATTGTCCATTTAAGGCAGCTCTTACTCTGTGGTCGAACATTTCAGATAGGGAGGAAGGAGACTGCATGTGCTTGTTAGTTACATTCAGATTATAAGATTGAAATGATAATAGTCGAATGACATCTTTAATCAACAGCTCACCGGGCAGCATTCCTGGATACGAGAGCATAAGAAACCCTTCCTCTACTTAGGGGTGCAGAGATAAAGAAGAGAGATGATTTGGAAATTCTCATAGTAGCTCCACAGAATCCCCAACATCTTATTTGGTCTTTGTTGACCCACTGCCTACGTCTTATTAAAATTACATTAATCAAGCACATTATGATGGTAATAATAGATATGAATTTTTAAATCATGTGTAAGTAATCCTACATGATATCTGTAATTGAAAACATACTTTAAAATACTTTTGATTATTTGTAGTTGTATAATTATACTTATTTTACCATTATTGCATGCCATGCATTTTTATATAATAGTGTTTGGATCAGAGTTTGAATAAGAGTATTTTTTTTCTAATTTAAAGAATTCGTGATTTTTTTGAGACAACACCATATGGGAGTTAATGAGAAAATTGGTGGCTATTACTCTAGAAAAATAATATAATAGAACTAAAAAGTGCTATTAAAAAAAAAGCCTTTAAACAACAAAGCCTGAAAACTATCTCAGCCTCCAGTGTCTGAAATATGTGTAATTTTTAAATCACCCTTGTCTAGAAAGACACCATAGATGACATAAATGAGGTGCTAAAGAGTAAGTGGACTTGGGAAAGATATTTTTGCTTATAATATTTTGAAATCAAGAGCAAAAAAAGTTCATTTAAAAAATTTAAGTCTCTGATCCATCAATTTAATGAGTCTAGTTTTTTTTCTCTTCCTTTGCTTATGTGTGCTGTCACCTAAAATAAATCCAAGCCAAAATGAGGCTTTAAAAATAAAGACATGAAAAGTTACGTTGTTTGACAAGCCTTCCAGAACACTACATCTGGACCTTCAAGCAACTGAGTCAACAAACTGAGATACGTGCTTAACGATTAACAGCACTTGTATGGGCAATGGATTTACAGAACAATCTTTATGCTGGAAGCCAATCCAATCCCCAAGGGAAGGACATCTTTTGTCTATGACAAACAAAACAATATCTTGGCTCTAGCAAACAAGGCAGTTGTGTAAACTCCCAGGCATGTTCCAGTCACTGTGCTTATTTTAACAACTCCACTAATAGGATTAAATGGGTTTAAAGATTAAAGGACTTTACTAGGGCGGGTTTCCTACATTTACAGAGTGTTTGTGGGTAAATAAAATTAGAATCAAATAACACAAATTATGGGAAATAATTTTCCGTGCCAACATTAGACAAATTTTTAAAACTTTTCCAGGGAGGCCAAAATCTTTTATGTGGCCAAAATCCTGCCTGTAAATTCATTAGTCAGATTTGCTGTATTCATAGCTTGAAGGAGGATTTGTCCAAAATGGAATAAGTCAGCCGCTCAGTCATGTCTCATTTTCCATTACACACAACATCATGCATGAAAGCACCGAGTGCATGGTCCCACAGAAGGTGGGATGTTATCATTCGTGATGCACAGGGGCCACGGAAGACTGCGCAGCGCACCCTCATTCATAAGTGCCATGGTACTGTACTTCCGGGTGCCAATGGCCAACTCCATTCTTCCCCGGTCCGATCGCCTGAGAGCCTCGAGAAGTAGTCTTCTTTTAAAGCAACAGAGACAACCTGCAATTCCGGATCAGCAGGGCCAAACATGTGTTGTGCTGAACACAAATCCCGTGTTCAGGTCAGTGTGGGAGCCACGTCCCACAGCATCCTCCTGCACTGAGGTGGTTGGAGAGGAAGTGACACATCTGCATTACACATCTGTGCAGCCCTTACAAGGGAAGAGGCCGGGCTATGGGTTTTGTGGAGTGAAAATAAACAACTTGTATAACCATCAGTAATATGTCAATGTTAAAAAATAAAAAATATCAAACAATTATGTGTGCACAATGATATATATGTATATATGTGTGAACACACACACACACATACACACACACAATTGGTAACCATTAAAAAGACTAGAAAATTGTACTGCCACCTGTGTTTAGTGGCAATTTCCAGGGATAAAATAGGCAAACAAGAAGAGGACAGTTTCTTATTCGTGAGTAATGTGGAAATACTTTAAAAAGGAAAACAGTATTCAGATTGTCAGTCTGGGAAACAATGATCTAAGAGACTATGAAAATATTTTCAACTATAAGTTATCACTTACAAGACAAGTTTTGCCTTTAGTGTGCTTTAGTATTTCTAGAAACTTCTGTATTATTTTAATGTCTTATCATATTGATGTGTGCATTAGTTGGCTCAGGTTACCATAACAAATTATCATAGATTGGGTGGCTTAATGATAGAAATTTGTTTTTTCACCATTCTGGAGACAGAAGTCCCAGATCAAGGTCCAGCAGGGTTGGTTTCTGGTGAACATCTCTTTCTAGCTTATAGATGGCTCTCCCCCGCAATGTTCCCACCTGGCTTTTCTTAGGTGTGCTTACTCTCTATGCTCTTCTTCTTAGAAGGCCACCAGTCTTAGCAGATCAGAGCCCTGCCCTTATGACCTTGTTTGACCTTAATCACTTCCTAAAGATCCTATCTCCCAATATAGTCACATTGAGGGTTAGGGCTTCAACATACCGATTGCGGTGGGGCACAATTCAGTCCACAGCAATGTGTCATTAGTGGCCTGCCCCGCACTTATTCCCACCTAACTAATTCCAAACAGAACGTCAGTTGTGTGTAAGTATCCAAGTATCCTCTGTGCAGCCAAGGGTTTGAAAGAGAGCTCAACCATCCTCCGTGGTAGGGGTTAGTTCAGGAATAAAGCTAAGACCTGATTCCAGCCAAAGACATGGGAGAGAGTCTACTGGGAGACTCTGGAACAAGTCTCTTCTCTCTAAGAAAAAAGCCTTAGAAAGAAATGGTCCCTTCTCAAGGAAGCTGCCATTCTAGCTTTGGGGTCTGTACCTGCCAGCAGTCCGAGTATCAATCAACGCTGAATGTGACAGAGGCAAAGAGGAAAACACCCAAGCCCCTGACACTATCACTGAGCTGCAGAACCAACCATCCTATACATGAACTTCCAGTTGCATGAAACGAGGGAATTTCTTGTTGCTATAATCATTATAAGTCAGAGTGTGTGCTACATGGAGCTGAAGCCATCATAAATGATCCAATTTCTGAGAAATATTTAAAATAGATCATTTTAAAGACTGTTAAAAATCACTCTCTCAGAAATTTACAACATGTATTAGTATATTAAAGACTCTGAGAATGCCTACCCTATTGTATTTGAATCAGAGTGCCCCCAATTTATTTGATAATGGGATCCTTTATTTTCTCTTCAACAAATCCCATTATTCTCAACAAAGGAAGGTGGTTGTTGAAGGACACCCCCAGGGCACAGCTGGGACAGACTTAGAAGTAGGAGAAAATGACAGAGCCTGAAATGCAGAAAAAGCAGCAAAAATCCTCTAGGGGAGAAACTGCTTGAGGGGCTTTCTAAATGCTGGGATGTTCAATGTCAATTTTTCCCCCCCGCCGTGCTGCCCTGTGGTTCCCATCACAACCACCTTTTGCCAGAGTTCTCAGTAAAACTTTGCACGAGGACATTTATTGCTGACTGCTGCGGGGGAAGGGACTCGCGGTTCTCCCACCAGATCTGGAGTCAAATTTCACTTTCCCCTGAAGAATGTCGGATGCCAGCATGCCACGTGATTTTCAGGCCTTCAAGAAGCTGCCCATGTAATGCAATATTTTGAACATTTTCTCGGCATCGTTTTGGTGGGGGAATCATGTTTGGGGACTTCTCATCTGATGAATCTGATGAACTAAGCAATGCTAAATATGTATTAAGGGAAAATAAAAACTACCAAACCCTACAAAAAAATGGACATTGCCACATGACCTTACCTGCAGAGTAGTCACAGGGAAAGGCATGTCTGTAAACATGTGTCTCGTGAGGTCCAAGACGACCACAGCAAATTCAACCAGTGAGAACTACAAAACAGCCTGCCCACATGCCCTCCACAGAGACACCTTTCAATTCTTCCTCATTGTTACTGCGATTACCAGTATTTGTGGGGCACTGTGGTCAACATCAGTCTTTCCCCATTAGTTTATAAAACCCATCAGGACAGAAACAATAGCTATTTCTAATCACCCTGCCATCCCCAGTGCCTACTGAGTGCCCCAGCTGAGGTATGTACGATGAAAGAATGAATCCGTCAGTGAATGAGACATTTAAAAACCCTCATCGATCAACTGAAGAAGTGAATCACTCATGCTCAGTGACTATAATAAAGAATAAATTTATTCCTATCATAAAATAATGTCTACAAGTGGAAGAGAATATGTCAAAGACAGTATATTTGTATCAGGTTCTGCAGAAAGACCTAAATGACAAATTATAGAAATACAGACATTTTTCCATATATATGTCTAGTGCCTAAGGCTTTGCTAGTGCTTTTCTCTCGTGCCTGCTTTGACAGGGTTGGAACCATGATTAAGTTGCCATCGGGTGGCTTTTCAGCCTCTGGCACTTCCACAGGAACAGAGGACTGCCTGCTCGGTGCCCAAGTACCGGCATGTCTTCCCTTCACACTAACTTTCCTACATGAGATCAGAAATTTGTTCTGTAATTCATTTTGTCCCTTGGGTTATCACTAAGCTGATCACAGGTTAATGAGTTGTAAAACTGCTTCAGGAAGTGAGGTCCTCCAGTGTGTGGGGACATAAACCCAGAGAGCATTGATTTCTAGAATGCTCTCCTTCTAGAACCATCATCACAGAAATCCAAAAGCACATTAAACTGAACAATCTTCTTCCTTAGATACTGAAAGTGAGGACATAGCCTGGCAGGGCAAACATGTGGGAGAAGTATCTCAAGACTACAGCCAAGTAGACACGGAGCCCTCTTTCTTTTTCTGCAAATGCCAAAAAAAAAAGAAAAAGAAAAAAGTATGTATCTTTTTTTTTTTTGTAAATGCCAAACCACAGACCCAGACAGTTTGACAAATGAGCAGGATCATGAAGAACCCTGAAGAAGAGGGTTAAGGGAGTGGAATAGCTGATATATGAGGAGAGAGGTTTTTGAAAAATCTCATTATGAAGTGACCCAGCCAAACAATGACTTTGCTGAGAAGGTGCAGACGTACTTCTGCTTTGCACTTAGAAGTAAACCCCAGAGCAGCTTCAGAACAAAATGAGTCGTTCCAACAGGATGTGAGTAGAAGTGAAAGGAAAAAATTAAAAATGGAAAAGTCCAGACCCAGTGTCAGGACGAAATTCCTCACAGGAGAAGGTGGTGTTACCCTGTGAACATCTTCCCCGACGCCCAGCCGTCTCACCTGCAGACAAGGGACTTCGGGGCAGACCGCGTTCCTCCCTACTGTGCCTCTCCCTTGGCCCAGCAGGCTGGCCAGAGGGCCCTATTATTTCCATTTAGTGTGTGTGATCGTTAAATGCAAACAGCTTTTGTGTTTTTTGTAGAACGGTTAGAATAAACATAGAACACACTCCAAAATTATTAGGTTTTTTGAACAACCTTCAGAATCGGGCTACCAGGGTGATGTGCACTTGAGAGAGTGCGTCGAGCCATGTCCTTTATATGCTAGTCCTCACTGTGTTGAGAAACACAGCACCTTATTGCCACGGGCCCCAGCACCCTGAGTGAGACTCACGAATCCCGCCTCCCTCTCTGTGCCTGTTTGGTGCCAAATTTTCAGCACCTCAGCCTTGCCATTACGCAAAACCTACTCAGCATGAGAAGCTGGTCTGGTGAGCTGCAGGGTCAAGATCAAAAAAGAAAAAAAAGCCATGAGGGGCCACAGCGACACGGTGACACCTTCAGTTTGCCACTTTCAAATCAGGAAGGCAGGTTTTGGGTTTTCCAAACAGAAAAAATAATAATAATAAATTGAAGTTCCTAAAAAAGCTATTTTCTCCAAATGCCTTGGACACAACACCTCTATAAATATAAAGTCACCTCTTTATAACACTATACTACTATTATCTTTAGAAATGCACGCCAGTTTGTAGGCGAGGTGATTTGAGGCTGTGATACCCATGGCAACCAAGAGATGGCGCTGGGCTGCAGGTGGGCTCAGGACTGTGGGTCGCTGCCACCTGGACTGCCTTGCCTGTTTCTGAGCCTCATTGACTCTTGGTCTTGTTTTGGAAACACTGCTTTCCTCCCCTGCTATCGCCTGACCATTGCCCAGAGTCCCTCTTCCCCTTTATTATTATAACTCTGCCACTGCATTATTTAACTTCATAATGGCATCATGTAATTGGGGACTTTTGTATTAACTCTGAAAAGCATTTTGGGGGGATTCATTTGGCCTGGAACATGCCACATAAAATGGGATTGTATTATGTGTGATGATGATTACTATGATTAGGGCGGGCCATTTTCAAAGACAAATTATTTCAGCCTGGAGGAAACAGAGGCCTGAGGCTGCCTCTTTCCATTTTCGAGCCCTCTGGCTCTAGTAAAACTGTCCACTCCACATGTTTTATTTATTCATTCCAGTCATTTAATCATTTCTGCTTTTAAATACTGAGAAGAAAAAGTTATAGTGCTGCAGCATGGTGTGGTGAAAATGGACTTGGGTATTCTTATCAGGAGAACTGGAATTTTACCTCCCCTCTTCTACCTGCTACCTCTGCAAATTACAGGAAAGCACCTATTTTGAACTCAAAGTCTCTATCTATCAAGTGAACCTAATGGAAGGAGTGCCTTCCACTTTTCCTTCTGCATAAGACATTTAAAGATTTTATGGAAATTAAAAACTTACTGCTATGCCACGGAGCGTAAAATTGTTTTACCCTTTAAAAAGTATTGTAGAGATACTTAAATTGAAAAAAATTTAGCAATACTGGAAAACAGGAATGAGAATATCCCAAGGAGAAAGTTAATTTATGGCCCCACCACTCAGAAATAATTAGAGTTATTGATATGCTTCTTTAAATGTTTTACTGTGTATATTTTCGAGGCAAAGGGTACTTTATTTTTTACTGATGTATTGAAATATACTTGATGTACAATAAATTATACACATTTAAAGTGCACAATTTGGTAAGATTTGACATATGTATGCACCTTGAAACACCACCACAATCAAGATAAGGAACACGTCCCTCAGCCCCAGGTGTTTCCTCCTGCCTCTTTGCAAACTTTCTCTCCCACTCCTCCTCTACCCCGACCCTTGTCTCCAGATTGTCTCTCACCCACTTTCTGTCACAGTATTTTATTAGAATTTTATATAAATGGAATCATACAGCATGCACTTTCGGGTCTGGCTTCTTTCACTCAGCATAATTATTTTCAGATTTACTCATGTTGTAGTCTATCTTAATAGATTCATCTTTTTATTGCTGAGTAATATTACATCATATGGAAATATTAGACTTTATCTATTCATCAGTTAATGAACATAGGGTTGTTTTCAGTTTGGGGCCATTACAAATAAAGCAGCTATGAACATTTGCACACATCTTTGTAAAAATATATACTGTCATTTCTATTGGGTAAATACATAAAAAGAGAATAATCATATTTTAGGTGTATGTTCAATTATTTAAAAGCTACCAGACTGTTTTCCAAAATGACTGTACCATTTTTACATTTCTACCAGTAGAGTGTATGCATTTGAATTTATCCACATCTTTGCCAATGCTTATGATGGCCAATCTTTTTAATTTTAACTATTATAATAAATGTAGTAAGTGTAAAGTGGTATATCACCTTGTGGTTTTAATATGCATTTCCCTGAATATTAATGTTGATCATGTCTTACATACATATTTGCCTGTATATCTTCTTTGGCAATATATCTTTTACTCATTTTTTAATTGAATTGTTCACTTTGTTACTATTGAATTTTAAGTGTCTTTTACATATATAGGATAAACTCCTTGATAAGATAAATGACTGAAAAATATTGTCTCCCAATCTGTGTCCTGAATCTTCATTCTCTTAAATAGTGCCTTTAGCAGAAATTTTCAATTTTGATGAAGTACAATTTATTCATTCAACACGTAATGGATTGTCCTTTTAATGCTGCATCTAAAGAATTTCTGCCTAGCTAAAGGTCACAAAGGTTTCCCATATGTTTTCTTCCAGAAATTTCATAGCTGTAGATTGCATGTTTAAATCTATCATCCACTTTATGGTCATCTTTGTTTATGGTGTGAAGTACAGGCCAAAATTAATCTTTGGATATCAAGTTTTCTAATAACCACATGTACTGACCAGACTATTGTTTCTCTGTGGAATTTGCCTATGCCAAAAATTAATTGACCCTGTACATGTGGGTTTATTTCTAAACTGTTTATTCTGTTTTATTAATCTATTTGTCAGTCTTGACATCAATACCACACTGTCTTGATTACTGTAGCTTTATAGTAAGTCTTGAAATATAGTATTGTTAATCCACCAACTTTGTTCTTTTTTTTTTTTTCAAAACTGCATTTGCTATTCTAGGTCTTTTGCATTTCCGTAAGAACCTTAGAATCAATTTTTCTATTTCTATCCAAAAAAAATTCTCACAACTTTGGGAATGCATTCAATCTATAAATCAATTTAGGGAAAATTGGCATCTTAACAACATGGAGTCTTCTGAGCCATGAACTCTATTTCTCTACTTATTCAGGTCTTCATAAATTTGTTTCAGCAATATTTTGTAGTTTGTAGTATACAGATCTTTTGCATATTTTGTTAGATTTATCCCTATTTCATATTTTTGTTATTGTAAATTATATTTTGAAAAATTTGTTTTTGAATGGTTTGTTGTACCATGTAGAAATAAAGTGTATTTTTGTATGTTGATGTTGCATCCTGGAACTTCGGTGAATTCAATTAATAGTTCTATAGCTTGTGTGTGTGTGTGTGTGTGTGTGTGTGTGTGTGTAGATTCTACCAGAACTTCTACATAGACAATGATATCATTTGCAAATGAATAGTTTTTCTTTTTGTTTTATCCACCTGAATGTCTCTCTCTTCTTGCGTCTTTGCCCTGATTAGAATTTCCAGTACAATCTTGAATAGGAGTGGCAAGAGTGGACATTCTAGTCTTGCTTCTGATCCTGGGGAAAACATTCTGTCTTTCATCATTAAGCATGATGTTACCTAATGGTTTTCATGGGTATGATTTACTGAGGAAGCCTCTCTCTCTTACTGAATTTTTATCAGGAAATAATGTTGAATTTTGTCAAATGCTTTTTCTGTGTCTGTTGAGATAATCATATCCTGTATTTTTTTTAGTTTTTTATATAAATTATATGCAATGACTTCTGCATGTTAAACTAATCTTGCATTTCTGGGATAAATCCCAATTGGTCTTGATTAATTGATATGAATTTTCTAAAACTGGGTTGAAGATATTTGTATCTCGATTCATAAGAAATGTTAGCTAGTACCTTTCTTTTCTTGTAAAGTCTTTTATCAGGGTAATGCTGGCCTCACAGAAAAAGTTAGGAAGTAATTCCTCCCCTTCAATTTTCTGGAAGAGTATGTATGGAATTGCTAGCATTTATTATTTATTATTTAAATGTTTGGTACAACCATCGGTGAAGCCCTTTGGGACTTTTGTGGTGATGCATTCAATTCATTTAATAACAGGGTTCTTTTGGTTTTTAATTTCTTCCTGAATGAACTTTGGTAGTTTACATCTGTTGAGGAATTTTCTCCACCTCATCTAAGTTGTCAGTTTTATTGGCATAAAGTTGATCATAATATTCTCATACTATCCTTTTCACATCTGTGGGTCTTAGAGCAATTTTGTCTCTCATTTCTGATAATGGTAATTTGTGTCTTCTCTCTCTTTTTTCCTAATCATTGTGGATAAGAAGTTTATAAATTTTATTGATCCTCTCAAACAATAAGTTTTTTGACTAGACTAATTTTTCTCTATTGTTTTTCTTTTGCTGTTTCACTGATTTCTATTCTGATCCTTCTTATTTCCTTTCTTTCACTCACTTTGAGTTTTGAACTTGTTTTTTAAAGATGACATTTGAGATCATTAATTAGATATCTTTCTACCTTTCTTCTATTCTAACATGCAGTTTATAACATCTAGTTTTTAAATTTCCCCCAAGTATGTGGCATCCTGGAGATTTTAATATGTTGCATTTCATTTTTACTTGGCTCAAAATATTTTCTATTTTCTTTTTTGATTTCTTCTTCAACCCATGGTTTCTTTGGAAGTATGTTATTTAATTTCCAAAATGTGGGGGGGGGGGTCTTTCTCTTATTGATTTCTAGTTTAATTTCATTGTGGTCAGAGAACATACTTTATATCACCTTAATGCTTATAAATGTATTTTAACTGGTTTTATGGCCTATAATATTGTCTATCTTTGTGAATATTTCATGTGCACTTGAAATATATATTCTGCTCTTTCTCTCTACTGATTTTATCAATTATTGAAAGAGGGTTATTAAAATCTTCAACTACAATTACGGATACATCTACTGCTCCTTTCAATTATATCAGTTTTTACTTAGTTTTGAAGCTGTTTTTAGGTGCATAACACATAGAATTTCATACTTTTAAGGTGATGCTCCACTGCTTTTCCATTTGTACAGTTTCCAAAGAGAAGTCTTGTTGTATTGTTATCTTAATGCCTGTGTCCATAATGTGTCTCTTTTTTTTTTCTGGCTGCCTTTAAGACTTTTTCTTTATCACTGGTTTTGAGCAATTTGATTATGGCTAGTCTTAGAGGAATTTTCTTCATGTCTCTTGTGGTTTATTGAAGCCATTATTTCTTGATATGTCTTCTGTCCCCACTTCTTTCCTCTCACCAGGGACTCTAATTACGTATGTGTATAGCAGGCTGTTTGAACTTGTCCCGTGATTCACAGGGGCTCCTTTCTCTTCTTTTCTTTTTCTTTATTCTTTTTTTTTCTCTGTGCTTCATTTTGGAAACTTTCTGTTGCTAGGTCTTTGAGTTTACTTATCCTTTCTCTGCCATGTCTGATTTGCCTTAGTTCAATCCATTTTATTTGCTCCTTGCACACTGCAGCTTTCAGCTCTAGAAGTTCAATTTGGGTCTTTTTTAATATCTTGTTTCTTTTCTTAAACTCTGAACATATGAAATATAGTTAGGAAAACTTTTGAATGTTCTTGCCTTATAATTCAAACATCTGTTCTAGTTCTGGGTTGTTTCTGATTTAACGATTTACCTCCTCACTACGGGTAGCATTTTCCTGTTTCTTTGCATGCCTCATAATTTTTTATTGGATTCTAGATATTATGACTTTTACCTTGTTGAGTGCTAAATATTTTTTTATTCCAATAAATATTCTGAAGCTCTATTCTAAGATGCAGTGAAGCTTCTTGGGAACAGTTTTCTCTGTCCAGGTCTTGCTTTTTCTACCCGATAGGCGGGACCTGCGCTGTGCTCAGTTTGGAGCTATCTGCTCCACACTACTGAGGCAGGATTCTTCTGTGTATTTTCCTGGGTTGTCTGCCCCACACACCATGAAGCTTTCCAGTCTGCCTTGCAGAACTACACATTATTTCAAGTCCCATCTGAGCACCAAGCATGGTTCCCTCCATTCCTTGAAGGTGGTCTTTCCCCGGCTTTGGGTCATTTCTGTACAAGTGCACACTGATGAATGTTCAGCAGAGTACTTGAAGGGGAACGTCCGAAGATCTCCAGAGCTTTCTCTCATTGTGCAGCTCTCTCCCTTACCATAGTACTCTGTCCTATCAAGTCTAAGCTCCGTGGTTTCTCCATCCCCTCAGCTCAGGCCAACTACGAGGCTGTACCCGGGGTGCCCCTTCCTCTAATATTCAGCCCAGATGCTCTCTCCATACAGTGACCATGAAAAGTGAAGGCTCACCTCTCAGTGCTCACCATCCTTCTTTGCCTAATGGTGAGTATCTTTAAAAATGCTTTTATATATTTTTATCTGTAGCCCAATTTTTTTCAGGTAGGAAGATAAATCTAACCTCAGTTCTTCCATCTCGGCCTGAAGCAGAAGTCATGTGTATATTTTTAAGTTGTTGAGATCACACTGCATTTTGAACTTTTGAACCTTACTTTTCCTATTTGATATTTTATCATAAGCTATTACCACTGGCAAACATCATCCCTAACCTATTTTTGGATGTTGCTAAATAACATTACAATGCATAACTATATCATTTTTACTATGCATTCCCTGTTATCAAACTTTTTCTGCTTATAGTATTTCCAATTACGAATATAACTATGATGATATTGTTGTGCATAAATTTTCATCCACCTTTCTCAATGATTCCTTTAGACAGATTTCAAAAGTGACAAAATTGAGTTAAAGAACGAGAACTTAAAAAAAATCTTGATATACATCACCACGTTGTCTTCATGAAGGCTTGATCAATCTACTTTTTTTTTAGGAGCATATGTGAGTGCTAATCGTATTGAATCCTCACCAACAATAAATATTATCATTTTCCAAAATCTTTGCTTCTCTGATTTGTGAAACTGGTGTCTTGATTTAAATTGTGTTTCTCTGATTACTGGCAAATCGAATATTGTGAGTTTATCAGTTTTTCTAGTCCCTGGTTGTAAACCATGTACTCCCGTTCTTTTACTGCCTGGTAAGATATCAGAGCTTTCCAGACCAATCTGTGAGCTCCCGGGCCTTACTCTTTTGCCATATACTCCAGCCATACGGACACCCACCATTTTCTTATACTGTTGTGTTTTACATTTGCTTCTGTCTCTGCCTGGAAGGCTACTCTTTTACAACCGTAACGTGGAAGCTGCTTTCCTATTGCACACCGAGAGCGGCCCTCCCGCTGTCTCTGCCTGCCAGTTGCTGGGTAGGCGAAGATTCTCCTTCTTTGAACATCCTGCCACTGTCACATTTATCTTATTGGTTTACGTCCTGATGCGCGCACACATCTGTAAACTCCATGAGGACAAGGATAACATATTTCCATATCAAAGCCCACGCATCTCTGCTGATAATAAGTGCCCTGAAATACTTACTCAATGAATAAATGCTTAAAAGAATGCAACTCAGACAAGCCAAAACGACCGCTCGTTCATTAAACCAGCATTTATTGAATACCTACTACATACTACCTGAAAGAAATTCAAACTTCATTTACAAGAATTCCCTTCTTTTAAAAGGCAATCTATTGTTTCAAGCCATTTTTCTCATTGGTTCTAATATATTTAATGACCACATGAAATTAATATTAAACTAGCACTGTAATTGGACTTAGACAGAAAGCCTCCAATCTATTTCTATCCTGCAATGTCTGCCTAAATTCCTAAAAGCAATGAGCTTTTGATGGCTGCACAGCCACGCGATGGCTTCCTTTTGACCCTTCCCTTCCCGGCTAATTGAATTGGCCTGCCTCTGCTGAGTGAGTACATCTCCAGACACCGCACCCACTCCCAGCCCCACAGGAAAAGCAGTGCATTTCCCTCCACATAAGCTCTATGATTTGTGATGTCTCAGTGTGGAATCAATCCCTGAAGAATCTGGTAACGGCCTAGGAAAATTATCAGCTTCCTCAAAGCAAAGGATGAAGGTCATAGTGGAATCTCCTGACAAGGGTCTTTCTGTACCTCTACCCAGTTCTTCAAACGTCTTCTCCTGAATGTCTGTGGGCAGGAAATATTGTGAGGAAGGTGTGACTTACAGAAAGATGCAAACCTCCTTGAAGAGCTCCATGCTGAGTCAGGCTGGGCCAGAAGATGAACTTCTATGGCAAGTGAAAGTTCCGAAGAGCCTGCCTCCAAGCTCCAGAGGGAAATTGGGGGCAAATCCATAGAGAAGTATGGGCAACACAAGTGTTAGCAGATGAAGATGGAAATGGAGGGTTTGTAAAGAAGCCTTGCCAGGCCCTGGCCAGCGTGGCTGAGTGGGTTGGAATGTCACGGGTTCCGTTTCCGGTCAGGGTTCGGTCCCCAGTCAGGGTGCTTCTGAGAGGCAACTGATTGATGTTTTTCTCTTATATCAATGTTTCGCTCCCTCTCTTACTATTCCTTCTCCTCTCTCTAGAATCAATGAGTATGTCCTCCAGTGAAGATAAAAAGAAAAAAAGAAAAAGAAAAAGAACGCTCACTAGGTAGGTACATGCAGGGCCACCCCAGGATACGAAGGGCCCAGGAAGTTTTGTTTGGGTGTTTCCTGAGCTTCTGTCTTCACAAACAATTGGCCTCAAAAATCAACATGCCGGCAACATTCTGTCTGCCCCATCTCACATTATGCTCAGGAAGAAAGAGCACACCAGACAGTGGGAATGATTTGACTGCCACGCCATGTTCCTGGAAATCAAGGACTGGCCATGGGAACCTCAAGACAACCTCGTACACATGAGATCCAGAGCTCCACTCCCCCCTCGAGGCCTCAGGCCCACCTCAATCAGGTGACAGGAGATCAGGAAGCACCCCAAAGAGGGAGAAACAAGAACTAGAAGCCCCGTCCAGATTGCACAGCCAGCCCCAGGCCATCTCAGCTGACAGAGGAGAACTTTACGCATTTCAAGGAAATCGTTCCTCAGCGGGGGGGCCCCTTGAGGCCCAGGGCCCAGAGCAGAGGCCCTTCCTGCTCAGCTTTGAGGGCGTCTCTGGATAAAGACGTTATGAGAGCATTTCCATAGAGCAGGAAACCAGCCCATTTTACAAGCCCAGCACTGGGTCAGAATGGATCCTGCATTGCTACTGTTGCCATAAGCTGTCCTGTCAGCAGCACAAGGACAGGGCGCACCTTTTTCTGTCTTCAAGCCCCCACACCTGGCACCCAGACAACACAGAGAACACTGTCAAGTAAATATTAAAAATCCTAGTCCAGGGCGTATTCCTTTTGCATCATCTAGTAGAGCAGCTTAGAGAAACAAATGTCTTGAAATTAGGACAGAAGGCTTGGTCTGACCTCTCTGGGTTTCCGTGACCTCATGTAAAGAGGAAGAAGTTGGACCGGCAGACCCCCAAGGAACTTCCATCTTTAGCCCTTATGACTCAAATATCTATGGCTGGCTCTAATCAGTGAGAGATCACTGGCTTCCCAGGAAGATGAAAGGGATTTAAACCAACAGACCTTGTTGCCAAGGTTTAATACATGTAGGAAACTATTCATTCCGCCATCAGCTACAAGCTTGGAGTCAGGTGGCAAACACACTAATCACTGTCAGTAAGTTGAGCCCACGTTGTACACCCCCAATGTCAGCACTTGGGCAGCTGGACTGGAATTGTTTTGTTCCTCTTCCAAGGTATTTGAGTCCAAGTGATCTGGAGCACACAGCATCTGAATCCCCAATGTGAGCCTGTGCCCCGGAGCTCACAGAGTCTAATTATATTGAGCAGAGAGCAGCAAAGTCACAAAGCCATTAATGAGGGTGAGGAGGGGAAAATGAATGCCCAGGGAGGGATTCAGGAGTTATTTTGAGAAAGGGGAAAATTTGCTTCTTTGTCTCAGTGATAAAGCAGCTGAGTCATCCAATCGCTCATGATCTCGGGGAACCCATTAGTTTTGCTTGAGTCTCCCCTCATCTGTCAGCTACTAGAATCAGAGGAAGGAGAGCGGTGCGATGATCGGAGAGAGCCCAGGAGGCCTGGCTTTGGGAAAACGCAGTGATTTGGAGGGGAGGGAGCGAAGGAGCGGGACACTGTTTATAGCTCGTAAATTGAAGATGAAATCACCATAAAGAGTTGCCAATGAAGCCAGGCCCAGTAATCCCGCACTTAGGCAAAGCTCAGATGGCAGAGCTGCCCTGAGATCAGGGCTTTGAAAGGAGAAGATCGTCTAACACTATTCTAAGCTCAAGAAGCTGTTGGGATAGACAACAGGAGACTAAGCTGAAGAATTTGCTTACGAGGCTTATGTGAGACCCAAAAGGTCCATCGCTGACCGCCGCCAAGGTGTTTAAACCCAACGGAGCACATGGCCTCCAGCCCCATGGCCCCGTGGTAACCCAGGCCCCTGGCAGCCCCTGAGCCAAAACAGTAGAAACCATAGCATGAGGATCCTGCTGAAAACCTGAGAGGATGTTGAGGGGTGGGAGTCTTGGAGATCCCCCCTCAGCAAGGCCCTGAACGACATACTTCCCGACCTCTGGTGGTCTAGGGAAAGCCACAGAGAAGATGAAGGCGAGGCACAAAGGTGCAATCTCAGCCTGCGGGATGTCCCGAGTTCTCTCCCCCAGTGAGTGGTGCAATGTCAGGGAATATGATGGCGTTTAAGGACCAGCCTCTGCCAGGAATAACACCCCATTCTGATTGGGTCTGATGTTTCTGAAGGCCAGGCACCACAATTTTAAGTCGTGGGAGATATACTAATGGTAACGGCAGGGTCCCAGCTTCAAAGGTGGGGTGAAGAATTACGGTGTGAGGATCTCACAGGATCAGCCGGGATGTAGAAATGGTCAAGTGGACGTGGCTGGTATTATTACCAAGACCCTCAGGCCCCTCCTGGAAATGAGAAAATAAGGGTGCAGCTCCAAGAGAAGGTGTTGAGACACAAATACAGCTTTTCTAAGGTCCTAAGATGAGTTGTTCACAACAAGCCATCCATCTTTGTCTCAATAAATTTTCTTAGTAAGTTGAGACAAATACCATTGTAGTGGCAATAAACAAACTTGTCTACAGTACAACAAGCTAGCAACAACAGCTAGCTCACCCTGGTCCAGTAGCATTTCTTCTTCTTCAGTTCTATAAAAACCGTCGCTACCACCCCCCCGCCCCGCCATTCTAAAGCTTCAGCTGAACTGATCGTCAAACCAAATACTGGAAGTCTATCTCCACCGGCAAACAAAGTGCTAATGTGAATGCTGCCTGCGGCGTCCCTTCAAACACAGATCTCCTTCTGCCGCTCTTGCCAGTTCCTCAGACAACACTAAGTGAGAGATGGAAGAGCGCACATTGTTCCTTCCCTCTGGTGAGCGACACTTTGTTCTCTCTGACACTGCTGGTTGCTGTTTCTCTCGCTCTTAGAATGAGTTCCCAGAAGGCACCTCAGATCCTCATGCAATAGAGCTCTTGGTAAGCCTGTGACATCCATTTCCCACTCCTGTTCAAAAACCGTGGCGCCCCACCCACATGGGGGGTCGGCATAGGATCGAGGAAGAAGAAGATAATAAAAATGAAGGGGCTACTACAGCACCCACTCAGCAAATGCTGGCTTTTCTTGTCTTTTTTTTTTTTTTTAAGATTGTATTTATTTTTAGAGAAAGGGGAAGGGAGGCAGAAAGAGGAGGAAAGAAACATCAGTGTGAGAGAGAAACATCAATCGGTGGCCTCTTGTACATTCCCCAACTGGGGACCAAACCTGCAACCCGGCCTGTGCCCTGACCAGGAATCAAACCCAAACTGGCAACCTTCTGCTTTGCAAGACAATGCCAACCAGCTGAGCCACACCAGTTAGAGTGACTTTTCATTATTAGATAGTTTATTCACAAAAAAAAAATATTTTGAATTGAAGAATTTCTTTTGAATTGGATTAAAAGTCAACCATACAGGCCCTTGCGTAGGCCCTATGGAGAACAGCAAGATAAAAACGACTTGATTTCAACCCTTAGAAAATATAGAATTAAGAGGGGAGAGAAGACACTCAGAACAATGCAGTGCAGAGGTGAAGCCGACGAAGCTAACGGGAAAGGTGAACAAAGTGCAGGGGAAGCGCGGAGGAGGGAAGACGCCTGTCCGGCGAGGCGGAGCCGGTGCCACAGGTGGGGCCCGAGAGCAGGAGCATGTCTAGCACTCAGGAAGCAGCAGAGCCATTCCGCAGGAGGGGAAGCCCGGGACGCTCAGGGCCTGCCACATGCAGGAACCGGGAGCCAGAAAGGGAGATGAGGGCAGGGATAAAAGATGAGGATGGACAGAACCTGGGACACGTTCACGATTGCTTTGGAGTCAAGGAAGAGCAGTAGTCGGACAAAAACTGCTCGGACGAAGGTGATGGCCATGCGGAAGCAGGTGCAGGCCAGCCCCAACACGTGCCACGGAAACTGCCAGCCCGGTGGGAATATGGGGTGTGAGGAAGGGCCGGGCCAGCCGCCTCCCTGGGAGTCAGGGCTGGCGCGAGGCCACAGAGGGTCAGTGACATTGCTCTGCAGGCCCCTTCTCTCTGGAAGGCGTGCGGTGTGTGCCGCTGTCATAAATCTTGCCCTGAGTACGACCTGGAGACGGCGCTCTGCTGGGAGACAGCTGCAGGGCTAATTTTAGGTCCATGCTGGGGAAGTGGGGCAGGTCTAATCTCCAGGGCAGGGAGGAAACAGTGACACGCACTGGGCATCGGTTCCTACACGTGTCCCGGGATAACTCCCACAGCCCGCTGCCCTCGGAGGGGGCGCTCAGGAGGCCAGCCATGCCCCTCACGCGGTCCCTCATCCCCTTCCCAGAAGACCCTTCCCTCCCACTGGTTCGGGCACCCGAGTGGAGCTCAGGAGAATCCACTGGGCACATTTTAGTTACTCCTTGGGGGATGGAGTTCAGGGGAGAAGGTGCGTGCTGGCCGAAACGTCCCATCTCCACATATTTGTACTAAGAACAATGAACAATATCATGCACATCAAAGCTTGCAACATTTTTACACCTTGTTCCTTAATGCCTGCAACCCTCCTAGGAGTTAGGACTTGCTCTTCACACTCTGAGGGTGATCTAGAAAGATGGCTACAGTACAGGTCTTCTGATTTTAACACCTTTGTTCATATCTTGTTGTTGGGGGCTGGGGGTGAGGTGGAAAACAAGGCAGCACTGGGAAAGAATCTGAAGGCAGAGGGTACACACATTTATTTAGGCTTTGAGAGGAAACACCCATTAGATTGAGCAAAAGGCTCCTCTATCATTAAGCAAATTGTTCCATGAGTGTGAGCCATCTAGACGGTAACAGAAATTTAAACAAACTTTAACAGCTTATGATTGTCTTACATATGGTAGTTTCGAAATAAAATACTGGAAGCAGACTGTGTAAGACACTTGGGTGGTGGTTTAAGAGCTAAGGCTCGTGTTATCAGACAGGTTTTAAATCCCAGGGCTTTTACTTAAATCTTAGCACGTTACTTAACTTTTCTCAGCTTCCATTTTTTTTCCCCCTGTAAAATTGGGGACAGTAATAGCACCTGCTTTGCAGAGTAGATTATCAAATAAGATAAATTTATGTGTGAAGAGTTTAGCACAGGGCAGGGCATATAAAAAATGCCACAGTAATGACAGCTGTGTTGTAACGGGAGGGGACAAACAGGTCTTCCATAGAGGTTTTATAGTTTGTCATTTGGTTCAGGAAGGGGAAGCTACCCACAACCCAGCTACAGGCAACCACTAATCTGTTCTCCGTCACTGCAAACAAACTTCGCCTGACCTAGAACTTCATTTGAATGGAATCATAAAATACACATGTTTTTATACCTTTCTTCCATTTGCCCAGACTAGAATTTTAGGGATCTATCCATATTGTTGCTGGTATCAATAGCTTATCCTTTTTACTGCTGATCAGTTTTTATTGTATAGCTACACCAGTTTGTTTATCCATTCATTTATTGGTGGACATTGAGGTTGTTTCCAGTTTTTTCACTATTAGAAATAAAGCTTTTATTAATATTCTTTTAAAAAAGTGGGGAGATCACGTTGCCCCAATTTTACAGGAAAAAAAATAAAGAAATGCAGAAATATGCCTGAGGTCCCTGAAGGTTCCTTTTGCCATTGGAAACATCCCTGGTGTTACTTTCCCAAGTTCCAGAGGCACCTGAGTCACATCTGTACATGAATTCAACTCCCCCTGCGGGAGAAGAGCAGCAAAGAGACAAGCCTAAAGTTCGAGAAGGGGACTTCGTGCTTTGTCGCCTGCTCTCCCCTCCACTGCCTGAATGCGGAAGACAACGAGGATGAAAAAGGGGCTGTCCTAACCCTCACAAGACTGGGAGGGGGCTGCCTGGCAGCCTTATGAACTTGGAGACCAAAAGTAACCACACAGGATGGTCTGAACCTAAAAATTCCTAACAGAAGCGAGGTATTGCGGGCAGGTGCATCCTCAGCCTACAGCTTCCTTGGCAAAGGTCAACCTTTAAAGTGAGCCTGTCTATTGCATTTTTGCATCTATGATAACACACTTTTGAAATATCGGAGGAGCCTCCTTTTCCAGACCCCTCAGGGCACAATCTCCCACCAGAATAGAGGCCACAGAACCCCTTACTGTTATCTTGTTCCCTCACATACCATCTCTGTGTGCAGTAAATATTCACCGTTAACTGTCCTGTACCCACCAATGGAAGAGAAGGATGTGTCCCTGTTTTATGTTTTATCCGATCCCAGAGATTTCCCCAATTTGTTTTTTCCCACCCCCCTAATCTACACCAACGGATTTCTTGTAACCCTCCTTCCATCTCCCCCTTGGACTCTCCTGTATAAAGTCGGCTGCAAATTGCCATTCTCAATTCACTGAGATTTTGCTTCCTGGCCATTGTGGTCAGTTTGACCCAAATAAACTAAAAGATGTTCTACAGGCTTGGACATTTCTCACATTGACAACAATAAAAGGTGAGAGGGCCCTAGCAGGAAGGGGCTCCATGCCCAGCTTAGCTGGGAAGGGCTTCCCCGAGAAGCCCTCCAAACAACGCGGCCCCCGGTGGGCAGAGGTGACTGGGTGAGACGCACATGCGCCCAGGCCCAGCAGACATCCTGCAGATTTTTCACATACTGTCGGGGAAGCAACCACATATTCCTGAGCTGCCAAATGGATGAAGAGACCAGCAGCAGATCAGAAGAGGCCATGTGAATAGGGTTAAAGGGCAAAGTTTATGGGTTGGTAGCCAAGGGAGAGGTTAGGACTGCAGATATCAGCAGTGAAGACCGGCATACGGTGTTAAAAACCAGATGTGTCCATATCCAAGTCCTATCTCTCCCCATGGACACAGATGGACATTTAAGATGGAAATGAAGTATAATTACAGAAAGTCACCAGTTTATTTTTGGGCTTGTTACGGAGTTTGTGACCCTGAAGTATTATTCTTACTATTTGAGAATTATTTAGTAGAATTTAGTTGAATCCCATTTTGTAAGACATTTGCACTTTGATGGGAGGTGTCTAAAATGAGGTCAACAGAACACTGACTCCCAAGGAAAGAGAGTTTCCCAACAAAAAAACAGTTCCCTGGCCCAACCAGCTTTAGAGCAGGATATACTACAAGCCCATCTCAGATACTCTGAAGGTGTGCTGGCTTGACAAAGGCTTTGCGAAGTCTTACAGTAAAGAAAATCAACCAGACTTTCTTTAAGCCAGTACTTCTCAATACATTGGAGGAGGGATTTTTTTTTCCCTGAGACATAACGTATTTCACTCTAGGAAAACGCTGGTGTGGAGAGCTGTAGGTGAGGACAGATGATAATGGCGTTCCTGGGGCGACCCCAAGAGAAAAATCTCCGGGTGGAACGTGAGCCCGAGATTGAGGCTGGGCTGCGGAGAGTATCATGGCTGGGCATGGAAATGCTCCTTTGCGGAACGACCCCATCTATCTTGAAAATTGGCTGAATCGTTTCTAATATTCTTTCAAGGTCCTCGCTGAGTCACTCTCAGAAATGATGGCTCTTAATGGTTCCAAATATCTCTAACGCCTTCATGTCTAACCATCTCCCTTTTTAAGACGGTGATTCACTCCACTCCAGCATGCCAGAGAGAACGGTAGAGTTTCATTTTCCAATCATAAAAAACATCTGAAAACCAGCCCACAACCATGATGAACGACTGTAAGGCCCAGAGATTTAACGGGCTGGCCCCTGAGGAATGTCACCTTTCCCTGTCATTTCTGGACTCTCCCTTAAGGACTGTACTCATGGTAGAGTTGTTGGGAGTACAAAGAAGAAGTGAAGTCTTCAGGCAGAAAGCCTAGGCTTTGAAGTCAGAAAGATCTGGATACCAATCCCAGCTCTGCTTTTTGTAGCACTGTGACTGTGGATGAGGCTCTTCCCACACTCTCGTTTCCTCGTGTGAAAATGAGGGTAATAATATATCCACTCGGGGTTGTTGCAAGGATTACAGGAAATGACGCATGGGTTGGGGGGGCGGTATAATTTGTCATTGATCAAATAAAGCCATCATATGATATCTGTAAGGCAGGGAAGTTATCACCCAATGGAGCTGGAAGCACCATGAGAATATATATGAGGTCATCTCCATCTCTGCATCTATTATGCACAAATGGCAAAAGTACTCACGAAAGAACTCCATACCTGATTATTCGGGTACGCTTCCTGGTGTAAGGAGTGATGACCTTGAAAAGCAGCTCCATTGCTCCGTTGATTCCCAGCATGGCTCCCGTGGTGACTGAGGAGGACAAAAGCACAATGGTTACTGAGCTCTCTGAGCCCAGCCTTACTGTCAGCATGACAGAGTGAACCGGAAGGGGAGGGGAGGTGCATCGCCTTCCTGAACAAAGGCGGCTTAAAAGCAGAGAAACTCTACGGTCTTTTGCTCCCTGGCTGGAGGTAAAGATCACCTAAATAGCCCACATTCTCTTCTCACACCATCTTCTTCCCAAAAGGGGTCCAAGCCATCACATCATTTTTTTCATTCTCTGATGGCCCATTGCACCTCCGCACTGTATTCTTAATCAGAACAGTCAAGGCAATTGCTCAACAGAAGATTTTTCTGTATGCAGACTTTGGGTTTCTGCCAATGACTTCGATTCAGGCTGTTTCACCAGCCACCGAGTTCCCATAAGATACATACATGCATGCACACATACGACGATGCACACATATAAGCGTGCATACGTACGGGCAGACACATACACACAGTGCCAGTATCTTCTAAAACACTTTCTTAAACATATGCTGCCATTTGGAAACAGCACAATGAAAAAAGTTACAGATGGGTGGGTTAAGGTTCCATACAACTTGGATCGACTCCTTGAAAATGTTCAAGGGCAACCTAGTAAGGAAGAGAGCACCTTTTCTTTTCCATCCATGTTCCAAATCCCCTACCACTGTTGTGCTTGGATCCCCCGTGACTGCAGCTAAGACTTGACGGCGCCTCTATCCACCATTATGTCAAAGGAGGCACCAGTGCTTCCTGCTCAGAGGTGAGGAGCCTGGGAAAGTCTTGCCTTTTTGCCCAACTGGATAGTTACAAAACTAGAGCCATAGATCTGAATAATAGAAACTCAAAGGGGTTTCTGGCCATCCCAGTGACTTGGACACATAATTTCTGGATGTCATTTTCCTCTCCAGTGATGCCCCAGCCTCTCTGCAACGTATCCCCAGTGCCCCACGCCACATTGCTCACTTTAGGAACAACTCCAGTCACATCAAAAAAAAAAAAATGGTATCCACAGGATACGTAATGGAATTGGTTTAGCAGGAGGCAAACGTTTCAGTGGCAGTGGGAGAAAGAAGGAAGGTTATCTTCCAAGGTATGACTTGGTTTTTTCTTTCCTCCACAGCATCGGCCTGGTGAAACAGAGCCAGCCTTGTTCCAGGGGGTACGAGTAGGAACAAGGGGGTCATGGAGAAGCAGAGAGAAACAAGGGAGGCTTACACTGGCTTGCTCCAAGCCCCGGGAAAGGAGGATAAGTGGAAATCTTAAGGCTCTAATGAAGATCTCAGAGAGAGACTGAGGCTGATGCCTTAGCTATACAAGGAGCGCATGTTCCTGGCATGTCCTCTGTGCATGCATCCCTCCTCACGTGGCTACAGGCAGCAATGGCCTGGGTCAGAACTCAGGGGCTGAACACCTTCGTCCTGCCGATCTGTCTTCCACTCTCATGGCTACCACTTCCAATTCGGGAAAACACGCTAGAGCAATCTCTTGGCAAAGAATTAAGTAACATGTTAGTATTAAGTAGAGTGAAGGAGAGAGTGTTAACAGCAGAAATTCTAACATGGGTGATGTTAGACTTGGAACTGGGGGAGGATAACAATAAGAAATCTTCGCTGAATTCTTCCATGCTGGGTGCCTGCCCAAGGTTAGACCTCCGACAGTTCTATAAATATCCCCATTGGCCGTCTTCTCAGAGCTGCCAAAGGCTTCATTGGCTGTCACAGACCCATTCTGGTTCCAGCCAATTCCTTCTGCAGATAGGAGTTGTTTAGAAAGCTTGCTGGAACATTCAACAGTGGCTAACGATTTACCAAAGAGACAGCAATCCATAGGCTTTATGAACTCTGCTTGCCTCTCATCAGTAGAGTCAACATATAGAGACTGGTAGTATAATTTTTAAAACATGTGATGAAGCAGTTCATTGGTACAGCACATGCAGCCTTAGAGTATGAGACAAGTGGCCGCCTCCTCACACCCCCAGGAAACCCCGGCATTTGTCAGAGCTCCCTTCCTGAAGGGATTCTTCCAGATCTCTACGGCCAGTGTGCATAATAAGGAAGATAAGTCATTCAGCTTAATTATTCCTCAGAAAAACAAAAAGAGATGCTTGAAATTGTTGCTGGCAAGCCCCAAATCGGGGAGGCACCCCTTCTGGCTACTCATTAACGAGAGTTGTCCTTTACGCAAAACCACAGCTCCTCCCTTCCCTTTTCCTTCATTAGAGATGGGTTTGGGCAGATCCGTTCAGCCCTTCCCAAATATTCTCTGATTTTCTGCTCAACATATGTGCATGAGAGTAGAGGTTCTGTCGGGGAACATGGAGTCAAGAATTTATCTCATTATTCCCTAGAAATGTTTTCTCATTATGGGTCCTCATGCTGATTAAATGAAATTAACCGGTGAAACATGTACCTACCATTTTAGTAGTTCTGAGCACAGTTAGGGAACTTACGGAGCAACTGATGTGTGACAAGCGTACCTGTGAATATTATCTCAGTCATCCCACCTACCAAGCCTGTAAGCTCTTATTACTACTACACTTTTACAGAGGAAGAACAGGTTAAGGTTGAACAGGCTAAATGCCCATGTCACATCACCCTTAAGAAATGAAATCAGAGTCCGACTAAGGTCCTCCTGAGTTTAAGCCTATGGTCCTTCCTCTAGAGAGCATTATGTCTACATAATCGTCCCTTTCCTTCGGCTGGAACAGGGTTTAGAAAGTGAAATCAGTATCTGTGCTCATTCTATGTGAGATAGGAGGTACAGGATCTAACCTACTTATAAGGACTATCACCACACAGAGAGCAGAATAAACATGAGCTTGGAGTTAGAAACTCAGCTCCCACAACATAGCTGTATAAACTCAAGCAAGCACTTCCCTCTTCCAAGCTTCATTTTTTTTTCTTGGCCATAAAATGTTAAGTCTAAAAACAGGATTATTATGATGATCAGAAACAATCCAAATCAGCAGATGGCAAATAAGGATGTTTCACGGGCTGTGATACATCTAGTTACCTTACGGGCTATGAAGAGACGCATCATGAGATGAAATTTGGTAACGGATGTTGTGATGCATGAGTAACTTCAGGGACATGGTGGGAGGTCTGTGGTGGGTGGGCCATCTTGGCAGGTGTGACCCATTGCACTGTGCCTTGAATATAAGGACTGAATAAAGTCTGCCCTCTCCTGGGTCTTTTCCACCTTGTAGTCCTCACAGAGAGGACGAGAGTGCTTATCAATGTGTGGTTCACAAGGGAAAACAATATTGACCTCTAACTTTAGGAACAGGCTCAAGAGCTCTACCAACGGTAGAGGAAATGAAGAAAAAAACTTCTTACCACCAGAACATGAGGTTCCTCATGGATCACCTTTGTGGGGCCACATATGTTCTCTGCCCATACCCTCCTTCCAGCCACAACCCCAAAGGGCTTCTAGGTATCCTAGCCCAGGTCTGGAAGTCACCCCAGAAGGCCACAACTGAGTCACTTACCACTAGAGGCAAACACACGCAGAGCCCAGAGACAGTGGAGGAGGTTCTGGCTATGGGACAGGTTTTTCCGGGCCAGAATCAACGTCACATCCAATGCTTCCAATTCCAGTGCCTTCTGTCCAAACTTTTTATCTGTCAACACAAATGAATCCATCTTAGATGTGGCGCATGTTAATTCTGAAGATTGTATGATGTGTGGGGGACAGAAAGGCAAGGACGGTGGTAGGAAGAAGATAATCACAGCTGGTGAGACTTCTCAGATCTACAGAAAAGGCTACTAAATGTGTCCCCACTGGAACCAGATGTCTCAGAAAAGCTAGTTCAGGGTACGCATGAGGTCCATTGTTCAATTATTCCCATGAAGTCTCGTGGGTTGTTTGACTCACAGTCCTTCTATGTAAGGATGTTTCTGGTTGTCCTCAAACATGAACTCAGTTTAGTAAGATATCAACTTCTTCCTTTAAGACATTTCTAGAGTTAAGGATACTTAAGTGACATAACATTTAAACCCAATTCGTGGACCAAGATTGGATTCTTTTTTGGAAAATGTCTGTAAAAGACATTGTTGGGAACATTTGGAGAAACTAAAATGAGTCTAAATTATTCATTCATTGCTAATTTTGTTGGACTTGTAATCATGGAGTTATGACTATACAGGAAAATATTTTTTCAAAAAATGCACTTGAAAGTATTTAGGAGTAAAATGCTATCTATAATTTTTCCAAAAATATTTCAAATAAAAATAACTAGGTGAAGAAAATATGGCAAAATGTTAACAGTGGTTAGATCTAAGAACTAGGTAGATGAGGTCATCTTTCTCTAGGATAGAGAACTTTATAATAAAAATAGAGAACATAATTTAAGAAAATGACATTTTTTCCCCAAATTTCTCTAAATTATTGATCTATATAATGTGATATTTAGTGTTGCAGGCTAGTCGTCATTATTTTATTAATCAGTGAATACAAATAGAAATAAGGGGAAAGTACTTTTTATTCTATGATATGTTCCTGATTCTCACACATTTGTTGATGTCCTTTCCAAAGTGCGAGGCTCAAATCATCATGCGTGTTTTTGTAAGAATACAATAACTATCAGATGCATCACAAGTGGAAATGCATGACACTGAAGAAATATCCTAAACCTGGTTTACCAACATTTAGCTCTGGACCAAAGGACAACAGCAAAGAGATCAAGACCGAACTCATAAGACCCATGCCCACTCCTTAGAAAATGAGATCTATCTGGCTCCCATCATGAGCCTACAACCTCATTTCTGCTCAGTTCGGTCAGCCACTGGCAACTCGACTGTCAACATCAAGGGCTGCAATTGTTAATGACAAAAGTTGTGTTGATATGATTATGGAAATAGTAACATCAAGGTCTGTAGCCTGAAAACCACTGCCCTGCTGCGTCTCTCCTCCCTTTCTCCTATGAAACCTACGTGACTCTTCTTGGTCAGGCCTCATCACCCACATGCTAAACATGTGACATACAAAATCTTACTCAATCCTTACAGTAACCCTAGGATTAAGGACAGATGCCTTCATTTTGAAGATGAGGACCCAACGGCTCAGAAAGTTGAAGTAACTTGTCCAAGGTCACACCGCTAATAAGTGTCAAGGCCAGATCTGAGCCCCAGCTCTGACTTCCTACCTTATATTATTTATGACAGGGGTATGTAGCGGGTCTTTTCCAAGAGTTCACTTGACCCACTCTGTGCTTTGCTGACTTCTCATCCTTCAAGTTTGTGCTCCAATGTCACCTCTCCCAGGCCACACCTCACAGAATGACATCACCCTTTTCCCTTACAGCCATCTCCTGGTTAATTTTTATTTACTTTCTATCCTCCCTCCACTCGAACATAAGCTCCGTGAGAGAGAATCCCTTGTCTGTCTTGGCCACTGTGGGATTCCTGCCATCACCCTCCAGGGGTCTAGAACCTTCCTTCTGCCTCCTCCCTGTACTTCCCCACAAAAGCTTCCCAAACTCTCACACTAACAAACTCAGAAGTGTTTGTGCGCCGTCTTCAGGTCTGGGGGTGTGGGTACCTCGCAGGCCGACTTTGGTCAGCAGCCGGAAGAGGGGCAGGAGGACATCATAGTCAGGTGATGCTGTCCTCGCTGTGTTCACCAGGGTCTGCAGAAGGGCTTCGCTGCCTCCCTTGCTGATCATGTAGCGAATCCTCCTGTCTGTGCCTGGGGGGAAGAAGAGGAGAGCTGAGCATAAAAAATCACTCTCTTTTCCCTGGAGCTAGAAGCAGAGCAAGGACGGATTCTTTTTACCCAGGAAACCAAAATTGTGTAGTTCTTGAATCAACCTGTGTGAGGGTCATACTATTAGGTAAGGGGTGGGGGAGGATGAAATGTAGAAATAATAGAATACTTAAGCACTAGGTGTATTCACCTGTAACAGCTATACAAAATGAAGCCTAGATCCACTAAGGATCTACCGAGTCTTCAGTGCATGCCTGTATTTGTGTCTGCACGTATATAAATATGCATACGGGTTTATGTATAATCATATACTTTAATAGAAGAGGAAAAACAGTATCCTTCACTATAGGTTTGAATTATCTCTAACAGGGATAGGGATGAGAGCTTATCTAGAACAATAAAATTGATGGTGTAACAGTTCAGTAACTGATGGGAGGAAAATATGGAAACTAGCGTAATCCTTTGGGAGACAAATGTCCAATTATTTTATCTAAGTCTGGGGCTTGGATGAAGTATATTATCTTTCTGTTTAAGAATAGTTTTGAACAAGGACTCCCCTGCCCCCCAACACACATTGTCCCCGGAGAAGCTCAAAAGCAGTGATTACATTTCAACTTGGAAGGGGTCCTGGGTGAGTCTCTATGCACTGGGTATGGTTGACCCAACCAAGTTGGCCAACAGGGCGGGACATGATCAGCAAAGGAGACCTTCTGGTTTTTCATCCTGATGGAAGATATAGCGCCCTCTACTAAAGGGGCAATATTCAGCACCTGGATCAGGAGGAGAACTGCAAGGTTTCATTCTAAGAGTTCCAGACCCCACCGGACCCACAGAAGGCAGCACCATCCCAAAAGACAGGAGGGCACCTCACTCAGAAGACTGCGGGGAAGTCGCCCTGCCACTGGAGGGCAGCACAGGCTATGGGAACCAGGAGCACTTCTCTGTGAATGGATCCTTCCTCTTGGAACTGTAGCCCGAGGCTCTGCGGCTCTGGAGTGTCGCTCATTTTGGGATGGATGTTTGGTGTTGATATTTCTTCCTAATGCAATGTGGCTGGCACACGTAGAATGAAAACTGAGTGAATGTTGGAACATCCCAAAAGCTGTGTTTTCCAGGACTCTCACGTGGACATGAGCTCATACAGGCATGCCCTAGTTAACTCAGTTGATTCCAATGTAGTCAACTCTGTCATCTTATCTCTGAAAACCTGATGGCTTACCAACTACTAGGTCCAGCTCCTGCCTCATGTGTCTGTCTCCAGTGACACATGGTGGGGAGCTGCCAATACCTGACTCTAAAACGGGCCACAACGAGGGAAGGAGCAGGAGGAAAGGCCAAGCTGCCGTGGGCAACTCTCTGAAAAGAGCTGTGGATGCCCAGAGGTCCTCCGCCTCAGAGAGGAGATACCACAGAATAACACCCAGAGACTAATTTCCTCCTAAGTTTGGGTCACCGTAGGGTGAGTGACAAGACTGAAGACCTCAAGGTATAGCAGGCCCGGTTTACACCAGGACTTATCAACCTCAGTGAAAAAGAAAGGTGGGCAGGTGATCCTGTCTCGCAGAAAACTTGAGCAAAAACTTAGGCCGCTTGGATTCCTGGGCAGCACTGCAGCCCCACGTCCCGCGCCCACCGCATGAGGGACAACAGCATGGCCTACTCACCCACAGAGAGCAGGTCTCCGAGCACCTGGAGGATGGTCAGGATGGATGCCCTGTCAGAGGAGGTCTGCAACGAAAACACACGCATCTTTCATTAGATGTGCAGACAGGGAGGCGGCATGGTCGGGGGTGTGCGTGGATGTGGCAGGGCTGTGCACTTCCTTCCATTGAGAAAGACTCCCTGCAACAAAAACTGCCTAAAGGGAGGCCGTGGTCTAGCGGCCCAGTTGGTTGGAGCATCATCCCAAAGCACCAAGGTTGCAGGTTTGATCTCCGGTCAGGGGGCACACCAGAAGCAACCAATGAATGCATCAATAAGTAGAACAACAAGTTCATGTTTCTCTCTCTCTGTCTCTCTCTCTTCATTACAGTAGCCCCTCTTATCGGTGGGGGATATGTTTCAAGACCCCCGGTGGATGCTTAAAACTTTGCATACTATCGAACCATAATACAATATTTTCTCTATACATACATACTTATGATAAAGTTTAATTTATAAGTTAGGCCCAGTAAGTAACTAACAACAGTAACAAATAATAAAGCAATTATAACACTATACTGTAATGAACTATGCTAGTGTACTCTCTCTCCAAATATCTTATTTCCTGTATAGAAGACTCATTCTTACCATAGATCTTAGCACCCTCAGCCTACGACTTTCTTCTGTCACTGCTCAGTCAAGCGCTTTTACCTTTTCACTAAAAGGAAGCGTTTTCCAGCTTGTCTTCCACATATTGGAGGGGTCTGCATCGCTACACTCGCACTTTGAAGCCATTATTAATTAAAATAAGTATTCCTTGAACACAAGCCCTGACTTACTGCACAACCACCTGATAACCGAGGGGGCGACAACGTGACTGAGGGCGGGAAGTGCCTGTAGCGCGGAGACGCGCACAGCGAGGGGGACGCTGGGTAACGGGAGCGTCACACGCCGGCCAACGTAGGGGATCACGTGAGATTTCATCACGCTGCTCAAAATGC
This sequence comes from Pteronotus mesoamericanus, assembly GCF_021234165.1. Taxonomy (NCBI): domain Eukaryota; kingdom Metazoa; phylum Chordata; class Mammalia; order Chiroptera; family Mormoopidae; genus Pteronotus; species Pteronotus mesoamericanus. The sequence continues at coordinate 538,130 of NW_026555043.1, forward strand.
CTTGCAGTTTAAAACTTACGAATTTTTTATTTCTGGAGTTTTCCATTTAATGTTTTCTAACCAGCGTTGACTGTGGGTAACAAATCACAAAAAGCAAACCTGCAAACAAGGGGGCGCAACTGTACAAAGTCGGGAGATTCCACCTCCTGGGGGCGGGGGCGTGACTAAAAGTCCCAGCGCTCTAACCCTGTCCCTGGTTATCCTGGAAACCAGCCCCCGTCCATCCCTAGGTGCTGTCCCAAAGTCCCCCTGCTAACATAACAAAAGATACTTTCACTGCCCTCATTGCTTAGGAAATTCCAAAGGTGTAGGAGCTCTGGGCCAGAAACTGGGATGAAGAAATACGTATTTCTTATTATGAATCAAAATATCAGAGCAGGACTTTGGCTCTTTGAAAGTGAACCCACAGACAGCTAATGGGAGGAAACAAAGTCCTCCAACGGCTCTGTGATTAACACTGATGATTCTGAGTCTGCCTCCAGCACCCCCAATAATTGTGCTTCTTTCTGAGAAAGGAGGGAGGGGTCAAAGATAAAAGCAAGTCTGTGCCAATTTGTATAACTTGTAAAATGCCATACGTATTAGTTCATGAATAGTGTATTAGTTAACTGTGCATTATGAGCAAAGAAAAAGAAGGAAATGGAGAAATGAGAAAAAAAGGAAAGAAAACAAAAAGAAAAACTAATAAGGTAGAAACTGATTAAAGAGGGGGAAAAGATCCAGATTTAATTTCCTTTCACTTAATTATTCATGCATTCATCCCGCACACATTCTTTGGAAGCCATCTATGTTCCAGTCACCAGGTTAGTCAGTAAAGATACAAATTGATTGAAACCTAATCTGCCTTCATGGGTGAGCAGCCAGGGGAAGAGGAGGACCCCCGATGTCAAGGACTGTGACAGGGAAGCGTCAATGCCAGGAGAATGTGGAAAGGGGCATTCAACCCAGCCCGGTTCATGGGTGACGAATCCGAGAAACCAAGCAGAAAGGAGCATGGGGGGAGAGTCAGAGCTACGCCACGTCCCTGTGCACTCAGAACAAAGCATGACAGAACGTGGTGACCCTGGGGGTCGAATTGCTCCCAGTATGACCAGATCCAATAACGCTGCCTGCGAAGGGAATTGAGATCTTCTGTGGGCAAGAACTAGGTCTGATTCAACTCATCTCGTAGGGTGTAATAGATAATCCATATATTTTATTATATTAGTTTCTCAAGTTAAGGAGCTGCCTGCTTTATTACAATGTCTGCTAAAACTCCGAGAACAAGCATTGTCTCATACACTTCTATTGCACCTGCCTGAAGGGATAAAGAGCAGGGCATAGGGAATGCACCGAATCACCACCCCTTGGGAAGAAGGCTGCACACCCACAAACCATTCCTGTGTAGCTGCCTTCCAGTCTGGGACAGGAGTAGCGGATGGAGCATTCTCTCCCCTGTCCCCGGAAGTATCCCCGGTCCATCTCCTCTAAGCCTTTCTGCTGTTCACGTGATTGACTTTGAGGAGCTCAGATCTGGATAAGAAAACCTGAATAGAAGTCTGGTGAGAGATTCAAGAAAAGATTTTTCTCTAGGAATTAAAAAACAAAAACAAACAAACAAAAAACCCCCATGGCATTGAAAGCAAGGAAGAAGAAAAAAAAAACCTCTGTAAGTATGCTAAGCGAAGTAAGTCAGACAGAAAAAGTCAACCACCATATGACTTCACGCATATGTGGCCTATAAAACTGAAAGCAACAAATGAACAAACAGGAGAAACAAAAACTCACAGGCACGGACAACAGTATGGTGGTTACCAGGGTTCCTCAAATACTGTTTCGAATTTGGGGCTCCCCTGCTTTGACATTTTCTGTCTTCCTGTTGGAAGGGGGCTGGAGGGAGGTGGAAGAGGGTGAAGGGGGTCAAATACATGGTGGCAGAGGAGGTTTGACTTCGGGAAGGCGAACGCAATGCAATATACAGATGATGTGCTGCAGAACTGTATACTCGAAACCTACATAATTTATTAGCCAATGTCAGCCCAATAAATATAATACAATTTGAAAACAACTGTTTTCTGTCTTTGGACATTGCTGTCTTAAGGACATAATCCTGGGCCACTGTGACATTCTTAAGCCACTGAACCAACACCATGGGACTACCTGCCTGTGGGCTTTCAGATAAAATAATAAATATCCTCATTTGCAAAGCTACTTTTATTTGGATGGTTTATGTTATGGAATTTTGAGGTGATGAGCAAAGAAGAACATTTCACACCTTCACATGCCTTCTTCTTAAGCACTGTGTTCTATAAACAGGGAAAAAAATTGATTTCACGAACACACTACAGGGCCAGCCCACCAGGAGACTCTGGAAATTAAGGGACAGTAGTACAGCCATGCAGACACTGAGCTCACGATGCTCTCAGGTCTGAGCCAGAATGGATCAGCACAAGGGTGTTTTTCTCCAAGTAAAAATTATGGCCATCCGTGGAGAAAAAAGGCTCAACAAAATCTCAAGTGGCATTAATTTCTGCACTGCTATATTTGCCAATAAATATTTTACACTAGTTCAAAGGAGAACACAAAGTGTTATCTCACCCTACTGTAATAATAAATGAGCAATTAAAGAAGGCAGGATACAAAGGGTCTCGATTTTCCGTTAACGATCCTTTTAAATGAATCATTGAGTAATCCCCTGTTGTTGAAGGCTTTCCTATAAAAAAAATGGATCTGCCAAGTGCTCAGAGAGAGGCAGCCAGTCAGAAGAACAAACAGTGTCTTTCACAGTCTGTGGGGCTTTGAACTGCAATTTTCTCAAATACTGTTTCAAATTTGTTGCTCCCCTGCTTTGACATTTTCGGTCTTCCTGTTGCGTTCTTCCTCCTGACTCATCAGGATGGTGTGTCAATAAGACTCTGCATATCACTCAGCCTTTGGAGGCTCATCTCCAGCCACGCCCCCTGCCCCTGTACTGCACATGGCGACTGCATAGGACCAGTTATGGTGCCCCAAGATCACGGTGGGAACCTGTGCCTTCAGAGTTTTGCTCATGATGCTACCGCTGCTGCCGTACAATTTCCCCTCCCTCTTCTTTCCCATGAAATCTGCTTATACTTCAATTCCAAGCTCAAACTCCCATTCTCTATAGTTTGCCCTGCTAACTTGCTTCCCCGGCACCCATTACCCGAAACTGCCGCAGGTCTGCACACACTGGGTGCTGCACAGCTCCGGGGGCACCGTCCACAAAGACTGAAACCACAGTGGAGCCCCCAGAAGTGGTGCAATGCAGTGGCCTGGCCTCTCTAAGAACAGAATTATTTGGTCTCCATTTGATTTCCCACAACCCACTTTGTACAATACATGCCTTTATTAGAATCCTTACTAGACCCTGGTTATTTTCTTACCTCCCTGTTCCATTTGCAGGGCAAGAAACGACACCAACATTTAAAGGTTTAAAACAGCAGCCTTTTTATTAAGCGGGTGGAGAATCTGGGCCAGGCCTGGCTGGGAGACCCTGCTGCTTTCTGCGGTGTCGAGCGAGGGCCCCGGGTGGCATCCAGCCGGCACATGGGCTGGCTGGTCCGGAGCATCTGTGATGGCTTCCCTCTCATAGTTGGTGCTGTAGCAGCGATGGTGTCACCTTGGCCGGCAGAGGGGTCTAGGCTCACCATGGACTGTCACCAGAGGGCCTCCAGGTGGCCTTCCCAGCATGACCATCATAAGGGCTTGGACTTCTCACGTGACGGCCATGTCCCCCAGAACAAGAACTGGGTGCAATCTGCAAGGCCTCTTTTGACTTAGTTTCTCAAGTCTAACCGCCGCTGGTTAGTAAAGTTGCCGGCGGTAGCCTAGGTTCCGGTGAGTAAAGTAAGGCTCCACCTCCCGGTGGGAGGGCTGGAAGAGGATTTGCAGCAGTTATTTATCTTCCATACCGCTTCAGACAGCGAGCCCCTCTGGAGCGAGTGTTCTGTCTCGTTCCTCTTGGTCTCCCCGGGTCCTAGCATGGCACCCCACACAGGGCAGGCACTTGGTAAATTATGGAATACGATGAGATGCAATGGGATGAGATGGAATTAAATGGAATGGAATACGCGACATGTTGGAGCCTTTGGTAACAGGATTTCCCTCAAAGTATATTCCAGTGAGAACACTGTACAGATTCACACATTTCACAGCTCGATTTTTCTGTCAATCCAGCCACTAGGCCAGCAAACACAGAAGGCCTGTGATGTGCCAAGCACTGTGCTGATAATCAATACCATCACAGGCTTAAACTGGAGCTGATACCATGAAATAGAGGGCTTACACTCTGCCACTCTATTTCCACAGGCTGAACAAACAGGCCCATGAAATTCCAATTCTTGGTCTCTGAAGAACATGTCAGAATCTCTCCCAAACTCATGAGCCAAGAGCACAGGACACAGCTCATAGCCCAAGAAAACCATATTGCCGAAACTAAATTTGTTCTTCCGGTCATGTAGTTTGAGCACTCACTAGAGATGGTCCATTGGTTAAATAAGAGACATTATTAAATCTGGAGTTGGTAATGAATGACGGAAGAGAGCCCTAATCAAAAACTGCAATTACTAAAAAGGATGACAATACCAAAAATGATGACCAGCAGCTTTCTCTCTTCACACAAGAGGAGACAGACAGATGCTGCATCATTACAAATTTAGTTCAGGTAGAAGAACATCTTCCTGTCAAGGGTGAAATGAATTCAAAAGAAAGAGGTGTTTTAAAAAGTAAGGATGGAGATATCTATGAATGAGATAGAATGAGGTTTGTTTCAATATGATGGGGGTTTCAGCATGAAGTGGAATAGTAAGGCATATGAAAAAGAAGTTTGTCATCATTAAGCCAGCTGGGTGCTACATGCCGTGACCATGAGTAACAGCAGATGAATAATCAACGTCTTCCTGGATCAATTTTCCACCCAGATCACGGCATTCCCAATTTTGCAGAATACTCCAAAGGAGGAGGGGAAACAAAAAGCACAAAACTTGTGGAAAGAGTGAGGCTGTGTCTCCTGGGCAGAAACAACTTGGAACTCTGTGCTTACAATGCCCCTGGCACATTTGTTGTCATTAAGTAAATGGTAAAGAATTTGAGTCACAATAAAAATGACAGCAATCAACAGACTCACATCCCTGAAAGGTTCTCTGGTTTCTTTTAAATGACACTCAATGGAAAACAGGATTCATCTCTGTTTGTAAGAAGAATGTGACATCTCTCCAAAGCACAGTTGACAAATTGTAGCACAAAACACGCAGGTTAGAATTAAGGATTACTGAAAAGAAGTGCCAAACAGTTTTCAGCTTTTCTGAATGGATGCTAAACACAGCAGATAAAGAACCCTTCCAGGCGGCTGCACCCGAGGCTCGGCACCACTGTCGCAAAAGTGAGCTGCTGCCTCCTCATTCAGCCAGCTGCTGCCTGCCACTGCCCTTACCCTCTCTGGACTCATCAGCCTCTGAAATGCACAGAAAGATTAGAAGTACCAGGGGAAGGAAGGCCCAGTCCTGCCTGTGTGAAGTCACTGAGCCAACCAGTGTCCAAACACACTAAGAGGAAGCCCTGCTTCAGGTCCCCTACCCAGCTACAGTACTTCTTAGCAAGCTGGCCCAAGACAGAATTATGAAGCAGGGAAAGTTTGTCTCTAGTGTCCTTGTGTCTCTCATTTCACGAGATTTCATGTCTGTTATGCCATGGCTTTATTCCACCACATGGGTATCTCTAAATGAGTAAGGAATGCCCTGTCCCGCTCTGAAAAGCTGCTTTTCAGGGATATTTTGTATAACTGAAATGTTAAGAAATAGGCATCAGGCTATGAATTAATTGGCTTCCCATACAGCCAACCCCACCACGATCATTACCACTGAGGAGCCACTTTGTTTCAGATTATCACTTACTGCCTAATCCGCAAAACCATCTTGTAATAGAAATATCAATATTCCTACTGTACTCCTGAGGAGACCGAGGCCCAAAGAAGTTGTATAATTTGCTCAAGAGCAGCAGTCGCCACCAAGAAGTGGAACCAATGAACCTGGACCAAGTGACTCTCTTATTACCAAACAAAATGTAGCAGAAGTAACACTTCTCAGCTTCCAAGTCTGGGCCGTGAGAAGCTATGCATTTCCTGCCTAACCCACTGGGATCCTGATGAGGATCCCTGAGCCCTAAGGCAGCTGTAAGGAAGCCTGGGCCGTATGGAGACACCCACATCGTGCTCTGGGGAATAGCCCCAGTCACCTCTCAACTCAGCGGGGATCCCTTGGCATCAGCTGTGAATGGCAAGGGTGAGCACCCCTGAATGTCCCAAGCAGCCGACCCCTCAGACGACTGTGGCCCCAGGCAACTTCCAATGTAATTGCATAAGAGATGTAAAGCAAGAGACACCCTGCCAAGTCCTTTCTAAATTACGAGAAAAACACAATACTTGTTTTAAGCGACTGAGATCAGGATGATTCCTTACACAGAAATAAGTAACTGAAATGGAAACCAATCTGGAAAGCAGATCAATAAAAAACATCAAAACTTTGATTTCTAAAAACAGAATTTGAAATGCATGACAGTAAAACAAAACAAAAAAAACCACCAACGATCTAGACCAACCATTTACACTGCAAAATATCATGAAGATTTTACTGAGTTCCACTCTTATTGATTTTTGTAGAAGACAACATGATAGAGAATAGACAAAACATTAGACTTGGAGGCAATAAACCTCGTTCTAACCCAATTTTTTTCATTATGACTTTAGACGACTTTAGATAAATCATTTAACTTCTCTAGCCACTACTTGTTTTCCTCATGCTTCAACAAAGGAAATAAAAAGCAGTGACTTCTCGGGCCCCTTCCAGCTCGATAACCCCATGCCATGCGATGGTGTTGGCCTGGGGTCAATAGTGATCCTCATGCCAAGAGGTCAGCTTTCCAATTTCAGTATCGTGGGCCAGAGGCTACCTAGTGGGTCTGCTTTCTAGATGGATGACCAATCAGATTTCCTTTCTCTCTCCCTCTCCCTCTTCCCCTCACCCACACAGTTAAATAACGAACTAGTCAAATTTAGCAGACTTTGTTCCATAGCTACGTCTGCCACTCACTCACTTGGCTTGAAAATAAATCAACAATCAAAAATTAACTTAAGGATGTGGCTTTGGCCTAGCTTGAGATATTACATCTATTTTTGAATCATTAGTAACTTACTTTTCCTCTATAGCGATCAGTTCTGTTATACTGAAGGAGAGCATCTAGCACATTCTAGAAGGTAAAGGCTAAGATTTATTTGTTGTTTCCATGCCGATTTTGTTTGCCTGTGATTGCTCAGTTACTGAAAGCACTGAATCAATATAATGGGAATATATGTAATGGACATCTGTTCCATGTCAAGTCATTGTAAGCAAGTTAGTCAAGTTTCAGTTCTCACAGATCTCTCAGTCTGGGGAGTGCTTGTTCATCTAAAGTTTTGGAAGTAGTAAGAGTAGTAGAGATAATATGCACCAGTTCCCTTTATTTTGCTACATAAGTATTCATTGCTTCTCTAACTCTAGTAGATGAGCTCTTTTGACTTATTTTAAAAAGGGGGGTGGAATAAGGAAAGGGCATAGCATGAGTTAGCACAGCCTATATAGAAACGTGTTGCCTTCATTCATACACTAATAAGGCCCAAACACTGTAGGGTTGGGCTGGGGGCAGAGGTGGGGATAACTACACAGAGAGGAGAAGCTAAAGCTCAAGGTGAGTTCTCTGCTCCTGGGGAATCCAGCTTCCTCCCAAGCTACTCAGATGGCAAATTGCAGGACCAGGATGTGACTTTGCACGCGATTCCGCTACTGAGTTAAAAGAAGAGGAGGTGGGTTTGGTAGATGGCTGGCTCCATCCTGACATGGTATAGTCCCCATGTCTTCCACTGAGGGTTTCCCAAGAGGTCTGATTTCCTGCTACGCTCTTGGCCAGCCTCCCACTGGCGGTGGCTCCTTTCCTGCCACCCAGAGTCACCCTTCATTATGTCCAGGCTTGCCAAACTCTGGGCCAAAGGAAGTAAGGACAGAAGACACTGGATTTTATCATCCTGGCATCTAAGGCAATTTTTCAAGTTCTTATTTTCTGTATAAGAACCTACCTCATTCATGAAATATTTACTCTGGTATTAAGTGCACCTTTCAGAAGGAACCAAACTTACAACCTCAAAAATAAGCCTAATATTATATTTGGAAAAACTTAAACAGTAACAAGAAGGCATCAGTATATCACACAGCCTAAGGCCAAGGTTGAAAACACAAAGCCATTATACTTCTAGGTAGGTTATTTCATATACACATAGTCATTAACAGCTAAGGGTAAAGACACCAAGGACTGGCCATCAAAAATTCCTTGTTTGAAGGCCAGTGTACTGGTGAGCTTCTCAGAAAAATACTTGTCAATACACAGCTTTGAGTTTCTATGAGAAGAGCTCGCTTATCCTGTCTGGATAACATACCCTCTTCTCATCAGGCACCGCTCAAAAGTATTTCGAGCCATATCAGAAGCCTGGTGGGCCATGTTCCCCACACCAGCCACCTCTGTAGAACCTCTACTGGGACTTCTAGCCTAGTCATTCTCATCTTCAAAGCCAAATGTTTCCAGCCAACTATATCCAAGAATCTCAGGGAGATGTGGTCAGTTGCAATGGGAATTTATTACACGATTTATTATATAAATTATCACCACGACGCAGCTGATAAACAGAAAGCAGTTTGGAAATAAATTAGTCATCCTATTCACATTCTAATATTCTAGCACGGTGTCCAACCTGCAGCCTGCAGGCCGCATGCGCCCCAGGATGGCTATGAGTGTAGCCCAACACAAAATCGAAAATTTACTTAAAATATTATGAGATTTTTTTTTTTATAATTACATATTGCAATGTGTTTAATGCATGCCCAAAACAACTCTTCTTCTTCCAGTGTGGCCCAGGGTCACCAAAAGGCTGGACACCCCTGCTCTACAGCTCCATTTCCAGGCCACTCAGACTCTACCATCTATTCACGCATATCCTGGAGGCTTCTTTGGAAATGCAAACACCCGACACTGGAGCCGTCAGCGTCCCCCAGTGTCACAGTACAGCTCTCCAGGGATACTGTGCCTGCTTGATGTAAATTCCTCTTGGTTGTTGATCATTTCACACCAGGCTCTTCAAGCACCTACACTGTATCTCATGACGTAGAGGAAGCAGGTGAGAGAGAGTTAGATAATTTTTAATACAAACTGATGATATTTTACCTTTTTTCTAGTTCATGCCCAAGAACCCAGAAGATGCCAGAAAACCAGTGTTAGTGGGTTGAGGTAAAATTGATGAGAGTTGAGAGGTTAAATAAATGGGGAAGATAATAATGAATAGAGCTTCAATGGGTGGAGATGGCAGTTCCAGTACGGATTAAGGCTTCAAGGGTCAGGGATTACAATGGGGTGGGGGGAGGGAAAATAGCCTATTACAAGATTCAGCAACCAAGTCTTGAACGTTTGGCGGCTCGCCAGTCAAGTCACAATTTTAATAGCTCAGAAAAGTGTCTCCAGCTGTGCAGGATCACATGACCCATAAAGAGGACATCAGGCAACTCTCCTCTAACTGTCAGGGCTCAATTCCAAGAACTCAGGAGACACTCAATGAGCTCTTAGTTCAATGCCCCCACTTAAGAAACAAAAATTTGTTTCCTTTCTCCTTACTGGGATTCACGTTTATATTGAGTTGTCAAATAAATATCATGGTGATGGAAGTTGCTCTTGACCGTGACCCTTTTGATGGACCTGAGAGACATGGCTGATTGACCAATACCCAGAGACCCAGGGGCACCTCCCTGCCTAGGCTGAAGCGGGATGAAATGGAAATTAGTGATGGCAAGTCACCAAGAAACAGGCACAGAGAGTCAGGACTTCCCTTACAAGCAAAAACCTGACAGAATATTCATTTACCTGTCCTCTTTACCCATCCATTCAGTCAGTTATTGAAATTACTTGGTACCTATTAATACATAGACTGTACAAGGAAGACTCAAAGGCTGCTACCAATCTGGAAGTTCTAATCTACTTGCCAAAGAGAACACAAAAATATCGACAAGTTATGCCAATCAAGTCCGAGCTGAATTTAATATATGACAATGGTTCATGGGACGTCTAGGAGAAGGAAAACGTAATCCTAAGAATCATCATTATAAAAATACAGTTAACAGAGATGGACAAAGAGGAAGTGGGGTTTTCTCTCTGGAGGTGACAGTCATTTAGGTCAGCCACGGCTACTCCAATTCCAGCATGGAAACCTCCGCTAAAAGCCTTGGTAATTATTTCTGGCTCTGTCTTAAGTTTTGGCTCCCATCTTCTTGAAGGAGGTCAACCAACCATGTATATAAAGCCCCAGATTCACGATGACTGAAAAATCCAAGTTCTTCTCTCTTGCCAGGCAGATATGTATTAGCCAAATGAGGAAATGCAGGAGCCACTGATCAGTCAGGGATGCTGCGAAGGCACTGTTTCACGTCAGAGGGATGGCTGATCAGACTGGCTCTAAAGCCTTTTTATTCACTGCTCCACGAAATAAAGCTTACCATTTAAACATCAGCCAGTTTTATGTCCATTTACCAGGGATAATTATAATTGTGCCATGCTGTTATACAGACTATTGTGAGTGACTTCATACCTAATTAGGTTAGCATTATGAGCCTCTTCTTTTCAGAGCCTCTATGGTCAACTGCCAAGCAGTTGATGATGAATGATTGCTCTAACCTTTCGCTTTTAAGAAATACAATTCAAAGGGCTGGTGTCGGAGCCGTGTGACTGGGAATGCAGACGCCCTTGGTAAGAAACATACTAACTTTCTTAAAAGAGCCTTGCAGGTCAGTGTCAGAGGCAGGGGCCAAGCCCCCTAACGACATGGGAGAGGAATTTTCACAAAGGACAAAGAAAGAAAATCCTTGAAAAAGTTTAATGGACTTCTCATTTATAACACTTTTAGACTGACAGAATTGCAAAGATACCTGTCACCCCGTTTCCCCACTGTTACCACCGTACGACAGTGTGGCATGTTTGTCAAAATGGGTGCACCGACATTACTTTGGTACATTATTTTAATCAAACTCCTTGGATTTCACCAGGGTTTCTCACTAATGTCCTCATTTTGTTCCAATTCCCATCCAGTGTCACGTCATGTGTTCAGTTGTCATGTCTCCCCCAGTCCCCGTGACCTGTGACAGTTTGGCAGTCTGTTGTTGGACAGTCCTCAGGATTACTGTGAAGGTAGCCTGTGGAATGGCCCCCAGAGTGCGTCTGTCTGAATTTTTTTTCCTCATTATGAGACTGGGGTTATGAATCTTCAGAGGGGAAGTGCCCTTTCCTGTCACTCATCCGGAATGTATGACACCCACATGGTATCACTAATGACATCATCACTTGGTTCACGTAAGTGACATATGCTAGTTTTCTCCAATGCAAAGTTCCCTTTCCATACTCAGTTTTTTGGAAGCAAACCACTATGTCTGGCCTATGCTGGAGCTAAAGGGGTGGAATTAAGCTCCACCTCCTGGAGGGCTGGGGCACACGCGTACATGTATTCTTTAAACCCTTGACATTTGAGGGAGAAATACGTTTAGTTCATTCAGCTCCCATGAGAGTATCTACATTCACTTCCATTCTGTTTTTCATAAGCACAGGCCCATTACTTTGTTTGGAACAGGACTTTCGGCAACACTCCGTCTCTCAGTCCTCCCTGCCACCCCCAACCCCCGCCCCCCGCCCCGCGACCATGTCAGGAAATGGACAATATCAAGTTGCTCTAGGGACAGTTGACTGTGGCCATCGGCACTGGATTCTGGCTGCTGAGAGGTGAAGTGGAAGGAACATGGAGACAGATCCTTGGAGGGAGAGCTCGCATTCAAACGCAAATTGTGCAATAATTAAGTACGAAGGGCTGTAATTTCCCAACTTCTTTTTGCAGAGTAAATTGCATTTGGAGTTGAAATGTTCTCTGGCTTTCTTTCTCTCCAGTTTGGCCTTGTGTGCAAGTCCCCCCTTTCCAGACAGCCCAATTTGTTTCATTTTATCCTATAGCTAATTTAATGCTAATTGCACAATGGCTACATTAGGCATCACTAGACACACTGTGGAACAAAAACCCATCTGTCAACCTGAAAAGTATAACTAAGCCTGAGAGAGTGTTCAAAGATTACCTCGGAGAGGCTGCCTTTGAGCTTTATGCGGGTGAAGACAAGACCCGAAGAACACTATGTATCTTGGCTCCCAACACGGCAGACGCTTTTAGAAACATGGGTTCCCGTTGTAATCCATGAGAATTCTCCGAATGGATCAGAATCTCAGACTTCAGAAGTTTTCTAGTCATGCTATTGTCAAATGCATGCCAACATGTAAGTTTCTAGTAATTTTTTAAAAAATACATCCAAGTTAGGGAACTCAGCATCTCCCAAAGAGGCACAACATTTGAAACTCTAATTTTAAAGGTTACGTCAAGGCTTGGCTATTTCTTTGTCATTTACATATTTACATATTTGCCTAATCTTAAAAAATAGCCCACACCGATGTATATTTTTTGCATAGAAAAATATCTGAGGAAGCAGATGTTAATGGTTGTTATCCCTGAGTAGTAGGGTTACAAACTATTTTTGCTTATACAATTTTCTAATTTTTCTGAAATGACCATAGATCACTTCTATAATGAAAATTGTCAAAGGTAAATGAAGACAGAAGAGAAGGAAGTGGGTAATGAAAAATACACGAACCCCAAACCTTGTAACATTCTCAGAGCAGGGTCCACACCTATACTAAAGAGATATCTCCCCTGCACTTAATATTTTTGCCTTGGAGTGATTCAGGCCTTCCATTTTAGTCATTTTTGTATTGATTCTGCAGGTATTTTTGAGAACCTACAATATGCCGAGAGCTCTTCAGGGCACTAGGGACACACAGTTAGTGAGATATAATTTGTCACAGTTCTGGAGACAGACACGCCACCAGAAAGACTCAGGTTGCTCCCCAGTGAAGGTGGCTTGCAGTCACTGCCCCTCAACAACAAGCTTGTGCTCTGCTCAGTGCCTTTAGGTCTGAGGGCTTTGTTTACCACCCCAGTCAGCTCTGGTTTGCACACCTACTATTACAACTTTCCAGCACGTGACGATAAAGTGTGTCCAGTAGGGGACACCTTTTCTTCATTGGCGCACAGGGACCTCACAGGCTACTGGCAGTCCTGAAGCCAGGCCCACTGAGCACCATGGGAACACCACTGAGGTGTGCTTTGAGGGTAAGGGAGAGTGTGGCAGAGGAGAAATTAGGGAGAATGCTGAACTTGGCCTTGAAGCCAACCAGTCATTTGTGAAGCAAACTAGGCAAAAGGGCACTGTGACTTGTCCTAGAGCCTCAAACACATATGGTGGGACGTAAACCTGCAAAAGTAACTAAGCCTTGGCTAGGTGTTTAGGATTTATCCTGCAAGCCAAGGAGAGCGTCTGCATTTAAGACCTTGCTTCTTGTTCTCAGTATGTTGAATGCAAAATGTGTGATTGAGGGGAATAAATGGGTGAGTGAATGAGGAAACTAAAAATGAATGTGGAAGTGAATGAATACAAAACTCGTTGGTTAATTAGTGAGCTGAGAGGTAGAGAAAGGCAAAAACAAGGTACTGTGTGAGTCCAGCTTGGGGTTCTGCACTGTCTCCCCTTCATTCAGGGGACACAGATCCACTTTTGGGTCTTGTGAGAAACCTCTATGATAAATTCCCTTTGATATGCAAGCTGGAGTTGAGTATACATTACTTTTATTAAACCCATGGTATGGATTAAGTCATGTTGACACAATCTGGAAGTGGACTTCATTTCCTTGCAGCCAAGTGAACTATAATCAAGCCACCTATATCAGGTGCCACCTGGAGAAAAGAGCAGACGGGGGACCCTATGGGTCTGAACCTGTGTCCTGTCACTTCATGGCTATGTACCTTTGTGTGCCCTCTCAGAGAGTCTCGGAGCCCCTCACAGCACTCACCCCGACTCCTGCAGTGGAAACTAGGAATCATGGGTATATCGTGCCTGGTTGCCAGACTAATAAGTAGTGGATGCTAAACAAGTGGGAGTTGCTACATAGGAGAGCTTTTTTTTTTTAAATCCTCACTCAAGGATATATTTATTGATTTTCAGAGAGAGAGAGAGAGAGAAACATCAATGGGAGAGAGAAACATTGACATGAGAAACATCAATTGGTTGCCTCTTATACGTGCCTGGACTGGGGACTGAACCCACAACCTTTTGATGTACAAGATGATGCTCCAACCAACTGAGCCACCCAGCCAGGGCTAGGAGATTTTTTTTTTATCATCACGGGTTTTTGGGGGTTTGTTTTTTTTTTAAGTCTCTGAATTCAGGAGAGATTGAGAAGCTCCTGGTGGGTGATAAACAAATTTGCTTTCTGGCTTCACCAAACAGGTAAGAGACATGCTTCAGACCTCTGTATCCTTGTCCGGCTGCACTGTGAACAGAATCCAAGAGATGAGCTCCCACGTCCAATATCCGTCACCTCCCTCAGGGTCCGGGCCTCCAGGAAAGTATTCGCATTTACAACAGACATGACAGAAAGCGAGGCATTGGGCTCCTGATTTTGTCAAGTGTATTTTTAACCTCTGCACCTGCTCTCCAGCCCTGCACTTACACAGACAGCCCTAGAGCAACTCAAAGAAGGATATTTAAAATGCAGCTTCTCGCTGCCTTTGTTTTCAGAGTAATTACGATGTTGTCATTGGCGCTGATTTGCAGAGGGCCCACAGCGGACGTGGTGCCGCAGTCCTTGTAAAGACAGCCTTTGTCAGCATAAACGCAGGGAAGCTATGCCTGGAATATTACTTGTGTTCTTTGAAATCCAAGCCACCGATGGGGAGCCTTCACACTTGTCTCCTTGTCCTCCCCTGACAGCCTGAACCCCAGAGAGCAGCACAGGGGAGAAGGAAAAGTGAGTTGCACTGGGAGGCCCCAGCGTCCGGAGCGAGAGCAGCTCTTACAAGGCGTGGGCCACACCTGTAACAGTGGATCTGAGCCCGAGGAATGGTGAGGGCCGGCTCCGCAGGAGAATCCTGAGGGCGAACCTGGGGAGGAAGGTTATCAATACACACCCAGAAGGGTGGTAACAATGTCAATGATGGAATAAAGTCAGAAATGGCTGTTTAATAGGACACACAACATTGGGGAAAAAAAAGCTTTTTTTTTTTTTTTTAAATCCAAGAAGATGCCATATTAACGCCAGCAGAGCATTTCTAAAAATTATTCCCCTGGGCCAAGAGGTCAGACCACAGAGATACATATCAACTTTTTAACCTACAGATTTCTCAAACCCATTCAGAGCTACTAAATCAGAAGTCCCTAGGGTTGGGTTTCAACCCTGTATTTATATTTATAAATATATATATTTAAGCCCTACGATATTCTCCTATCACCTCTGGTTGCATTGAGCTTGGGCTTTTTTTCCCTCCTGTGAAAACTTCAACAAAGGAAAGAATGAAAGATGAAGGCTGCCATTTGACAGTCAGGAGGGACCCTTTGGATTAAAACAGGGTGAAAAAGAGTCCGCATGCCGCGTGAAGTGTGCATCATTGCATGCTGTACATTGTTGGATGTGCATTGACACATTTCAAGCCTTGGTTTTCTACCTGTAAAACAGAAATAAGGTTTCTTTGGGGGGCTTCAGTAGGAATTAAGTGAGAAGACTGCATAAAGCACCTGCCCCACAGAAGTTACACAACTGGCCCAACATAACAAAGTCAGTCATGGGGAAAGATGGGTGCGACCACCAGTTCAATCTGATGACAAGTCAAACTTATCCCAGGCTTTCTCCTTCATACACTCAGCCTCCCACTGGGGGGAAGAACTCAAATAATGCCGGTTTCTCCCCTTCGTCCTTAGTAACCGGCCTGGTCTGAGGAGGGCTTCCTAGCGCCCCTCTTAGAACATGCGGTGGCCTGAAGGAAGACACCATGGATTTCAACGTCAGAGCAGAAAGAACGCCCACATCACGAGTGTGGGGCCCCCAAGAACTCAGGACCATTTACCTCCAGGCTTCTTTATCTGAGAAAGACTAAAACGGTGATTTTCAGTGTTCCATTAACCACAGCCACATCTCTTCTTAATCAATATCGTCATCCAGGGAATGTCTTCAACAAGACCGTGATGATGACAATTGATAAATCATTAGGCAAATGGCCTGTGTAACATAAAGGCCTCTAAGAATGTGCTCCTGAGGCCAGATGAAGAAAGATGCCTGGTCCCAGAAGTGAGGGGAAAACCACACAGATAACCTGTGGGCATTCACACTCGAGAGAATGAAGGCTCACATTCGGCTTTAACACTTTAGTAAGTGTTAGTGATATGTGACAGTGAGCGCATTATTTTCACCGTTCTGGGCCTCATTTTTCTTGTTTATTGGTTTGCTTGTTTTGTTTTGCTTTGTTTTAGCTGAAATAAACTGGAATAATACCCACAAAAACAGAGATGAAATGAAGCTTAAATTAAATAACAGAGCAAATGCAAATAACCTAGCACAATGACACTCAATAAATTCTGGTTTCCCTGCTTATTTTAGTGGCATAGTAAATTCTATTATTGTTGCCAGTTATTTACTTCCTTTCTTGTAGAAAGATTTTAGGCAAAGAAGCGACATGATCTGATTAAATGTCAACCTGATTACTATGCGAGGACTGGATTGTAAGATCTGTCCAAGTAAGGGATGGCTGTGGCTGAAGCAGAGTCAAAATGGAGGAGACAGAATTGGGCAGATGTGGGGTGTATTTTAATTGTAAAGCCTGTAGAGTTTATTGACTCATTAGATCAGAGAAATCAAATAACCAAGGAAAAGGACTAGATAACCGGCTTAAGCAACTGGTGAATATTGATGCCACTACCTAGGAAGAAGTATGGGAATTGGATAAAAAAAAAAAACCAACTTAAGAGCTTAGTTTCAGACATAGTAATTGGAATGCCTGTAGACAGTCAAGTGAAGATGTTACATTTCCAGAGACGTGTAGGATTATGTAACTGGGACCTTCTGCTAGAGAAAGAGGGGGCTACGTAACTATAACAGAGTAACGAGTATAAGCGGGGCGTCCGGGAAAGCTGGGGTGTTTGTTCACCCTGGAGACAGGTGTCTGAAGGCTGATGGAAAGGTCAGGACTAGAGATATAGGGGAGGGTGTTAAATGGAGGCTATATGCCTGGGGGAGGCAATCTGGGAAGAGGATCCTGAGAAAAATAGAGAGAGAGAGACCCAAGACAGCCTTGAGCTTTCCAGTGTGGAAGAAAATGAGGAGCTGGGGAGAAAATGGAGGGGAAGCAGTGGTCCGCACCCCAGGACACCAGACCCAGCGGCGGGGAGGTGGTGACTAAGTGGGATCCAGGCAGGGGAGGGAATCATTCTGAACGTGGCACTGCCTCAGGCCTTAACAAAATCACAATAGAGTCACTCAAAGGTTCTTCATTTCAAACGACAGTGATGGTAATGGATTTTCTGATATGATCTTCAAAGGCACAGGAGAGCAGATGAATTAAATCTTTTTAAAAAGGAAACAATGAAAGAAATAGCCAACAGAGGGAAGGTTTACGGGAATGCACACCGGGGCGGTATTTATACTCTAGCACAACCTAGTGGCGATGCATTTCACAGGCGGATCGAGACTGGGACGGTGCGCATGTCACTGCTAAAGTTCCATCTTCACAATCTCAGTCCGCTGCCACGGTGCTCACCTGGATTGTGAGGCTGGCAGTAAGATGGATGTCACAACACCACCTAGAGAATGACTCGAGCATCTTTCAAGAGCAATATTTTCAGGGAAACAAAAGCAGCTTCATTGTGCTGTTTGGAGAGAGCAGTAGCTATTTTTTTAGCAGCCAGAATATTACCCCAGGTCTTCCTTATGCCACTCATTCAATATTCCAGGCAGGGGTTTACCCATCATCCAATGGTGAACAGGGAGCAAAAAAAAAAAAAAAAAAAAAAAAAAGCAGCAAGAATGTTTCCTACTCTTCTCACATCAGAGAGGGTCGTGGAGATCAATAAAACAGCCAAATTCACTGCGAAGAAAGGCCACCCAGATGGCAGCTCCCAGTGGGAACAAGGTTCCCAGTGAATTTGCTATAAAAGGAAGTCACTGAAGGGCCGCAGCATTGCTAACACAGGTGACAGAATAAATGGCACACACCTGAAGTGGGCAGGCAAGAGCTCGGCTGGCCCGCGGTTACATTGCCAGCCGCATTCCAGTGCGTGGGATCCCCAAGCCAGCAGGGTCAGCAGCTTCGATGAGCCCCCGGTACAGGAAGCTGATTGTGGCACTGGCGGAAAGCAAAGGCCCTTCCCAGAACCCCTCAGCCTTCTCTGTGGTTTGCAGTCAAGGTCACAGAAAGGAACTCTCATTGTGGAAGGAAGAACATCTACACAACGCTGGGGTTAACTCAATGTTGGGGTCACAGCACGCTGTGTTTCTGTGGCTTTTCGCGAAAGCAAAGCTCCGAGAATCCCACTGGATCACCACCAGGGAGCTTCCCCTGTGGACTGAGCGACTCGCGAGGACTGAGGGTCTGTTGGAAAGGGCACGTCTGAGCGCTTTCTTCTGCTCCCCTGATGAGGCACAGTGTGAACGTGCCTCCACCCCTGCCCTCCAAGGCCCGGCCTGAAGAGACGGAACCACTGTCCAATAACCAGTTTCTGATTTCAAATACAATATCGTCATGACATTTCATGTGGAAAAATGGCATACATGTTATATAGAAAGAGTCCCTTAATTGGATTGTTCAACAAGAGTAGAAACAGTATTGGATTCCCATTTAGGCCAAGTTGGTAACTAATGTCAATTTGTCAAGACTTAGTTATTAGCAAATACAGCCCTTGAAATGTCAGCGGAACGCACACATTTTATTTCAAGTGTAGTTAGACTTACGTGTAGAATGTTCTTCATTGTTTTTCTAGCACTACGATAATTCTCAGCATTTTCAAAGAACCAGTGTAACAGACAGTACCTTATGCACGGATATTACCAGCCTTTCCTTTTGGCTAGAATGAGGAGCACTATAAACTTGGATCATTTTTCTAAGACTGCCCGGCAAGTATGAAGAAGGACTAGAAAATTCAAAATCTGCTGGAATTAACTGGCCCTCCTGGGAAGTAGCATCATCTCTTTATTCACCCCACACTGGACGGCACCTAGGATGAGCAAGGAACTTTCCTTGTCTTTTAGGAGCCTAAAACCTAGAATAGGATAGGGTAATGCCCCGTCTATCATCCGTTAGGTGATGTAAACTCTATACTATAAACTGTTAATACATAATATAAACTATACTGTGTAATATAAAATTTATTATATTATACATATTATATCTATTTGACATAGAGTCTCAAATTTCTAGACGACAAGGAAGCCTTTGGTTATCCCTCTAAAAGAGATGTAAGCTACCTACATGGCCGTGAACCTGAGAGCAACTCTAAGGTCAGAGCTAGTCGTTGAGACAAGAAGCCTATATTCTGCCCCTGGACCCACTGCTGAGGGATTCCCCACTTGCTAAAGGGACACCAGGCCCCCCTTTTAGACAGCTTCTTCATTTCTCCAATGGGAGGCATGTTTTTGAAGTTTGAGAACAAAAGACAGTGTTCTATAAATCTGATTCTAGTGTCTTAGGGGAGGGTTTCCTGAAGTAAAAGATTCTCTTGCCCCAAAGAAATAAACTGGCAATTTACAAAAGCAGAAATGCAAATGGCTAATAGGCTTATAAAACAAATGCTCAATCACATTAGTAATCAAAGGAATGCAAATTAAAACAAATTACCATCTTTCCCCTCTCAAATGGGCAAAGATTTAAAAGCATGATAAAATCTAGCTCTAGTGAGGGTGAGAGGAAACAGTTCTTCTACGCTGGAGAGCTTAAATTGCTACAACTCGTCTGGATGGGCAATTTAGAAATACTTAATCAAAAGCCTTTAAAACGCACAGACCCTCTGACCCAGGGATTTTCAGCTGGTGTGCCACAAGAATTTTTAAAACATGCAATACCTGACTATTTGGTCAGGGGCACTGAACTTTCCCTTAGATTGTCAAAATAAAAAAAAATAATAATAATGACAACAGCCAACACAACAATAGATGTCCAGTGTAAATGAATCAAAATTACACCTTTTTTTTCAGATCAGTAAAAAAAAAAAATTTTTTTTTTGGTGCACTACAGAATTTTAGTGATTGGTTTATGTGTGCCATGAGATGAACAAGGTTGAATATCGCTGCTGTGATCCAACAATTTTACTACAATTATTCCCAAGTGATGGAGACAAACATCTGTCTGCAATGATCTTCCTTACTTCATCACCGTTGCTAATCATGAAAAACTGAAAACATTCTAAATGTGTAACATTAAATAAAACTGCCATAATACAATGGGATAATAATATTCATCGATGATAATGTTGCAGGACTTTTATTAAATGTACAACATGCATTTAGAGCATGTCTAGGTTTTTGTTTAAACATGCAGATATATGGATAAGTGCACAGAACAAGATCTGAAATGAAATAAATGCCTGTACGTTGTCCCCGGTCCTCCTACCCATGGGCCGCCTGCGTGTGCCTGGGACAGTTCCAGGCACGCTTTCTGCTCTTCTCCAAGTGGAGTTTGTTCACCTGCATGCATCAAAGCCCAATCAAACACAAACAGGAGTTTGCAGCCAAGAAAGTAAAGGAAATACTATTTTGAAAACTTAGGCCTATAAAAATCTTAAAGGTCTCTTTTACAAATATTAGCAAAAGGCTTTAACCATCTAAACAGGGGATATTAACTCCCTACATCTACCAGAAGCACAACTTAGATCCAAAAGTTTTTTTTTTAATAATCTAGTGAGCTTTGCATCATCATATCCTTCTCATGGCTAAAATTTTAAAACAAAAACTATAGATCTTTGTTACATTTGTCTATATGTCTGTGTAAGTATATTACAAATGTGTGATTTTTCCCCCTACCTCCAGATGGTATTGCCAAAATTAATTTGTAAAAAGTTCTTTTTAATGGGCTTAAAGACAAACAAGCATTACATAGATCAAGTTCACTCTCAAATATAAAAACTAACCCCAAAGTTTTTCAAGTTCACGTCACATAAAAGACTCTTCGGTAAATAAAAGTGAGTTTAAGATTGTTGGTTTAATTAAGACGGGTATTGAAAAGTCTTTAGAATGACAGCATACATATAATTCTTTTATTCTACCTAGGTGTACTCCAAGTAACATAAACTTATACATTCTCTGTTATAGAACTTACCAGCAAGAAAGATACCTTAGGATGATGGTTAGCTGTTTAATGTCTCATAAAATTTTCATGAATAATCTAAACAAATGTTAAGAGAAAGTATACTAAACAGATGTAAAGTAAAAGTTTATAAGTGGGTTTTTCAACAGCAGTTGCGTTTTATTGTATGTCTTCTTAAAAAAAAAGTTTCTAAAATATATTTTGTAACTTGAAGCCTTAAAGATACACTAAAGTAAGTCAAGTCCACGGACTATCTAGATTGTTTCCAAATAAGATTCAATACTGAAACTTTAATTACTGAGCATATATTTATCTATTTCTGGCTACCCTTTACAAAGGAACTAAAGATATTTGGGTTTATTAGTAAATATGCTTTGTGCCACATTAGAAAATTTACTATGAGGAAAAATACGCTTTAGAAATTATGAAATGTATAATAGTGTCGATCCACAGGATGCCAGTGTAATAGGCAGGCCGCAATTACTCGCTTTCTAGTTTTCACTAGGAATAAAGGATTCTAAGTGTGGAGAATTTTAATCAATATCTGTAATTAAAACTACTCAGAAATAACAAGGGTGGGAGGAAACACCTGTATATGCAAAACAGGTAAAGGAAACAGAACGACTGGTTGTTCCAAAACGAGAAAAAAAGAAAGAAAACACAGGACAAAAACTGAATGAATATAAAACTGAATGGATAAAACTACAGATGGTTTGTGGAAGAGGAATCTTCAAAAAGAAATTTTACGTGTGGTCAAGCTGGCAAAGAATGGAATGGATTTTGCTGGGTTTTTTTAAATGTGTTTTAATATTAAAAGTACATTCAAAGCATATATTGCCCCAGCAAGACTAGCCACCACCCACCCCTCTCCCAAAGTTCATCCATCAAAGGAGAAATACTAAAGATCAAGAAATTGAAGAGAGAAGGCACTGGAACCCTCTCAAACTTGCAGGCAACTGGACTCCTGGGCTCCCTCAAAAGCAAGAGGTGCTCAGGAACGGGCTTTGGAACTGGCCGGAGCCGGGCTGTGTCCCAGAGAGCCCTCCTCCAACCCCGGTGACTTCCAACAGGGGGAAGCTGTGGAAGTTGTTTCCACAGCTCCCTTCGCTCCTCACTCCTCACGTCTCGCTCCCCCAAATATAAAAGATAGAACTGCCACAGCCAGTAATTGAAGCAATACTCAGAGGGGCAGGGTTTTCATAGCTCTGCTGTGCTTGGGAAACTGGGTGTTTGTTTGTTAAGCAAACCTCTGCTGGGGGGGATCCTCAGTGCAGTAGCTATTTCTTCTTGCTCTTCCCCACCCGCCCAGCCCTGCTAGGCTTGCTCAGAAACAGCGCTCGCAGTGGCCCACTGCAGTGGGCAGCAGGAGCCGCGCACGTCACCATGAACAAATGTGCCACTTTGAAAATGGGAGCGCAAGGTGCATAAAAATGAAGTGATTCCCTGGAGGTCACACAGCTAGTTCCTGAGCAAACTGGAAGCCCGAGTCCACTGATTCTCTTCTCAGAGCTATTTATTATTATCATAGGCAGACTGAGCTTTAAAAGGTGAGGTATTACTATACAAGCCACTGAACTGGAGCCCCATGAGGCTGTGTGAGGCTCTGAGAAATGCTGAGAGGACAAATCAGCAGCCAGCCTGTTCCGAGAGACTCTTGTTTCCTGACCACGGGGGAGACTCGGACCAAGCCTTTGCCGTCCTTCTTCCTCCCGCTTCTCCCTGCTCTGAGCCCCACCAAAGATGGAAGAGGAGAGGCCACCAGCTGGGTGGGAATAGTAAAGCGATGGTAGTGAGCCATCTTTCTGTCTCCACCGGGGGATTCTAGAGTGTAGCTTGCACTCTAACGTACATCCAAAGTGCTTCCAAGAGAGCGCTTCGGAGAAGCTGAGCTCTTCGGTAGGATGGGGAGAATGAGCACCGCTTCAGCCGCAGGCTAGAAAGAGGTGTGTGGATGTCCATCGAGCACCTGAACTCACACAGTCACACCGCTGCCTCCTTTAGCCTTCACAGCAGGTAGATGCCCTTTTCCTCGCTTTATAGATGGGCAATCTGAGGTTCAGAGGAGCGAGGCCCCTTGCCTAAGAGCAATAACACATTTTGCCATGTATGATGCACACCCATGTTTTTGGTCCAATGCTTTTTTAATGTATTTCTATTTAAAATATCTGATTATCATATGCCAGGGTATTATTTTGCATACGGATATCGTTATTGCTTTCTACAGTTACACTTTTAATACACAAGCATAAGAATTAAAAACATATAGATACAGAATTAGTACTCCCCATGCATAATGTGCATCCCTGTTCTTCCTTCAACAATTTGGGCAAAAAGTGAGCGTTATACACAGCAAAATATGGTAGTTTGTGTGTGCTAGAGCTAGGGTGGAAATTCGGCTCTCTCTGGAGCTAAACTCAGCATGTGGTCACTACAGATCGAAATTAAGCTCTACATTCTTCCACGAGAATCCTGAAGAAATCAGAACAAGACAGACATCACGGAGGACCACTGTCGTCTGTAAAACTCTCCAATTCCACCATGTTCTGTGTTTTCTGCTGCACCTGTGAGCCGCGGGGCTCTGTGTCCACCTTCGCTTTTGGCGTGCTGGGATCCTGGCGTGCCTACATCACCGGCTGCATGATTTGGAGCCTCGAATGCTTCCCACAGCGTGTTCTGTTTTTAATCAGCTCTGATTGGTCTCCTCTCCTTTGAGACTTATAACACTCCTGCCCTCCACGCCATTCACAGAATCCAACAGTTCCTCTGGCCTCAAAAACACATCAAAACCATCTCAGTGATCACTGGCAGTGGGTTCTCCCGACTCAACAGCACACTACCAGGGGGCAGTGAGCAGGAGGAGGTGCTTCTGGGGAGGAAATGTTTGTCCTGGGACCTACTAGCTTGGTTCTTCTACAAGCAACTCCAGCAACTGGCGAGAACGGCATCGCTATCTCTCTCAGACAAAGTATAAATCGGACGGAATTACACTATGCTCTCTGGTATTGTGCCACCTTAAATTTCAGCCTAGATTAGTAAAATGAATAAAGGGCTGATTGAATGGGGCAGAGCTTTAATCTTGGCACCACTGACATTTTGGGCTGGGTGATTCTTTATTGGGGTGAGGGAGGGGAAGGGATGCAGAACATTGAGCAGCATTAGGATGTTAAGCATTCTAGGATGTTTAGCCGGCAGCATCCCCCACAATTATGACAAGAAAATTTGTCTGCAGACATTGCCAAATGTCTGCGAGGGTAGGGCTGTACCAGGTTATTCAAGGAAGGGGTGTCTACCTGCTATGAGACGCCCCTCCTTCCAGGGAGATGGAGGACGTGAAGCGCTGGATTCCGCTGCTAGTTGCAAAAGTATCTCTAGTTGAAAACCACTGGAATCAAGCTGTAAAAGTATCCCTAGCTGACAACCACTGGAAAAGACACACATGATCCCAAAATCAGATGGAGCTTTCCTAGCTCTGTTTAGGGCTCAAGGCAGGTCCAAAGATCAGCATCATATCAGCGCCCCATCTACATGCACGCCCAGCACATCATGCATGAAAAGTGCTTTGACCATAGATACACCTTGGGTGCACCCAGATGCATTTACGTCCTCAGTAATGGGGACTTAGCCTTCCTGAAGTCAGTCTTACAGAGACCAAGGGCACACAATGTAAGCACCACATGCGCTGAATGTGGGGCCATCCAGTTCTCTCTGTTTGTCCAAGGACTTGACAAATAAATAAAACGGAACGCTAGGTTACGATACACCACAGCAGTTACCTACACATCAGACTAAACACACATTTATTGGCACATTTTTGGTCATCTGAATTGTGTCCCGGTGCCATTTTCAGAATTAAATAACAGCACAGGGAGCAAGACATTTGGAAGGAAAGAGAAAAGTCATTCTCAGGTGAGATTTGACAAGATGGGAGACCGAGCTTGGCAGGTCACTCTGTAAATACTGGCACAACGTCAGGTACTCTGTGTGACTTGTAAATCACACCAAATAAAGCTCCCTATGTAAAACTAACTCACTTCCACAGACCTTGCTGAACTGGGCCTAAGGACTCTGCTAAGCCAGGAAGAGACAGAAAGAACCCTAAGAACCGAGACCGGGTTGGTCTAGAAGAGAATAAGAGACACTAGTTTGTTGAGCTGCACATGAGCTTTAAAACTGGAGGGATCGATTCATCTATAGACACATGTGTAGTCAGAGACCACCGGCCCTGCCCTGCGGGAGGCAGAGCAGAGGGCCCGGAACATAGCTGTCGGCCAGTAGAAGTCTCTCCTTTCTCCTCTCCTCTTTCCCCTCCTCTTCTTGCACCTTCTATTCCTCCTTACCTTCATCCTCCTCTGCTATTCAGAGGGTAACTGTCATTATCATCATTATTTATATCTTGGTTTTATGATAGAAGCAAGGATGCCTCATGGTCTCATTTCCTAGGGATATTCAGCATCTCTAGCCAAGTCAATCTGCAGGTAAACCTATCCACTGAATCCTTAGTTTTGTTTTATTAAAATACCATTAAATACAAGAGTTAGATCATGGGGAAAAATATACCTTGTGGCCAAAAATAATTCATGAAAGAAACGTTCGACAGAGTCGACTATTAAAATGTAACTTATAGAACACGAAAAAACAAAAATAAAAACAAAGTCAAATTCAAGTGAAACACTACAAGAAAATGTACTTCTATTTATTTAAATTATGGTATATGCATATACTAAACTGCTGTATTATTACCACAAAAGATTAGGCTGGGGATCAAAAGATGTTTAGTTATACTGTTATGTTGGAAAAGCAAATACAATAATAGTGTGTTGAAATGATATAGACATAGCTATATATAGCAATAGAAATGAAATATATATATATACATATATATATACACATATGTCTGTGTTTGTGTGTGTGAGTGTGTGTAAACCTCTAAAAGAAGACACAGAAGACCTCGTGTGGTTGTGTTAGGGAGCAGGATTTGATGGGGGAAATTTTACTCCCTATAACTTATATCTCTATATTCATTAGCTTTTTATAATAATGACTTGTATTCCTTCTTTAATCAGAGAAAAAATGTCAAGCAGAGAAAAGGACAAAGAGAAGGAAAAGTGAATGCATAGCTTGATGAGCGATGGCAGTCAAGAGTGAAACGGTGCCTGGGTTCAAATCCCAGTTCTGTCACTTAAAGGTTGTGTGACC